>NC_047541.1:6295937-6638854 GCF_012275295.1 Melopsittacus undulatus
TCAGTTCTAAGGCATACATAGGAGCCACAAGGATGGCCACAGCTACAGTTATCAAATCAAAGACCATTCTACACATCTCCTTAGGCTGGACTTCCCTGACCTGGAGGCAGCCCCACCATAGCCACCATTGGCTTCTCCTGTCCTGCAGTACTCAGTAGCCTTCCTAATTGTAGAGAACTCCAAGTTCTCAGTAGCATTCTCTGCATCTGTGGGTATGTAGCAGCAGCTTCTTTCCTTCTCTCCCTTCTCCCCTTTCAGCTGCAGTCAATGCTTCATTTGAGGCAATGAAACTAGCGTTTATTGACTTACAGAAACATACACAGAGCAATCACTTCCAACAGCAAAACAAGAGCCCCTTGTTTACCAACCCTCCCACACAACCCCTGCTATTACCATTATGCATTTAGAGTCAGCTCGTGGGTTTCCATGTATTTAGTTAGTTTGCTAATACTAATGCACTTATCTTGGTCTGTGAGGCAGAGCGAGTTATTAAAAGCGGGGGAAAGGAAATCAAATGATGGTAGGAAGCATAAGGAAGATGTAGGAACCTGTATCCTTCCTAAAGGAGGGTATTATAGACAATCCCCCAGTGAGCAGCAGAGAAAGACAAACCAAACAAACCTCACACGGTGCTTGCTGAGGGCACAGAGACATTTCATTTCCCCTTTCTACCACAGAATGCACTCTATATGCTACCCTATATATACAGACACAACTATCCAGCAGTTCAAATAGGACAGAGCAGTCACACTTATCAGTCTGTTTTGGAGGGTCCCTTACTGCCACTTGTTACTTGTGTAGTCCACAGGAAGCCTCAATCTTGGCTGTTGGTAGCACTGGACTTCACTTGAGCTTTTCCTGCTGGGGACCTGAGCTGCTTCAGCCACCTGCAGAGAGGGCTTGGCTTGCACAGCCTCTTGCTTACCATGGAGCTCCTTTCCACCCTTGCCTGGTCAGTCACCACATCTCCATCTCTAGCTCCTTCCTCCATAGCAGCTTGCAGAGACGAGTCAGTTGCCATCACTCCTCTGTCTCCTTTGGCTTGCTGAGCTGTTGCAGGTCTTCCCTGAGCTGGAGCACAAGTTTGCCTGCCTGGAGTTACCATTGGAGCTGGCTTGTCTGCAGTCTCCTCTGCCTTCTCTGCACAAGCTTGGGCCTCACCAAGCGCTTGCAGCTTAGTGGTTCTCTCCATTACCCATGCAGCAGGCTGAGAACATGAGGCTATTTCACTTTCTCTTCCCACATCCTTGTCCTGCATCCCTGTAGCAGTGATTTGTGCAGCAGGGAGATGCTTTGGATGGCTTTGCTCAGCTGCTGGCCCAGGCGTTCCACAGCAGCTCTTCTTGTGGCTGATTCCATTCCCCATGATCAAGTTGGGTAGCAGCAGCCCCACCAGCAGCCTTCTCTAGGCAACCTCGAGCCTTTGGGATACTGGCACCACCAGAGCCTTTCCTTAAAAGCAAGGCAAGTTAAATCCTTGTTACTAGCTGATAGAGCTCATCACACCTGCAAGGCAATAAGGAATTCATTAGCACCCACACCCTAACCCCAGGTAAGAGCTCATTTGCTGCTCTGGCCCAGTTTGCTGAGGAGCATAGAGGTAAGAAAGAGTTTAAGGTTTGATGTGATTTTTCCCCCATTTCCCCAGCCTGTCAGGAAGCTTCAGTGTGTGGATTCGTTATTATCTACACCTGGAGCAGGAACTTTGGATCCTCCTGGGGCTAAATACTGCTACATCTCCTTGTTAGTCTGACCACCAATGTGCCCCCCCACAAAAGAAGATCAGCTTCACCTTTCAGAGAGATTGGATGTAAGTTGCAGGATTTATTGATTTTAAGCCAGTTCAAAGAACAGTCCTTTGATAGCATGAGAGCATGTAGGAAGTCAGTTACTCACCAAGACTCTCAGCCAATACTGCACTTTACAGTTATTAGTTTATAGCACCAAAGTAAATACTATTTAGGTCTCCTCTTATTTCCTAGGCCATTTATTAATGGGAGAAAGAAGTTCACATTTAGCCAGGTTAGGCAGTCCCAGGCCAAGTGAGAGATGGAAGGGAGGAGATAGGGAAGGCAAAATGTCACCTTCTTGAGAGATGAGAAGCACATGGATTTCAGGCCCTTAGGTCATTGTTGTATCAGTCATTTATTCAGGTTTTAGAAACCACAGCAGTGCCATCAATTGAAGCTCAAGTAATAAGGGACAGTACATTTCGAATGCAGAGAAAACAATTGCCTCAAGTTACTCCAGAGTGCAATTTTCAGTCTATAGCATCATTAGATTAAGTACCTTGCAGAGAAAGAGCAGGGGAAAACTCTCAGGAAAGGAAAGAGGGACCCACATACAGATCTGTCTATGGATTCCTTTTGAAATGTGTCATGCAGATGAACTGCCATTGCTAGGAAGAAGAAAGCACACTTTAAACTCAGAGTGTAATTAAACAAGCAAGACAAGTGCCCTATTTCTGGCAGACAAACTCCACGGTAAACATGGCTTAAACCATTGCCAGCAGCACGTCTCGGTGCTTCTTACTCGGGGCGATGAGGTATTGCTCCTAAATAGGGTAGCTAGTGACACCACATCATTGCCCCACAAGTCCCACTTCATTAGTTCCCTTCAAAGTGCTGTTCCACCACAAATCCTCTGCTGGTTTTCATAGTGAAATAGGGAAAGCCCCATAGGAGTGCCACAAAACACTATGTGACATGGCTGGTTCCACAGAAGCTGAACTGGCACAGTGCGGAGTAAGAGGAACCAGAGGAAAACATCTGTAATTTAGGAATGACAGTTTTTAACGTGAAGCTAATGGATCCTGAGCAGTTTTGCTGCACTGTTTGAGCTGCTTTTATGGGTAGAATGTGTGAAAATGGGTGATTCCATGCTGGTTAGGCACTCGCTCACAACACTGCATGGATCTAATCACTTCAAACTATATAGTTGTAAGAAGAGAAGGCAGGAAGGACTAACACAGCCACCTCTGCTGGGGGAGAGGAACCAGACTGCAGACAGACGTTACTTGATACCAGAGCTAGAAAGAGGACAGCTTAGAAATCAATCTGTGTTTTGCCAGGATGACTTCCCAAAGTAAGCAATCATGTGGTTTAAATGAGTACAGCAGGGAAATGTTTCATCTTGCTCACACCAGGATTTTGGTAGGGCAGTGTAATAGGAGGAGAGGAAAGGGAAATAATAGTTTATTCTCTGGTATATTTCTATTTCTTAGATACTGTCATCAGACCAGTAAACAGATACAGCATCAGATACAGAAGTGATTCAAAGTATGACAATTGACAGATTCCACTGCCATTATCTCAAGAGACATTTTATTTATAAAGGTAGGCATAAAGATGTAGATACTCATTGAGTCCAAATACACCCGTTACTTTTCTTATAAGCAGTAAAATTGTTTCCCTTCCTCATCCTCACTTATCCATTTCACACTGTGAATGTTCCTTTGCTTTGCTGTTCACCCCATACTCTTGCCACTGGACCCCAAGGAGTCAGAGAGCAAACATCCCACAAATACCAATAGCAAACACCCAGACTTGTGTCATAGACTGCCAGTACACACTTTCAAAGGTAAAGCACCCAAATAGCTCTGTTTGTAAGGAGCAGATGGACCTTAAATAGGGCAGGACAATAACACTGAATTGCTTCCTACCAAAATCTAATGATTGAACTCTTGTCTCCTTACACCATCTCTGAAACATCTTCTGTGATCACATGCTAGGTTTCTGTGCATTTAGATGTGAGCTTCTTTTCCTGCCATAGTGTTAATACAGGATTGAAGATGCAGAGGGCTATCTTCCTGCAAAGTGATGATAACAACCCTTATTATGGCCTGAGCAGCAGCTACACAGCAGGCTATGGGGAAAATAGCCTGTATCTTACCTGTTACCCCTCAGATCATAGGCAAGTACATGTTTCTCACCCTCAGGAACAGATCTTAGGTGCTTTTCCTCTGCTGGGAGGTGTTGCTGGTTGCATGCACCCTGCAGCACAGGAGGCAGAGCTGCTGGAGGCTTTGTGATGGTATTCTGCCTTCTGTCAGGAGGGGGTTTGACTGCCTGTTGTTTCAGAACATGTCTAACTTTCACGTCACAGTTAGTTTTGGCTGTCAGATCACTGCCAGATCTGGGGCCTTTAAACCTGGGTTTCTTACATGTGGTGGAGAGAGCAGGGAGTAAGGAAGCAGGGAACTGACTTTGTTTCTGAAAGCCAGGAAGGGACAATACCTACAGCGATACAGAAATGGTTTGTATTGACCAAAACCTGACCTTCTTCCTAAGCTGTGTAAGCAGTTTAAACAGGTCAGGAGAAACAGACTCCTGTGATTAAGATGGTGATGACTCTTTAGCACAGTGCTTCGAAAGGAAGAGAAACATCTGGAGTCCTTACAGCACAAGTAGGGAACAGGAGTTGGGCTCCTCAGGCTTCCTGGGTTTTCACTTCCTCAACTACTGTTGCTGCATGACAGAAAACCTGATAGGTAAAAGAGAAAAGCAGAGATTCCCAGCATCGGGAGCTAAAGCTTTCAGAAGCCAAACCGCTATTAGAATCCACGCTGTCTGCAGGCCGGGTATAGGGGGTTATAACGGGACTTTGTGCTTGACTGCAGTGATTTATGGTCGATTTACCAAACAATTTGCTGCTTCTCATCTTAAGAGGGCAGCCTAGAGCCTGGGAACGGAGCTGAATGACAGTCACACCACTGCACTATTAACACCCTCCCAATTAGGATCTACCCACAGAGATGAGGCAGCCAAGGCGAGTTTAATGCTGACAAAGTGGAGTCACAGCCGGCTTGTAGATGGGATGTGCTACAGTTGTTCTGCTGTTACAGAATGGTCTTTCCCTGTTCTAAGGGAAGGAGTTTAAAAGCATTCAAGTGCTTTTATAACTTAAGTCCTATTCATACAGGAGTCACATTTGAAGGTGTAGCCTTGTACCTTTGTTTTCAGCAGCTGGAATACAGCAAGCCTGATCAGTATTAAAAGGCTTGCAAGGAAATCATCAGGAGACAAGCAGCTTTCATTCCAAGGGCAGTGAGATATGTAGCATTTCACCCAAGTACTTTACAAGACGAAAAGGGCAAAACCATCAGTTTTGACATTAGAGTCAGTGCAAATATCAGAAATGAGGTGGAGTCTCTCTTGATACCTGCCATTAGAATTACCAAAGAGGAATCTTCCCTGTGTAACTTGGTGAGGTTAACCCAGGACAATGTGAACCAGGATATCTGCAGATGAAAGCTTGGCTTTACAGAATGTGGGGCACACCTCAAAGCATGAGAACTGTTGTGAGAGGAAGTGCTACTACTGTCTCACCAAGGAGCATCATACACCACAAACCTTCAGCTGGGTGTAAATGTACACAGGGCATACAAAAACTTCTTGCCCCAGATCCCTGCAGTATATCTGATGGAAGATGATTCCCTTCTGGAAGGCAGGATTACTCTGTTTTGAGAGCACAAGCTCCATGATTCCTATTGCAGGTTTGTTTCCCAGATTTGCTACTTAAATACTAAATTCAAGTAGAATTGAAATGTGCGTTTGTTCACACAAACTAACCTAACAGCTCGTGATGTAGGCCAACAGGTTAGCAGCTGTCCAGCAATCAGTCTGAACGAGGCTTGGGTCTAGGGATAATGTTTATGGAACTCTAACCTGCACCATGCATAAGACCATTGGGGGTGAGAATTGATCCCTGTCACCATTTGTGCATCAGCCACAGGGTCATGTAATTATCTGTTTTATGGTGGCAGATACCCCCAGTCTCAGGGGAACAAGAGCTGCTGAATAACCCCTTCCTCCTGATGAGAAATGCATTTAGCAAATCACAAGCATAAAATCCAGAATCAAGCTTATTCTGGAATGATTCTTCAATGTGAAAATGCAGGAACGCTCTTCTGCCAGAATGAGAGAGATCTTTGCTCCGAGTTGTCTGTGACTGAATGTCACCTGAGACTCCTCGATGTGATTGCCATCCCTTCCATGATCCTTTGCCATGAATATATGCAAACAGACATCCACCTACTCTTTGCCTTGCCTGTCCCTCAATTTCTTCCTTTCTGGCATTTAGCTCTTCCCCAGCCTAAGAAGAATTCATGTCCCTTTCTCTCTGCTTCATCTGTGATTCTCTTCTTGAACATGCCGGTGCTTTCTGCTCTTCCTGCCACATTGTCAACCAGCCATTGATTTTCCCAGCAACCACAAACCAGAGAGCAGATGATAACACCAACCCTTTGAAAACACTTGGCAATTCATTATAGCTGCTGATCTGAATATCTAAGAGAGAAGCAGTGATGCTTCTGTTGTGCTGCATTAACATTGTCTCTTTTCCCATGACTTCCTCAGGCTCTCCTAGCATTGGTAAGGAGGAACCTGCCCACTCACTAATTGTTATAGCTAAATCCTATGGAGGAAGGGCTATAGAGCAGCAACAGCAACTTTGTCTGAGGCAAGCAAATCAGAGCAGCTTGTCAGCATGATCAGCTGCTGTAGGTGCCTTTGGGGTTTCGAGGACTAGTTGGAGGAACATGTCCTGTGTTATTCGAAGGTTGGGGGAAGAGACATCTCCATGAACAGGGTCTCCATTCAGATTTGGTCATAAGGAGGATTACATTAAGGAAGTCTGCCTCAAGTCAGGCTTGCAGCCTGGTCCTTTGATTCAGAGCAAAACTTTTTGAGGCTACACTATCTTTCTGATGTGATTAAATACATAAAAGCCAGTAAAACCAATCATCCTTTAAAGAGATGCACAGCTCTCAAAACCCTCATATCCTGGCTTGCCTTTAACTATGATTGTCCCCTCTTATGAACACCGTTAGTATAGGCAGTGTGCAGGAACACAAGAGCTGGAAAGGTTTCCTTAGGGAAGATCTTGCTCTCCTTTGCATGGTAGTTTTCCAGCTGTCTAAAATAAGTCATTATTGCACTTGGAAATCCCCAGGAGCTCCAGCAGAATCACTTGGTGTAAAACTGCTTGGGCTGAAAGAGGGAAAGGAACTCAGGTATAGTGTTTTCCTGGTTCCCTGCAGCACCACATCCCTTGTAAGCTGAGAGCTCAGGTTTGACAGGAAGATTCCCCCCTCTTTAGGAGCTGTATAATTAGACTGAAATTCACTTAATGCAGCAAAACCAGCCCCAGAAGTTTCTCTGCCATTGGCCTCCCATCTGAGCTAGCTTGCACCATTCCACAAGCACAAGCCATCAAGCATGTGGCCACTAGTAAAACAACATTTCCAGGTAAGAAGTGTTAAAATGCATCCATTTATTGATCCCAATCACAACAGACTCCACTTCCCACCGAGCATTTCACCACAGTCAGTTTCAAACAGTAGTGACAGAGTGGGGGATACAGACAAGTGCAGTTAATGTGTCTGCCTTGTTTGGCAGGGAAGGCTTAGCCCTGTGCAGTCACACACAGATCACTGTGAAGTGCATAGCCCTGACCAGGGGAAACACGCATGAAAAGGAAGAGTTATCTACATAAATACACTTTGTACAGAGATGCACTTTGCTCAGAGAGAGAGATGTTGCTGCCACTTGCAGAAGACAATATACGAGCTTTAAGTTCAGGATCACTTTTCAAAGCAGGCTTTAGAGCCCAAATTGGTTTCTAGAGTACAAATACCCATTGCATGTTAGTCCTTGCAGGATCAAGGCAACAGATTCATCACTTGCCTGCAGACAAGCCCTCAGTCTGCTCAGTGGTTGCCACACCAAGTTTCATGTGCTCTTTCAGTGCTCCTCTGGATTTCCCCCATTGCTAGCTGTGATTTTACCCTGCAGAGCAGCCTGGGTTTGTGCCAGACAGCATGGGAGCTCCTCTGCTGTCTGCCCATCATCACAGTCCTCAGCCACTTCTTCAGCTTGCTCTGGTTCAAAAGCATTTTCTGCTACATCTTCGGTAACAGAACCCTCTGTATCCTGTGCCCCCTGCAGATCAGCTGGGGCTTCAGCAGCACAATGGACTTCTACTGCCTGCTCTCCTGCAGGGCTCTGCACATCTCTTGGGCCCTCTCTTGTCTCTGCAGTCTCCAAAGGCAGCTCTGACTCCTCTGTGGCACACACAGCAGCCAGGGAGGCAGCTGCCTTCTGCACAGCCACTTCCCCAGCACAGTCCTCTGCAGCACACACTCCTCCAGCCTCTTGCTCCTCACCAGGCTCAGGTTCAGCTGCAGCAGACTGCACCTCACCAGGTCCATCGAGGACATCTGCAGACACATGGACTTCAGCTCTCACCAAGGTCTGTGTACGAGGTGTGACTGCACCATCCCCACAGCCCAGCTGCTCACTGGCTGCACGACTGCTACTGGAGTGCAGGACAGCTTCAGCCTTACTCTCCTCTGAGCTTCCCCAGGCAGACTGAGCTTCTCTCTGCGTCTGTTCAGTGTGTTCCTGGTGCTGCATCACCTCCATGCTAGGTTTGGCTTCAGGGTCCTCTGACACCTCAGCATCTTGCGTGCTTCCAGCGGTCACAGCAAGCAGGGCATCATTGTTTTGTGCAGCTAGAGGTGCAGCTTGCTCTCCTGTCTCCTGTTCAGCCCAAGCTGCAGCCTCAGATGCATCCAACACAAGCTTTGGAGCAGGAAGTTCAGGGCCTTTTGGAGTCCTTCCTATACGTGCTGACTGAAAGTGGTTCTCCCCAGTCCATGTTGAAGCATCACAGAACACACGTGTGGTTCCCAGTGTCTTTTTTCCTTTGGCTTTATGAAAAACAACTCTTTTTGCAAACACACAGGGCCTCTTGTTCTTGCCAAAGATCCCTCCCATTGCCAGAGATGAAAACAGCACCTCAGCTAAGGACCCTTCTGGAGAAGCTGCCACCTGCTATGAGTTGCAGACTGCCTGGAGGTGAGTGGGGAGCTCTGTTTCTTAGTGAGGAAATGGCTTCACACCTACAAGACATGGGTATTTGTTAGCCTGTATCCATCTGGGGCAATTAGCTGTCCAGGTCTCACACAGGAGTAGCTGTAAAGCATTGTCAGGGATTGACAGGAGCTAAACACAGGGGGAATTGCACATGCAGGGGGAAACCACAGAGACCTTCCCTTTTTCCTTCTTAAGACATAAAGAGTCTGGGGAAGAGGGAAGAGACTACTCATCAATCAAACCAGGCACTGCTACTTGCTCTCTTTCAGGGGCTGCAGTGTCAATAGGGTTGCATTCTACTACAGACTTGTATAGCAAAGCCAAGTTTGTTAGACTCCAGCCAAGGATGTGTTCAAAGCACCAGTAGTAGATGGGAGCAGGCAGCAAGGCAGGCAGAAAAGTTACACATGAACTTAAAATTCCCAAGACACAACATGATTCATTCCTTAATAAGGCCATTAAAAGAAGGCTGCAAGAGGCACAAGCAAACTAGAAAGCAAAAGAGCATCTCCCAGCACAAAATGAACTGAGAACCCAAGAGCAGGGTCTGCCTTGAGTACTTACACAAGTTAACAACAAAGCTACCTGCACTCAGAAAGACCCTAAAATTGTACAGGAATTAAAGCCAAGACCCCAAAGCACAAAACTCAAACTACAACCTCAGACTGCACCAAACCTCACCAGCATCACCCCCTCAAGCCAAACCCCTTCTTACCAGCACAGCTCCACACCACCCAACACCTACAAGGCAACCCCCCAGGTGGGTTAAATAGGAGGAGGTGGTCACACTCAATCTCTTCCCCCCGGCTCCCAGTGTTAGTTCCAGGCTGTGAAGTTCCCTCACACTCTTTTCCCATTTCCCAGCCATTTCATAGCCATTGGAAGCAGCATATGGCTGCACTTGCTGAGTGCTGTTGGTACATGATTGGCTTCATTGTGGTCACTTGGTAATAAGCACTGACTACTTAAAATAAAGCTAATGATTAATACAGTGCAGCCACAGACAAGTAAAGTGACCCCTGTTTCTAGCCTGTGATGAGGCAGAACAGCAGCAGAAGTTCAGGCTGGCTGCGAGCAGTCCCTGGGTTTACAAACCATTGCATCCTCCTGTATTACTTTATATTGAGCAGTTGGGGAAAGGGGAGGGAATTATTCCACTTTCCACCTTTGTGCTGTCTTCAACCGGTTGAGTAGTGCAAGTGGTGTTTACAGCAGATCATCTTAATGTCTGCAGCCCCAGCTGATCCCCCTCGCTTGGCATTTGCAGCCACACAGTTGCTGTATTGCCCTGCTTGTGTTCACTGCCTGGCAGCCACTTGTAACATGAAATAGGTCACCTGGGCAAAACACAGAAGCAAATATCCATTAAAGCCAAACTTATCCCAGAGCCATGAGCAGAAAGGCAGCTCCTGAACACCCACTGCCAGCAGCAGTGGAGCTGAGCAAAACCCAGGAAAATCACACTGGTTGGATGCCATAAAAGCCCCTTGAACCTACGTTCTTTGATGCCAAATCTGGTTCAGGTTGCTATACTTTGCCCAGCTGCTGTGATTCCCTGGATGCAGAAAACACAAAGGAGCTTTTAGTGAGGTAATTCCATGTGTACAGCCAGTTGTGGGACCTGAACAACATCCATATGCCTTTTTACATGGTCCAGCATCTGCTCTGCATGATCCCACTCACACATTTACACTGACTTTATGGTTGGGGGCTCTTATGACAGCTTTTCCAAAGCCCTTTTGGTATGCTTCTTATTGGGCTGATGCACTATATCAGCAGTACTTCAGTTCTTTGACTATTGGAAACCTCTCTGGAGTTCCTCCTTGGTTTTGATGTGTGAGATACACAGATGACAGTACATACAGACTGTCACACGTCAGTGGCTGAACAGCTCTGGTGCCTTTAGGGACATTGGTGCTTTGTACAACAGCATAACTGGAAGGCAATGACACATTTTGAGCTCTCATGCAGCTTCAGCATGGGTTGGTGTTATTCCTTACATCACTAAGGTTGGAATATCTGAGATTCAAAGTATAACATTTCTTGCCCTTGCATCATTGTGGAAAATGAGGACATTCTAATAGCAGAGTCCAGCTTACAGCTGTTTGGACCAATACAGAAAATCTCTTGCATGGGAGACACCACAGAAGATGTCAATGTAACACACACAAGCAGGGGAAGGGAAACCTTACTGTCCCAGCAATCACATCTGCTCTGCTGACTGGCTATTTCCCATCTCTGCTGCTCTGACATATTTTAAAGGGCTGTTCTCAAAAAGCCATACACTTCACTTTGTGACAAATGACAAAACCACAGCCCTTACAACGAGCTTTGCTCAGATGTCAGCTCAGGATTGTGTTGTGTGATTGAATGCTGGGCCACAGGACTGTTACAAAGCCTTTAGATGGCATCACTGGTGATGAGGAGCATGCTGCAGTCAGCTCAGGACATCCGTCTTTGTGTTTGGGGTTTTATTGCACAGAGTTCAAGCTGCTCCCTCTTACTAGACCAGTCTCCTCCTCCCAGTGCACATGGCACTAGATGCAGTGGATGAGCTGCCCAGGGGCTCCTCTCATCCATCACACAGCTCACATTACCAAGAGTGACAGAAACGTCCTCTTTGACAGGGAGAAGTGCTCTCCAGCACTGAGCTCTACAGCACAGTAGAGACACCAGCACTTAACCCTTCCTGATGATGCATCACATGAACTTCACTGCAGAGTTTCTGCCTTCCCCTTGTTTCCAGGCTAAGGAACCACATGCTCCAGACTTCCAATGGTTAAGAAACATCTTCTGTAGCACAGCTGCTTCTTATAACCCTGCTTAACAGAATGAACTCACCAGCCCATAGGCAGGCATAAATGTGATGAAGTCTGATGGCTTTTAGGTCCTCCTATCTGCCTGATGTGTTGTTTCTGGGGTAGGTTGGGACAAAGACTGGCAGTTAGCTCACCCAGTTCCCTGCTTGGGCAGCCTTTGGCCACAGGTGTTAACAGGGAGAACTGTGACTTCTGACAGAACACAATTGGAACAAACAAGTTTAGAAAGCCAAGTTTTGAGTCAGCTTTGCACAAGGATGTTTATTTAATAGCTTCTTTCAGTCCCCAGCATCCTATTGTTTGCTATCACAGCAGAGATACCCACCTAAGCAACAAACAGTTCACTAGCTTAGAGACACCTTTTAAGGAACAGAAATGTATTACAAGCACATCTTTCCTTGCAGCTTATGGACTCATAAGTGAAGATTTGTTTGGCAAGCCTTACATATAGGAGACTTTGTCAGCCTAAATGCAGTTGGAAGAACAAAGCCAAGGTATTGAAACACCTTATCCCTTCACTAAAGCACTTTCATCCCCAGTATGATGTGGCTCCCACCTCCTCAGCTTTCAGCCCTGTGCAAGCAAATCATTCACCAGCATTATGCTTTGTCTTGTACTGTTTTTCCTCCCCCAGCATCCTTTCAAGTCCTGTTCCTCAAGCACACTGTAAGCCTGAAAGAACTCCAGTGTGCCATCCCTATGCGCTCCCACATACACATCTGGGTACTGCACTCCATGCAGTTTGTTCAAAGGGGTTTTAAGGAGGAATAGTCACTGTTTACTCCTTTGAAGTGCTGAGAGAAGAGCACAAAGTGGTTCCAGCCCTATTCTTTCACCTTTAACACCCAACAATTAAAACATACTCAGGACAGGGTTTTGCCATGATCTTAAAATATTTTATTGGTAGTACAAAGGTAGAAATATTAAAAGTCAGTAGATTTAAGCTGCAATACACTGACTTCTGCATTCTGACCAAGACTACATTCCTCACTTCTGCAGAAGCAGTACAGATCCCATTAACGCTGCCACTGTGACAAGAACAAACCATCATTTCATCACCTTGTTTAATACTGACAACAAACCAGGGACTGTCAGCTGCACACGAGGGGTATGCAGGCAGGTACCTCAAACACGTGGTTATTTCCAGGTAACAAAGGAAGAAACTCTTGACCTCATAGAAAACATCTGACTGGGCTGGATTAAAGGAGCATTTGTCTTCCGCATTCCCAGACTCAAGACTAAGAGGTGAAACATCATGCCTCACTGGGGGAACACAGTGCCCAACATCACAACTGTGAGCTCACAGTTGAAGTGAATCTCTTCTCTCCCAGTAGGGCATGATCTCCTGAAAAACAGCTGCTGGAAAGGGGAAGAACCAGCACTGCATCTCAGCTGGAGTTCAGGAGAAGATACGCAACATCTACTACTATCACCTATCTGTTTAGCAAGACCGCTTCAGAAGTCCAAAACATCTTACAAAATCCCAATTCAACAATTTGAGTTGCTTCCCATGGCTGAAATTCCAAGACAAGTGCATCCCACTTGCCACTGAACACATATTTGACAGCAGGCCATTCCATCTTCAGGTATCTCAAGCTTCAACATTCCCAGCTTCTCTCTCCACTACTCCCAGGCTCTGCAGACAGTGAGGGGGTCACATTTAGGAAGCCAGCATCTTGCTGTACAGGTATCTGAACACAAGTTACTGGTGCTGCTGGAAGCTCTGTTTGTTGCTGGGGCTCTGCCTTGCTTGCTGCAGTTTCTGTCTCACATTCCCTGTTCTCATCTTCCAGTTCCTGGAGGCACAAAACCCCGCTCTGTTCCACAGACTCTGCACAGCACAAGCTCTCCATCTCCTCTGCAGTTCCCATACTAGACTGGGTCTCTTGCCCTAGGAAGTCAAGCAGCTGGTTTGCTGGCTCAAGAGAGGCCCCCTCTGGACACAGGGACTCCCAAGGCATTGGAGAAGCAGAGCACATCTCAGCCTTGCCATTTGCTGGGATTGCCGAACCATCCTCAGTCTCCCTGACCACCTGCACAAGCAGGAGAGATTCCGTCTCTGCCCCTGCCAGAGGTGTAGGCTCAGCTCTCTCAGCTGACTGAGGACTTACTTCAGCAAGCTCAGTCCTTTCTGGCTGCTCCATGTGCTCAGCAGAAAGGTGGGTGTCAGTCTCCTCCACCATCCACACAACACATGGGGGCAAGTTTGTTTCTACGAGACTCTCTGCAGTCCCTGCAGGTTTGGGCTCACAGTCTTGGTCAGCTGCTATCTCAATTAGGATTTCTTTGACGCTGAGAGCAAAGGGGAGACTATTTCTTTGGCGAGCACTTGGGCTAACCTTACTGCCAGCCCCTGCCTGCTCCTCAGGCTGCCCTCTGGCTCCAGGCAGCTCAGCATCCTGAGTGGTGTGTGCAACAACCTGGGCCTCAGAAACACCAGGAACAGGTTTCATTGTCTCTTCCCTGCTCCTCACTTGCTCTCCCTCTTGCTGGTTGCCTGCTTGGGTTAAGACTTCAGCTTCTCCTTTGGTCTCCCCATCCTCAAGGACTACCAAGAAGACTGTGGAGTCCCAGGCTGCCTCCCACCCCTCAGCCATTCCCATGGCATCCACAGCGGAGCAGGTCTCTGTGTTTTCCTTCACAGCATCAGCTGATGGCTGTGCATCCTGGCTCAGTGCCTGCACCTCCTCAGAGCTTTGCTTAGATACTTGCAGGGCTGGTGCAGGAGGTGGTGTACCAATGCCCAGCGATGCTCCCCCTGAGGTCTGCAGAATTGGCTTGGTCTCACTGGTCTCTTCGTTTGCTTCCTCCTGTTTCAGGCACCTCCCACAAGGCACACAGAACATCTGCCTGCTGAAGTTGCTCCCCATGTTGGCACTCAACCTGCAAGAAAGAACAACTGGGTTATCACAACTGTCTGCCTACAAACAACACTGTCAGCTTGCAGGACAGGGCACCCTTTACAGAAGCAGCTGAGTATCATCCATCAGAGAGCATCAGTAAGGTAGGAGTAACAACACCACCACTGTACATTCTTAATTGTCACTTGTCTGCTTCTCTGTATTTGCAGAGCTAAGGCAGTTCAGAGCTCTGAACTCTGCACTCCATCAGTCACTCAGGCATGGTTACTAACTGGCAAGGTGGAAATCAGCACCATGGAGTAGCTGGTGTTAATCCTGCCAAGTAACATAGTTCAGGTGCAGACTGTTGACTCTTCAACTTGAAGGGGAAATGGAGTTTAAGCTTCCAGGTGGAATCCCTACAAAATGACAGCAAACCCAACCAAGCAAAGACCCTTTGTTAAGTAGAATTAAGAGATTTCCATTGCCCAGGCTTATTCTGAACAGAGAAAAGTAGTTCTCTCTAGTTGAAACCACATGGGTTTGTTTTACTTCCCAGGGCTAGTACAGGAAAAGTCAGTGTCAGACCATGAAACCTCCTCAACACATAAGTCCACACCAGAATACTCAATGCAAAGTTAAACCCATCACTGTACTTTCATTAGAAGAAGCCTCAGTTTTGAATAACACAGCCAGCATTTGGATACTACCATAAATACTACCACTCCAGGAGCCAAAGTGAGCTAAAAACCACAGGATGATCCCAGCCTCTTCAAGTTTACCCATTTCCCCAACACATTTGTTCTGGCAGCATCATTAACTTACTGAAACCAATGAACAAAAGACCTTAGGTTAACATGGGTACTTACCAGCCTAGAGCAGAAAATCCCAAACAGAACACAAGAGAAAACATCCCAAGTGCCTTCTAGACCTCAAGCTCAGCTTAAATAGTACTGGGGGGTCACAAAAAATCCCTTCCCCCAACTCTCTGAGCATCAGTTCCCTGAATCTTTAGTTCCCTCCCATTCTGATTCCCTTCTGTTTCAGCTACAGCCTTTATTTTCCAGCTGAAGGGGTTTTATTGGCCATTTTGTGTTGCTTTTTACCAGAGGGTAAAGTAAAAGTAAAACACAGCCTCTGTTTATTGCAAATGAGTAGTCACTGCAATATAGTGTAGCAACTTGCTGTTGTAAAGCAGCATAACAGGCCAGAGAATGGTTTTCAGGGAGCAGGCTGGGTCAGGCACTTTGGGATTTGCCTTGGCACCATCTGCCACCCTCAAAGGGAGTCAGTGCCAAAGTGTTGCTGGCTTTGCCACAGTTGGGCATCCTCTACACGCCTCTGGACAGATCCCACAGCGTCAGGAGGCTCTGAAACATTGGTACAAGGGTGATGTGTGAGACAGAAGAGCTGACTTCCCCAATAGAGCCCTGGTGTACTCGAGCCCCAGGGGCTGAGGCACATTTTCCTTCTCCATGTTTGTATTTCCCAAGTGGGTCCCTGCTGTTGTGCTTCCCCTTGTTGTGACTACAGGCAAATGGGCAGTGTTTGAGAGCCTCTTTCCACCTCAGTGATCAGAAGGCTTCAAATCAGGGCCGTGGCTGCACTTTGAGTCCATGTGGATTGTTTCCTCTGTTCTAACATCTATTGCCTCCTAAGAAATAAAGACCAAATCTGTGTCTTCAGCATTAGTCATGTCCTCAGAGACACTGCCTGAATTACACACCCTTAGTAAGTGAGGAGAGGGCACCCTTGAGGCTTGTCTAGAACTCCTCACATACACAACTCACATACTTTATGCATTTTCATAGTTCTTCGCTTAGGGATGAGCTTAAACACCCTGATGACCCTGGCTGGGCTCCACAAAGCACTGGCTCAGTTCTTCCCCCTTGTCTCTCAGGACAGCCTCTGTCTGCTACAAGTTTGGCTGAGCACTGCTCTCAAACTGTGCCCAGATACTTCTGGGTGAGCAAGCATTGTGTCTCATAATGCCTTTTTGCTCCCTCCACAGGGCAAAGGCACGGATGTTTCTGAAGAAGCAGGTTTGGCCACTGTAGGACGGCACTGGTGATGTGCACAGTGATGATGTAAGTGAACTCAGCACGTGATACCCTAGTCCTAAAACCACATACATCCCACTAACACTAAACAGTTGCTAAAATAGACATAAAACGTGACCTTTAAAGTATGGTTCACCCTTGATCTTGGTTCATAGGGGAGGGACACGATGGGTAAATGAGCTTTTCCAGTGGGAAGTAAGTGAGGCAGCTTCTGGTTATTTTACTGGGGTACAATCAACCTCCTTGCACATAAAACCACCAACAACTTGGCCCTTGTCCCACATCACATTCACCAGCTATGTTACAGGCTGCATGTTTGATGTGGATACCAGTTTGCATCTTGAACTAAATAGAAAATGGAAGCAAAAAGCTTTCACAGAAGTATTGGTTTAATGTCAGCTGCAGGTAACATTGAACAGTGATGCTGTAGAAATAGAACAAGAGTATGAGGAAGCTTTTCTGTTACAGGATTGGAAAACTCCCTGTCCTTCGGGCATTGATGCACAATGAGACTTCCTTGCCTTCAAAGAGCTTGGGTTTATGCAGAGGAGATGAGGACATGGCACACGTGGAGAGCTAAAAACTGCTTTACAAAGGAAAATGAACCCTCATCTCAGTAAAGGCTAAAGCACTGAAGCTATAAACCACCTGGAACTGGGGGTAAATTCAGTCTGTGAACAGAAGCATCCACAGGACATATACCACTGGTTTTATGTACAGTTACACAGTTAGTAACTTGGAAGTAACCATGTTCTGCAGTTGCACGTACAAGCAGGTGAAGATACACTGCTGTTCCTACAGGAGAAGCAAGGTGGGTATGGTTACAGATTTATTATAACCACTCTGTTTCCTTGTTGACTGCTGAAATCTGTTGGCACTTTACACATAGACATGTACTGTCACCACTTACTTCTGCTGCACATGGGATGTGTTGTTCTCAATGAGTCTATCACATTTTATGCTCCTCCATCAAGATGAAGGTTCGAGGCTCTCATTGATCACACCAGACCATTACTGAGCGCTGTCTTTAGTCTTGCAGCACAGCTTCCTCAGGCAGGGGGCATTGCCAGGGCTCCTGGCACTCATTCTCACATCTCTGCCTCCCTGCAGCAGCCCAGCCTGCTGGAGTCTCCTCTGCAGCCTCCATCCCAGGCTCAGCTGTGGTTTTTGACTTCAGTGTAGGCTCAGGCTCACACAGGAGCCTGCTCAGTACTGACCAGTGCAGCAGTTATACACGTTTGATGTCTCAGAGAACAGCACAAATCCTGCTTGACTATGTTCCCCACACTTTCAGTACCACAGCAGCGTGTTGATGTTGAATCAGTTACAACATCATAGTGCACTTCCCATAGGAGAGATGGGTCTTTGGCTTAAGCAAAGCAGTTTCTGGTGACTAGACCAAGACTTATTTCTCCCCCACAGATAAACAGGGCCTCATGAGCATCCCCATTCCCAAACCACTTCTGAAAGAGCCTGGTTCCTTTGGGAAAGGTTCTGCTACACAAGCCTGGATAATGCACACGTTTTGAAGTGGAATATGGGTTTTCCCTTTGTGGGGTGAGGAACAGCTCGAGAACTCACCTCCTCCAGAACTGCTCTAACATTGCAGTTTGAGAGGTGCTTCATGACAGCAGTGCTTCACCAAGCATTTCCCTTTCGTTGTTGTATAGCAGGTGGCACAGGAACATACACCATGCCTATCACATAGACCACCACCACATGCAGGATATCTTTTTAATGGCACTGACAAGTGTTTACACATCTCTGTTTGTGACTTTATTTAAATCCTGTGGCTTTGCTTTAGGAGTCTTGACATGGTAAAACTGTAAAACAAACCAGAGAAGCCTCATTTTACATGTTTCCTTACTCTGTGCATTTCCAGCACTGCAGGATACACTAACCAGACCCTGTCTGGTTAGCTTAATGGTTTGACTTGAGCTTGGTTTGACAAAACTTAATGGCTTGACTCAACAGGCCCCCTGGAAGCACATCTGTTCCAGCAGCATATGCAGAGATCCACATGGATTTGACAGCCCCAAGCAGGTCCTGGTCACCTGCCTGGGGACTGCAGCTGAGTTCCTTGCCAGGCAGCCAACCAGCTTGCCCACAGGCACTGTGAGGAGGCTGCATCAGCAGAGAATCAGCTCCCACACCTTTCACTCCACCTCTTCCTTCAAGCATGCCCATGTACCCAGGATTCAGTGACCGTAATCAATATTCCAGAGCTTTCAATAAGGCAGAAGAAGTCAAAGAGCTTGGTTAAATTGCAAACCGAGCCCCACTGCTCACCTTTGCTGGGAGATGTCTGCCCAGCACGACCTTAGGTATTGACCTCTATTCACTATTTAACAGCTCCGAGATAAGAGTCTGCCTCTTCCCTTTCGCAGAGCTGGTATCAGACCCTGCTCTCACTCCTCTGTTCAAGTCCCCAGGATGTTTTGCATACACATAGCTCACTTAAGATCTGACAAAGCTTGGAAGCTGGGGCTGGCTGGAGGAACAGCAGGGGTGAAAGCAGACATCACTGTCTCTTTACATCAGTGACAATTATGGGTGGAAGCATGGATTCCCCCATCATAGTGATGAACTGGACTGAGCATGAAGAGGCAATTTAGGAGCACATTAAGTGAAAGAAGATCTTTTTGAAGGAAGAACCTGCTTTCAACAGAAATTAAGCTTGAGAGCATGTGGTTCAAAGAACTTTGGGGAATGCAAGCTGCAAGCATCTTTTCAAGTTACAAAGTCAAGGTGCAGGTTTGACAGCCTCAATTAGAGAGCAAGATCTCTTCTCACCTTATTGCAGTGATTACCGAGGACTTTGTTGTTCTATCACTGCAAAGATGCCACAGTAATTGCAGGAGAGCTGCATTAGCTCAGCTTTTGGACTGATCTTTTCTACCCTCATCCATTATCCAATGGGACTGCTTAGGTCTCATTACAGCATCACAGAAGAAACTCTACACTGTTGTAACTGGGATGACTGAGGATGAAAACACTCCAAGTGCAGTGTCAGCCACAGGGCTCAGGTTCCCTCTGGTCCCACACTGGTTTTCAGGACACTCAAGCTAACCCTGGCTTTCAAACCACTGAATTCACATTAAAGCTGCAACACTGCTGAGTATCTAAGCGAGTATCTAAGTGCCTGTAACAAGTCTCAGTAGTACAAGGCTCGATGCATTAAGGAACTTCACTGGTGGTCTGGAAATAGAAAGTATTTATTTTAAATTCAGTCATATCTTCAGCTTTTAGCAGACACATGAGATATTTACAGTTACATTAACAAGAGACAGAACAGAATCAGCTCTGTTACAACACACATCTGTCACAAGGTAGTGGCTCAGGTCACTGGGGGGACATCCAGTCCAGACAGGTGGCATTGGCAAGGCTATTTATGAGCGACAATACACACATCCGCTCTCCTCCATGAAGCACGATGCAGAAACATAAAGCATGATGGAGAAGGCCAACATATGGCTAAGGGGAAAGCCCAGCCTGCAGCTGGACACAAAAGGCTACACAGTTGGTGTGAACCCCCTTTCTCCTCCAGAAATCAGTTCATTGAGCAGGCAGGGCAAGGCAGGTGTTGAGAGACTCTTCAGTGACACCCACTGCATGATCTGCAACAGAAGCAGAGCACAAACACAGCCTGCATGTCTCAGGCCAGCACAGAACAGACTTGTACACAAAATGACATCAGCTGGTTTAATCCCAAGCTTTCCTAAGAACACTTACCAGTTCAGGGCCCCTCCTCTGCTCCAGTTCAGCAGTGAGCAGCACTTGGAAGCAGCACTGCTGCCAAAGGATTCCCATTGTTCCCAAGCCTAAATGCACAACAAGTAGGCAGGTCTCCATCTGGGAAAGCAGCTATTGCCTTCTGCATGGTAGATCTAAGATACCATGGGAAAACAAATACAACAGCGTGGCCATTTCATACAGTGGGGCAAAGTGGACAAACAAAATGAGCTGTCTGAGATCTGGTATGACACTCATAATGCTATTGCACACAACTGACTCATTTAATCCAACTGGGATTGTCTTATAATTGCTGGAGAACCTGCCTCTGGAGAACAATTGCAAGCACCCATCAAGATCATCCTCATCTAAGTGAATGATGTTGGCAGCAATACAAATCACCACCTACCAGTGCAGTTGCTAAATCTGTTAAGGGAATATACATCCTACTGCTGACAATAAAGGAAGTGCTAAATGCAGTTAGGCTTCTTTATTATTTATTTGTTTCTCCCTAATTACACTTATTTCTATACAACACTGATGGCAGTCCATCAGCATTTGTTCATTCACCAGAGCATTTCAAGATGCCAAGTCAGGCTTAAAAATAGACTCCTATGTGGTACAGAGCTCAGTTTGGATATGATTTCTTGCATGGTATAAATGGTTATATGGATGAATTTGTCTTACAGCTCTCCAGCTTGCTCTTAAGTTTCCCAACCCATCTAAAGCTGCATCTGTAATCCCGCAGTCGATTGCAACAGGCTATTTAGTTTAGGGGATAATCTGTTTATACAGATCAGCATGTCAAGCCAACTTCCATGTGCATGCAGGATGAGAAATGATACATACTGACCCAAAGCTCTGTTTAGCTCCTGTTTGGCTTCCTTTCATCCACAGGCTTATGGACACCAATACTCTAGTTTGAGCTCTGACCCTGGCAAGGCAAAACTCCAGCTTTCAGCAAGGCAGAATCTCACAGCTGGATTAAGACCATTTCTGGGGGTTGAGAAGAGGTTAAACTGCCTGCCTAAGGTACAGCCACAACTAAGCGGCTCCACCACCAGTGTGGTCATTGTGCTGTGACCTATGTTCAATGGAGAGCGACTTCTGCAGGGACAAAGATGCTCCTGAGGTGAGGCTCCTGCCCCTTCACTGCTGAGAGGGCAGTGGTGCTATGTCAGATAACAGCTTTACCCCAGATTTCAGACTCCTCTCAGCAGCTCTCGAGTGTCACTTGTACACACAGCCCAGACAGAAGGGCCATAAAGTCTCCATCAGTGAGATAGCAGCCTATGCAGTCTGTAGGAAAGGACACAAGCCTCAAGCTGGGAATAGGATACTGATGTAGTGACACTTGGAAGTAATAATTATGTATATTTCCAGGTTTGGGGAATAATTCTTCTTCCAGGCTAAGAAGAACCCTAGGTAAGTTCCCAAGTTTCAAAGACAAGGCAATATACAAGCTCTCCTTTCTGTGATGAGGCTGAAATCCCTTCTATTATCTTACCATTCATTTCAGGGCTGAAGAGTCAGACTCAGCATACAATGGCTAAGACCTGGACACCTCCATGAATTACACTTTCCAGAACATCCCACATTCCTGGATCCATCTCCTGCCTCTCCAAGGGCTGCTGTTCCTCTGTTAACTGTCACTCCACAACCCCAGGAGCAGGATATTTTAAGGTAACTACTGCAGATGCATTTACATTGCTTGATTTCAGATTGATGCACCTATATTCCAGTCCATTTAAAAACTCCAACCAGCTGTCACTTCAAATTAACCCAATCAAAAAGTTGATAAAAATCCTAATGCTGCCAAGAAAACATCTTGTGCCTTCTATCTTCCATAATGATTGCTACTAATTCAGAAAGCCCATTTCCCCCTCACTTAGAGTGATTACCTACATGGTAAATACCATTCTACCAAGATGTAGAGCTTAGAGAGCAAGGAACTAAGTGACAGACCCTTAAATGTGGTTGTCACTCAGTTGCTGCAGAACCTGCACCCTCAGAACTGAGGTACATTGAGACCCATCATGGTGATAGGAATCACTGCCTGATCAGGCAGCTTCTAGCAAGCTGAAGAGCCCAGCAGCCTTTAGTATTGTCCCATCCCTCCAACATGTTTACCTTGCCAGGTTGTTGCCTCTTCAAACTTTGGTCTAAACCACCAGTTAGTTAAAACAAGTGCATCTCTTCACAGCAGCACTGAATTCGACAGCCAATGGGGTCGTGATCAAGTGGTTGTGTCTTTCATATGCTGAACTTGTCCCTTGCTCAAGCATTTCTAAGCCAGAACAAGAAGAAAAATCAACAGCTCAGACTCCTATATTCTTGTATACGGTGTTCCTGGGTAGCTAGGCTGTGACCAAGCTTTTGCTGTTGTGATTTATGATGGAGGAATATTCCTGACTGGATGAACACATTCTCAGTGTATTCTTGGGAAACTACTGAACCACTGTATCCCAATGTCAAATGGTAATAAAACCAAAGAGGAATCCTGAAATCCCCATGATGGGCATAAATGCACTCTGTGCTCCAGCAGCAGTAACACATCCAGCAGAAACCCCACAACATCCTACTATTAAGCTCTAAAATGTAACTGAGTTTAGGACTGTATTGCTTGAATGCATGAAATCAAGCTGGAGGTCTTGCCATTTCTGTCAGGCTAGAGCCCACCAGTGCCTGCTCACTCCTACCCAAGTGTCAGAACTTGCTTTAGTACAAGAGATGATCCATGTGGTTTACACCAGAGTCAGGGCAGCACTTGCCCCATGAAAGCTGCAGTGAATTCTCTAGAGAGCTGCACATCCAACCAGTATCACCTTGATAACAGGCAACCCCACTTGCAGCAACAGAAACATCTTCTCACATAGCCCCTAATGTGATAGGGGATTACATGAACTAACACTGCCTTCTTTTGCTTTTCCTCAACTACAGTTATTACCATCCAGTACAAAATGCACAGCAATGCATGAATGATTGATGGCTCTAGTAAGGTTTACAGAGCAAAACACCCAACTGAATTATGCCAGTGATTTTAAAGAAAGACCAAAGAGAATGCCTACAAATACAGTGATCCCTCTGAGTCACTAACATTGGAAATCATTCCATAGCCTGCAGAGTCCCAGATCCTAATGAAAAATAGGAGTTATTCAGCACAAACACATCTATCACTGACTCTGTTGCAGAATTGTTCCTGTGTCATGCCCAGAGATGACAGTTCTTGTTCATAAGCAGCATCTGAAAATGATCCTGCAGCAGGAGCTTCTCAGCAGGAAGAGCATCAGGGAACAGAGAGAAGTATGAAGCAATTAAACAGGACTGTGCCTATGCACCACAACACACAGCTTTGGATTCCACACACCTGGAAGTGACAGCTTCAGGGAAGGAGGCAGAGGAAGCGGCTGCTCTTGTCAGCGCTGTCACAACAAAGGAAGCTCATTCCATCCTTTTGAAGTCATTCATTCACTGTACAGAACAAAACCGCTGCAGCAGAGGTGAAAACAGGCATGATACAGAAGATTCTGCTATCAGGTAGAAAACACACTTGTGTTAAGAAAGATTGGGCTGTACTCACACACAATCGAGACTTGAACTTAACAAAATAAGCTAAGCTGACAGTCTTAAAGCAATAGGAAGTTTACAATCTACTCAAACCAGGATAGTTCTATTTTAGTGCAGTAAAATCAGCCATGCTTTTTACAAGAGGCAGAACCAACAGTAAAGCTGCATGTTGTCAAACAGAAGAGGGACACAGGATCTTTGCAGATAAAAGAAAGGTTACAGAGTATGCAGAAGCGGCAGCAGTGGGAAAGGAGACACCAAGAAAGACAGATTGCAGAGGGGGGAACAACAACCAGTAGTCAAGGGATTGGAAAGTACAAATGGTGCTGAGGGAAGAGAGGAAAGAGCCAGCTCGCTCTTCTAGATGATATTAAAGGTGGAGGAAGTCCAAAGGAAGGGAAGCACAAGTGAACAGAGATGAAAGAGGTGTGACCTGCACAGTGAAGGGCCTCCCGAGGACAGCACACCTATCTTGGGCTTTCAGTTGCCAACTTTCACATCCTTCTGAGGCTTCACCCACTTCATCTGCTGCTATTGAAATTGAATCTGAAGAAAGAGATTGAAACTCCAATGCAGAATGCATTGGTGATGTTCCTAAAAGGACCACTAGAAACAGTCAGATGGGAGGAGCCCAGAAACACAAACCCCAGTTAACTGAGCACAAGAGTAATTGCCAGAACAAAGGCACAAAGCAGCCCCGATGCCTTTCTCCTTCTCTAGCAAACCAAATGAAAGCTGGCTTAGGAGAAATAATGACACAACTGCCAAGCAGCTCTGGGAAGGAGAGTTGGTGGAGTGAATAGCACTTCAAAAGGTAAAATGAAAGGGCTCTCATTACCAGAGCAGAGAAGAACTTTTAGGTCAGTGTGGAAACAAGGGGAGAATACGGTGCCAAAGCTTTTAAAGCTAACTGATGGGTTATCATCGAACACCAAGCTCACCTTTCCATCTCACATTGTTTGCAGGAAAGCTTCTTTCCACTTAATTGTCATCTACCAACATTGAGCATCAAACCTGTGAACTCCAGCCTCAGTGCAGGATGGGTTCAGAGTCAGCACAGGGCACCCAGTTACACAGCACTGCTCAAACAATACAGTGGCTTGACTGAAACCACTCTAAATGAATGGTTGAAGTCTCCTGCAGTGACTGGTTAGTGAAGACATTCCCTCAGAAACCCCTGGAATGCCTCTTCCCTCTATTTTTTAGCATTTTTACCTGAAAGCATCCCATTCTAACTCAAGAAAACAGAGCTTTGCAGGCACCATTTAAGGCAACAGACACATACTTAGCTGCTAATTCAATGACTACTCACCTGTAACTGCCCTTTAAAGGACAAGCACTTCATGTAGTTTATGTGCAGTTGTTAAAGAGATTGTTCTGAGCAGCAGCTGTGTTCAACTAAGCTCCGTTTTGTGTGATGAGGGAAAGCATTAACCAGCAGCTGGTATGGAAGGGACCAGATCTGTGTGTGCAGTTAAGAAGTTGTCTTTTTTCTCTTTTGGAAACTCCTTATTTTAGTGAATGGGGGTGTTTGCAAGCCTTAGTTTGACTTTAAGAGTTTTACTGCTTGCTTGAGGCATTTGGGGTAGTGAGGGGGTAAAAGCTTCTACTGAACTAGTTCTAAGCACCTGAGCTGGTGGGATGGGCTGTGCTGAGCTGGTTTGCCATATAGAGGAGAGCAAAGGGAGAGTATCTGCAAAGCAAGTCTTAGAAGTAAGAATGTATTGATTTGATAGCAATATTTGCTGTGGATGGTGCGTGTTGCTCTGCCTTGCTGAGCTTTCTAATGTGTCTGGTTTTATTTCAGATGGAAGTGGGACTCCTCTTTGTGAAAAGGAAGGTCCTGGTTGTTTGAAGACTGAGCAAGCAGGTAGGTAGGCAAAGGGCTCATAGAAATAGGTCTGGTGGCTGTGTGTTGATGCTAAGAATGAGTAGTTTAAAGTCAGGCAGGAGAGTGAAAGACATCAGGCTCTTCTTGTCCGGGAGAGAAAACAAGTTCCCTGTTCCTGGTTTAGCTGTATTGGGTGAAAATCAGTGTATTCAGTTTAAGTGTAAGCATGAGAGCACTGTTGAAGGACTGGAAGCTCCAGTGTGACTAACCTGACTGAGGCATGAAGACACTAACACTGGTAAATGCCAGGATATGGATGGTGAAAAAGTGTGTTCTGGATTTTGTTAGAGACAGTTCTGCTCAGAGCTTGAGCCTTGCAGTTCTGTGAACTCAATGTGCCTGCTGAATTCTGGCTTTAGCTGCCACCTGTGTGCAGGGGGAGTGAAATGTCCAAGGTGCTTGATTTTAGCTCTTCAAGTTCCAGGTTTATTGAGTCCCTGTGTGAAACTGCTGATGAAGTGGACTTGCTGTGTGTGCTCTTAGCACAGATAGGCCTGGAACTGAGATCAAAGGTTTTGCCATGACAGTAACTCTTCTTCATCTGAGCCATAATTGAGGCTTATTGGTGAAATGAGTTTAAAGACTCTTTTGTCTGATTTCTAAACATGCATTGAAAGAAATCCTGTATACCTGTCAGGAGCTTAATCCTTTCCTAAGCCTCAAGTGTTTGTGCTAAGCAACCAGCCTGTGTGCAGATAGTGTTATGCAGTGTAAGCAGTTACTCTGCTGGAGAAGGGGAGACTGACATCTCAAAAATGGACTTTAGATTGAATTACCATATGCTAAAGCCAGCCATAGATCAGGGTGTAAAATCAATACAGCTTGTAGGACAAAAAGCCAGTCCTGACATGCAGTTCTAGCCAGCCAGGGAAATCAAATTTGGTCTCAAAGAGGAGTTGCTTGTGCATAAATAGCAAATGTATAGAAATCTGTGAAATACTGCCTGGTTTTTATGAGGTAGAAACTACTCCAAGTGCAAAGTGTCCTGTCATCTGGAAGTGCACTAAAATAACAGGCTGGGATAGATGAAGCTCTTGTGTAACAGAGAGCACTTTGTGCCAAGTAAGTGAGCTCTGCTGATTTGTGCCCCCTCTTCTGCAGCCTTCACTGCAGGCTATGAGGTTGCTTTGGCTGCTGGTCAGAAATGATACCCTACAGCTTCCAGATCACCTGAACTGTGCCCTGACTGTTCTGCTCCCCAGAAATACAATGGAATTCTCCAGCTTCCCATCAGAAGGGGTTCAGGTTGGAGCAGTGACTACAACAGGATTCCTGACAAGCCACAGGTGAAAGGTTTTGCCCATGGTACATTGCTGCTTTGGTTCTTGGGCCTATTTGTATGTACTTAAAAGCAACTTGCCATCCATGCAGCTCCATTTTCAGCTGCTCTGGCCTCAGTCTGCTCCAGTGTGGGCAATGTGACAGAGCTCCTTTCCTTAGGACCTGGGAGGCTGTTTGATGGAGTTGCTCTTCCCTCCCAATCCTTGCTTCCTTCCTGTGAGTACTGAGCTGAGTGTTCCATGTAAATCTAGTAAAGAAGCAGTGAGACTCTTCTTATTCCTAACTCCCTTCACTCTCCCTATTGTCCTTAGGAGTTATAAGCTAGGAAACTTCCAAACGCTTGGCTTAACATTGGGTGGGTGACAAGTTTATGCCCTTGCTTTTCGGTTTCCAGTTTGAATACAGATTAGTCACTTGTGCAGAGCCTTTAATGAGGTCCTGGAGGGAATTTGGGAGGCATGCTGCATGGGATTTCTGCTACCTGTGCTGAAACGGCAACAAAGATGTCATGGTCTTTATGGAGATCCATAGAAGAGGCTGAAACGTGGAAAGACCTTTTACTTTAGACTGCTTTCTTGCAGAGAGGGAGCTTGGGATTTGTTACAAATGAAGATCTTGTTGGGGTTTCTGCATTTCTGGGATGTAGAAACCTTGTCTTAATTCATGCTCCTTGTTCTTTGTGCTTGCAGAGGCAAGGAGCAGACAAGCTTGCAAGAGGAAGCTTGCAAGCCTGAGTGCTAGGGATGTTGAACTCTTTTGTAGGTCATGACAGCTGTTTCCTTGCCCTTAGTAGCTTTAGTTATGACTGTCCTACTACGATGGCAGATAGGTAACAGTCCCTAGGTTTAGGCTCAGCTATAGGAATCAAGTAAAACATGAGAAATATCTATAGAAGCCTCCAAAACAGACTTCAGAGGAAGCTTCAGTTTCTTTCTTGACCTTTCAGAAGCCCCTTAGGAAACAGAATTTAGGTGCTTGATTTTAGGAGCCAGGTTTTGATTCTGTAGCCCTTTAAGCAATATAAGCAATAAGCCCTTTAAGTCAAAGCGTGCTCATGTTGCACAACAGCAGCTGTGGATGAAACTGCATTGTTGAGATGAATGTTGCATGCAAGTCTGGCACTTACTGACACGTTTTAATTGCCTTTTGAAGGACATCAGAGGTGGGGACCTGCATTTTCTCCTCCAAGGCACTTCTTCATGAATAAATGCACCTAACTCGAGGTTATACCTTAAGCAGCCACAGCTTCAGTAAATGCACTGTATACTTTGTTCATCTGTGAATAGTAATTGAGTCCTGGACTGCATTTGTAGTGCTGAGAGTAATACAACTACCATGATGTATAATAATGCTTAAGAGCTCCAGGGAGGCTCATTTACATGATAGTGAGGGAAATGCTCTTGCCAGGAATAAGAATTAAGAGGCTGGTATTGTGTGAATTATAAAGTGGGTTTCAGGTGGGGAAGGGTATATGGGAAAAGAGTGAATAAAGGCATTAAAAGTCATTGTTAGGAAGATGGGTTGGCTTTTCTTTCCCCTTTGACTGACTTGGAGTAAGGGGGGATCTATTCCTCTATAGCCTTTGGAGAACCAGGTGCTGCTTCTGGCTCTGCAAATCCCGACCATCGAGTCCTGCTGAGGGGAAGCCGAGGTGTGTAACTCCAGTGGGAAATGCAGTGTTCTCCAGGACTTCCTATGGTCACACGTGTACAACACCGGGATCTTCTGCAGAGCCTGCCCTCACCCAGCGTTCATCTGCTGAAAGGTGAGTTCAGTCACTGCTGTCCTGAGCTGAAGGGGCTTCTTTAGTGGCGTAGTCCTTCGGGTGGCAGTGTTGCCTCTTCTGTACTGGGGTGCAAACCCATTAAGGGAACCTTTGTATCCTGTTTGAGTTCTAAACACTCTGAAGGCTTTTGTTTAGATGATGAAGTGTGAAACGTGGGTAGTTAAACCTTCCCAAAGGAAAGGTTGTGTGGGGCTCCCTGTTTAGTCCTCATTTTAGCATAACAGTGCCACAAGGTTTCATGGCTTGCCGGCTATGGGATGGAGTTAAAGCTTGGCCGGAGAAGAGCTTGATGAATTGAAGTGCGAGTGTGAGAAGCTCTTTGGGAAGCTGGAATTCGGGAATCTAAAGGTAGGTATTTGCTCATGCTGCTTTTTTCCAAATGGACCTGAAGAGACAGGCTTCTACAGGGAATGGTCTGCACGAGTCCTGCCTCAGCTGCAGTCTCTGACTGCAGTTTGGCTTCCTTAGCTGCAGTTAGCCCCTGTGAATGCTCTCGGACGGGTGCTGAGTGGCTCTGAGCCTCTGCTCCGTCATATTCATAAAGCAGACCGAAATTCTGGGTAAGAGATGCTACTGGAAAGCTAAGTATTACTATTGCCATAAAGCTGATGTTAGTACATCTGTGTGTGTGAGGGGAACGTGCGCTGGGAGCATGAAGTGACTTTCCCATCCTTACAAGATTGCAGCTGTTACAGCTGCACTCCCCTTGTTTATAAAGCATATAGGGCCAGCACCAGCATAATATTGAGCTATGACTTGTCCCAGTCATCAGCTGGAAGTTGCTGTAGTGATGCAGTGAATTAGTGTGAGCACAGAGGTAGGAATTGCCATCTGCCCTGGCAAGTGGCTGATTTGATGCTCGGATAGACTCCATAACTCGTTAAAGTTGTAAAGTAGGTATGTTTTTATTCAGCGCTGAGGTGCACGGGGGATAGCTCCTCCAAAGCATGCATACCTTAGGGTTGTTGTCCCTTTACATTTATTCTCTTAAGGTACACATAGACATGAGGTTGCTCAATCCGCCTATATATATTTAGTATCTATCCCTGCTTTGTATTATAATGAGCCGGAAGATCCTTTGCACCTGCGCAGTGCCCCTTCTGGTCATGGGCAAGGGTCTTCAAGATGAAGTAAATGAGTCTTCCTCTTCTTAACCTTTACACCTTTTAACCTTCAGGCATGGCCTTAGGGTCTGGTCGGGGCCCAGTCTGCTTCTCCTGCCGCTTATCAGTAGGACCAAACACCTGTGCTTTTGTCATGGTCTTATGGCTTGGTTGCCCAGTCTGCCTCTCCCGGCTTATCAGCAGGACCAATCATCTGCTTTTGTCAGTAGAACTGCATCTGCTTCTCCCCCTCCAGCAGTAATCAATGCCTTGGCAAGGTGGCAATGGCAGGTACTTAGGACAGACAATACTTTTGTTTAAGCAAAGGAATTCCTTTAACTCCTTGTACAATTTCTCTGTATTACCCCCCTGTACATTGGTTACCCCTGTATCAGATTCAGAGATGGATGTGGGTATATCATGATGCCAGAACACCATGTGCTTTAATCCAGCTGCTTACCTGCAGGTGTTTAAACCTTTCATTTACAAGTTGTGGGGCAGAGCAGTAACTGAGAAACCAGACACTCAGAGATGCTCTGGGAATCACCAAGTGGCTTCAAACCCCAGAAGAGCAGGGGCAGACCTGATCTGAGGCCTGCTTCTCTGTGCAGGTTTTGTTTCAGCTGTAAAGATAATCGACTATAATGAGGTTCAGCAGCTCAATGTTTCTCCCATGAGGCTGTTACTGGAAGGGAGGTCACAACTGGGCCCTTGGCAGTATAAATTTGACTGTCATCTATTGCCTGAAGTATCAAAGCTACCTACAGCCTCACTCTTTGGGAACAGAAAGCAGAAGGATTCTGCACGGATCCTACACGGGATTCTTTGTAGCCCTTGCTTGAACCAAGAGACTTGCTTCACCCTGCAGTGATCGGCTGCTTCCAGTGAGAGGTCCCTTCCTAATGCCTGCTGGCACAGAAGCACTTCATGCTGTTGCTGTCCCCCCTGAGTGCAGGCTCACAGCTTGTGAAGGTGCTCAGCTCTGCAGAGCCTGTACTCCAGCAGGTAGGCAGGGATGCAGCCACACGTGCAGATGCCCTAACAGCTTAGAGACACGTGGAGCATTTGTCACTCCTCACAGTCATCCATGTCACTCCTAACAGGTTTGTATCCTTGTCATCCTTTCCATGTCAGGAATAGATACCTGGAGATAAGGGAGGGCAGATTCCTTGTCTTTTCAGAAAGCATTGTGGGGTGGGAGGAGAAAAGGCATCTTTGATCCTGGCTGTATCTGCTGCCTGGTGTAAGCTGGTACCCAGGGTAACTGTTCTGCTCCTGGGGCTGCTAACAGAAGTGCTGCAGGCTATAGGAAAACCCTGTCCTCATCCCTGGGAGCTGAATGCTGCTGCAGCCTACCTGAGCTGGTTCTGGTGCATCCTGTGCCACATGCTGATGCCTCCAGTGCTGCCTGTAAAGGGCAGCAAACATCCTCCTTGGGAAAAGGAGATGGGGATGTGGAAGGTCAGTCAGGCACTGCTGAGATGAGTGAAACAACCCAGGCAATGGTAGGTCTCTAAACTTGGGTTACCATGTGTGTAGGTTAAATGGTGCTGTCCCCACATCAGCTTTGCCTCGGTGTGAGCTGGGATGCAGATGTTAAGATGAGGCAGGACTGATGACTCTGGGTGCCTTCCAGCTGAAACCACTGCACTGTTGCCTCTGAACACCTCTCCAGCTGAGAGCCTGCCAGCCCTGTACCTGTCTTCAGGATGTATGGATACTCTGGAGTTGGCTGGGAGACCCTGTGCTGCTGTGGCAGCCAGCCCTGACACAGGCTGCAGGTGCCAGGCTGGCACAGAGCTTGTGCCTGAGGGAATGGGGGTTTCAAATCCAATCTTCTCCAGCTGACAAGTGCCTGCTTAAGCCAATTGCTTTACAAGGGCCAGCAGGCATCCCCATTGCCTTGCCTCTGTACTGTGCTAATGGGGTTGTACAAACATCCCCTCATTTGCAAGAGCTGTTCTCCTGGTTGGGTTCTCTCTATTCAGCTCCTTGTTTTCATTCTTCTCCACAACTGTTATATGCTGGGATTTAGATCCCTTTGGATCTGATTGCATGAGAGCTAAATTCTTCCAGGGATTTGTGTGAGATGAAGCTGTTACATTGACATTAGCATGGCCTGTTCTTTGTTTTAACTAATTTATGGTTAAGGCCTGTAGAAATTGGACCCCTATGCTCCAGGAATATGGAATATGCAGGTGTGATGTGTACAATGAGGCTCAGAAATGGTGGCAAATGTGGCTGGTGTGCAACTCGAATGGGTCAGTACTTGCATGGGTGCTGAATGTTCCTTCTCTGCTGTGCTGGAGCAGGCCTGGCTTGAGCCAAAGCTCCTCTTTGGGGCCTCGCACGTCCCTAGGTTGTAGGCAGTAGTTTTGCAGGAAATACCCTGCTCCATGCTGAAACAGCTTCTGTCCCAGTGCTGTTAGAACAGGAAATGCCAGTCTCCTTGTTAGCTGGGTCATGAGTAGCTTGTGGACAGAACTGAAAACCTGCAGACGCTGCACCTTCATTCTTATGCACACAAACCTGTCTTTGCTTCTGCTCAGCATTGAATGGTGCAGTGAGCAGGACAGCAGCATCCCAGGAAGAAGGCAGAGTCATCCCAGCCCTCCATTCGTTATGCTCTGCTGAAGTGTTTCTGCCACTAGAGAGGACAAGGGCTCCTGTCCCAGCCTCCTGCTCTCTCAGCATCATGCTTTGGAGTTTTCCAGCAGAGCTGCCTGATGTGCTCCTTGGACCTTGAAGGATTTGTTCCATGTCAGATGCAAGGATAAGCACAAGCTATGCCTTAAACTTCCCGAAGGATTCTCACAGGGATGGTGGTGAAAAGCAGCGTGAGATAGGTTGGTGTCCCTGTTCTGCATGCCAGAGAGATAGCCCTTGTCATCGAGTTCCTGCTGGGATAACTGTATTCAGGCAGATTGGGTGATCTCATCTTCAGTCTTCAGTGTCAGGGTAGGAATGCTGCTGTTTGAGGTCAGAACAACAGAAATGGCCAATGTTGTGGAGGTGAAGACTGAAGATTGTCTGTAGCAGTTCCTGTGACTTCTCTTGTTCTATGGAGGAGGAGGAATCATTGCTCAGTTCTGGCAGTGGTGCAGAGGCGTGAAAAGGAATTAACCTGAATGCTTTATTGTGCTGATCTTCATCCAAGCATCATAAAACATTAGCCAAAGGTGGCTTAGGAATATGTCTGTTTATAGCTGAGGAACCAAAGGGACATTACACTCCTAGATCTCTGGGGAGGAGAAGGTTTGGAGTGTGAGGACTAACCTGCTATGTAAGAACAATTAGGCCTCATGTAGTACCCTACAGGAGGGCTCTGCATGGGGAAGGGCTTGTTTAGGAGCTGCAGGTCTGATGCTAAGGCAGGTCTCTTGTCTTCACTCCTCAGATGATGCACAAACTCCTCCCACACTGATGTAAGCACAGCTTCATGCATGGTTTTGCAGTGAATGGCCAGAGCAGATGGCTCCCTGCAGCAGAAGGGGCTGGCTTTCATTTAGACCCCATAAAGAAAGAGTTCTCAGGCAAACGAGTCCCTTTGCTGGACAAGCTTTTTAGTTCTGTCACCTGAAGGTGGATCTGTTTCTGGTCCATAGCTGCCTAATGGAGGTGATGTGTGCTTAACTCTCTGGGATGTATCATGTGGGTATAGCTAGATTTGAGGAATGCTTGATGCTGCAAGCAGCATCCTATCAGCTTCATAAGCTTTTGTGGTGATCGAGTTGGAAGTGCTTAGAGAGCTTCCAACTCAGGTGTGCTTTTATATGGGCTTGTATCCAAAGGTTCAGTGCTTTTATATAGGCTTGTAGCCCAAACTCTGTGCAATGCAGTCGCTCTGAGGACATGGAGCTCTCTCTAGACCTCTGTTTCTTCTTGAGCTGATGTCTTTAAAGGGGGTAGCTGTCACAAAGCAAGCAGGCAGTAGCAAAGTAGGTCACTATAGGTGAGGGGCTCCATTACTTATCCTTAAAGTGAACCTTTGGTAGTCTGAAAATGGGATTCTTGCTCCTCTGGCCTCATTGCTCACGGTCCAGCTGCTGCACGTAGTAAATGGAAACTACAACTCGTTGTATGGCTGGGCCTCTGCTCACCCTCGGAAGTGAAACAGTGGAGAGGAAGCTTCACTCTGAGCTGTTCCACAGTGTTCCTATGGAAACTGCTGCTCTCCAGCAGGTTTTCCAAAGGGCACAAGCTGTGGATGCCTTGGAGTAATTGTTATGTTCACACATGCTTCTGAAGCTTATCCCTGAACACCAGCAGTTGCCTTGGTGACTGCCTTTTCCATGCTGTTGGACTGTAATAGGCATGTTAGCAATGCTAAGCAGTGCCTCTGCTCCTCTGGCTGCTCTTGATGGAGTGTCTGGGGCCACAGGTCCCTGGGGAGGGCAGATTTTCTTCCTAAAGGGAGTTTTTAATGTCTGTAGCACTCCTTGGAGGCTTGATGTGGTGAGAAAGTTATCCTAATGGATGAGGGCTTAAGGAATTGCTTCATGTCCTGAAGATGAGACACTTCCCAGGACATCAGTAGTTTCTCTGGTGCCTTAAAAGGGTTAAGTGCTTGTCTGGGTACTTATTTTGTCATTGCCACGAATGCTGTCCCATAAGGGTTTTGCATTGGTATGCAACAGATCTTTCCCCTTTGATCCAATAAACTGCTTTTGGCCCATTAGGTTTCCTCTGCTGGCGTTGGTGCTGTCTGGGTTACATGGCATTAAGGGGCAGTGTAGGTGGTGGGTCTGAAACACTTGGAGATGGTCCTGAATGAAATGAACTTGTGTTCCTGCAGCTGCTGAATGGGAGCTTGGACGTGGAGCAGGCAGATGGTCAGCAGTGCTTGGTCAGGGTGAACGCAGTGCTCCCAGTACAAGGCAATACCTGGGCTTTTGTGGACTTCTAGACTGCAGCAGCACTCCTGATGGGGCTGGCTCTGCACAGGAGTGCATGGAGAAACATATCCAGAGGTGCCATAGGTTGTGCTAACCACAGCAGTCACCACTACTTGCTCTTCACAGGCTGCTAGATGCCATCTCTTCTGTATGGGGAGGATTGTATACTGAAGTGTAGCATCCAGCAGGATAAATTACACTCCTTGCGAGCATCAATTTAACTGAAGTGAAGGGGAAGAAAGTGAAAAGACAGCTTTTCCCTGAAGACTACAGCCACAGCTTAGGGAGAATGCATGGCTTGGAGTTCTTGAGCTGCCATCTTCATTTAGTGCTTGTGGGTAGTCAGGTGCTCACTGACCGGTCACCATGCACTTCCAGCAGGGAAGGACACCACTTCCTCTCTGGAGCATCCACTGGTTTAATGCTGTGTTACTGTTTGTGTTCCTGGGAAGGAAAAGTGGGAGGGAGGATGCAAAGCTGCTGAGTCAGGAACACAGGTTGTTTAATTCACAGCTATCCCCCCATGAGAGCACCCACAACTTCCCTAGGAGGCTGCAGAGCATGATGAGATACAAGGGAGAGAATGAAGGCAGCTTGTCTTGGTACTGCATGGAACACTATGGCATTTCTCCAGGTAACTCCTGCTGCCCTGTGCCTTGTGTCTGGTGGAAGTGCCTGAGAGCACCTGGATCAGGATAAAGTTTCCTTCCCTTTGAAGAGCTCCAGAGGGTTCCAGTCTGCATGTGCATGGTCCGGTGCTGAACTGGAGCAGAGCTTCTGGTGTGAGATGGATCTGACACCACAAGTAAGAAATAGCTGTACTGTCAAACATATGAAGTGTATGGTGGAATGTTTTTCCCATTGATGCCATGGTGAAAGGGGGGAATATTGTTTGAAGGGGCTTCTACTGGTTAACTCCACTATATAATCAAACTGGGCTATATGCCATTGGTGGAGTGGTCATGAGTTCTGCTGCTGAGTGGCTTTGGAGTGGAAGTTGCAAGAGGTTGGAATGCTTTTTAAAAGGTAGTGAAGAGAAAGCTGTATCTATTTGACCACCGAGTTCAGTTGTGAAGAATGGGGAAAACCAGGGTTAGGTAGAGATGGAGGTTGTGGGAGCTCAGGGGTGGCTTCTGGGTCTTATGCACAATAGCAGATTGGGGCTTGTTTCACTGGGTTCTCCCCTTACGGGGCTCTTTGTAAGTGCCCTTCTGCTGCCCATCACTGCTGAAGTGACAGGGGCTGGAGCAGAGCTGGGGCAGGGAAGGGTATGCTTGGTGGTAGTGAACAAGAGGACTTGTACTTGGAGGGAGGAATGTCCTTCTGCCTTTTACTGGCTCTGAGAAAGCTTAATACTGGCAGGGCCCATTAATTTTTAATTTAGGTCTCTCTGCTGCACTGCTGTTGTGGTTTATGAGGATATTACACCAAAAGGAAGGCATGTAAAACAGAATTTGAAGGTTTGCAAAAGGCCCAGTCATCATGGATAATGTGCATGCTGAAGGAGAAACCAGGGGGTATTTATAGCACACCTCACAATTGTTGTTTTATTGGGATGTCACCCTTACAGCCTGACTGCAAACTAAGGTGCAGTGGAAGCCAGAAACCCTCAGACATTAATATATCAATATGAAATGTTCAAACATGTTTTATTTCTACTGCTCCTTTTGTGTTTGAAAGGGTTTCTTGTATCCTGTCATTGATATGGCTTTATATATTCTGGTGGGGAAGGGCATCATTCAGTACCAGTAGCACAGAACCCCCCATACCTCACTGAAGGCAGAGCTGGGAGGCCCCTTCAAACCACCCTCTGTGGTTCCCAGTGCTGTTAATCCATGCAGATACAGCAAGTGCTGACAGCATTTCCCTGCCTTGACTCTTTGCCAGCAGTTGGCAGTGGAGGTGAGCTGCAGCCTCTGCTCTGGGGGCAAAAGGAAGTCTGGGCTCTAAATACTGCCTTAGAGGAGGAAGCTGAGACTCTCAGGCCTGGGGCTTGAAGCATGCTCCCTATAGGGAGCACTGGAGCAGGTTTTGGTCTGAAGCATGAATTCTGCTCCATGAAGCACAGCAGCAAACCTCTTGCTGCAGTCTTGCTAGAGATAACACGGTGCCTTCTGGCTACTCTTATCTTGTCCAGGCTGAATAGCAGGAGCTTTTTAAAGGATCTGCAAGCTGGGGAAAAGGAAGCTGTGCTATGGGGAAGAAGCATTTTCCCATCCTGATTTGATGTGTCTGCTTGAGAGGTCAACAGATAGCGCTGGGAACACAGCTGGGCTCCAAAGAGCTGATGCTGCAGCAGCTTCGATGTGAAGGTATTTACTTTCTGGCCACTCCTGACTGAGGTTTGCTCTCTGCAGTTCATTTCCTTTATTCATCGTGGGCTCAGATGCTTCTGGGAATGTGTTAACTTCCAGCCTCATTGGGTTTAGTTTGTAGCAGGGTAAGTCAGGGTAGAAGGGACCTCAGGAGCTCTCTAGCCCAAACTCCTGCTCAAAGCTTTGTAGAGATGTCAGGATTTACCTTCGTAAAGAAGAAACCTGAAAGGTTTTAAAGGAGATACCAAAACCTCTGTCTTCTGACCTTCATATTCCCTCTGCTCCATTACAGCCTGTGAGGGCAAACTTGCTCAGATGCTTTGAAGCTCTGGGGAAGGGAGCTTTGTAAGACCAGGAGGAAACCTCCATGGTCTTTTGAGGTATCTTGTACCCCCTGTGTGCCTGTGTTCTGCAGGAGGCAGCCTCTTGTGCAGAGTATGCAGGCTGACAAACAGCTTCTATGGATGCACATTTCTGAGCTAATCCCTTCTCATCACATGAGGATCTATAGCCTGTGTCAAGGCTGAGGTTTGCCTTCTCCACCTCAAGGTGAGAAAGCAGCTGAGTGTGGGGATGAGGAGCATTGGAAATGATGCTGTACAACTGGCTTATGTGTTTGTAGGCAGACTGAGGAGCAAGTGACATAACTCGTGGCAAGCCTTGGTCTGTCTCGTGTGCTGCCTTGAAGAGCTCAGTGTAAGAGCCACCTCCAGCTCAGTTCTCACAAAGGTTTGCTGCCAGAGGGGGACTGATTTGGAAGGTTCCTGCAGCATCTTAAATCCCTGAAGCTTCCCTCCCTCCAAACCCCACAGGAAGGTAATGAAAAGTTGATGAAGCACGGGAGGAAGTTTGTAGTCAGCAGCCTGCAGTGGTGGAATCGGCTCTTCACAGCTCACTAAGCTCTCCAGTGCTTAATAAATCCAGGAGATCTGTTCCAGGTGCCCCTGCTGTCTAAGCAGACAGGCTGTACCCGCTGTCATCTTTCTCACAAGTGACCCTGCACAGCAGGACCAATTACCCAGCTAACAAAGTGGAGACAAGTGCCTTCTTTCAGCTGTCCTGGCCCCTGAGCTGAAGGTGGCTGCCGTGGCAGTATTGCTTTGCATGACAGCAGGAGTGGTGTGATGAACTGAGGTCTGTAGGCTTTTCTCCTCCTTTTTCTATAGATTTTCTTGGTTAATCATGTAACCTTGCATTGACAGCTTGAGGAATAGGCTTCTCTGAGCAGTCTCCCGTGCTGTGGGAAACTGGCAAGTGGCAAACGGAGTAGGATCCTAAAGACACCTTGGTAAAGGAGTTGTGCATAAATACCTGAAGAGCAAAGCGATGCCTTTTACAGGGGCTGAACACCTCAGGCTTCCTGGTAAGCTTGCTTTTGAAGCTGTCCCACCTTCTCTGCGCAGGTGACTTTGTGTTCCAGTCCAAGAATTCATCTTCCAGCTGCTCCTTTGGTGATTGTCCCTGGCCACGAGGCCGTAGATGTGGCAGATGAGGAGTTAGAGAGCTGAGGCCCCTGCCAGGAAGGGGTACCTGGGGAGCTGGTGCAGCCAGACAGCTGATGTCCTAATCAGCAGCTGGTGGCAGGAGGCCCACTTGGCACCTCAGAAGTGATCTCGTGGATGAGTTGCTTGCTTCTCTGAGAGGACTCCCTGTGGGGTATGTGTACGCTAAAGACTACTACAGGTCTGCTAAAGAGAAGTAAAGGTCTGGACAAGTTGGCTGGTGATCAGTATTCCAAGTTTGGAGTCCTTGGGTTTGAGTTCCTGTGTGTACATACAATGATGACAAGTGTGTCACCTTATCTTCTGCCAAGTCAACATGCATACATGACCAAGTCATGCTTAGAAATGAGGCCTTGGTGTGGGACTGGCAGCTGAACTCCTTTATCCATACTGACTTGTTCTGGGATCTTGGGAAAATGGTGTTCCAGCTTCTTGCCTTGATTTGCTTAGTCCTGAATTCCTGAAGTCTTTTTAATACGTTACAAGCTCGGGAGGGTTCAGAGGATGGCTTTTCTTCTTGTCCTAACCCAGGCTGATTTTCTCTCCACAGAATGGGCACATTTAGTCCTGTGCTTTGCCTGTCAGGCTGGTGATTGATGACCATCTCTGGTCCCATGGCTCAGCAGCTACAGGTCAGAACAAAGCCACCTGAACACCTATGTTCTGTAGGACTGGATCCAAAGTGATTTATTAACTTGTGTAGGAAATGGCATTTGTGCCCTTCAGTGAGGTGAACTGTAACTTCGTAGAGCTGTGTGAGGGCATGCACCTTGAATGACAGCAGGAAGACACTGATTAGCATACAGAAGGCAAAAGCCTTTACACAGTGCAGATAATGCACATTGTAAACCAGTTACAATAACATTCACTGCAGCCATGAAAACAATTTTACAGCAGATTAAACACACTTAAGGAAAGGGAGAAGATGAGTGAGAAAGCAATACTGACACTAAATTAAGGTTCAGACAGCAGCAGAAAGAGCAGGAGAAAATGTTCCACCTGTCCTAATGCTTCCCTTTCCCCTAGGCCAGCTCTGTTTGGTGTTAAGCTTTGGGGTGCAGTTTGAATAGAGAGGTTCTACTGCTTTCTAAGTGAAAGACACTGGAACTGAGCTGTGCATTAACTTAAAACACTTGCATTGCTCTTGGACAGTGTGTGCTGTGGATTTGGTCTCCCTTCTTTGTCATGTCAAATAACCTGGGAGTGCTTGGGAATCTGTGCAGCAAAAATGCCCTGATCACAGATGGTTCAGTGGGATCATTGTCACCAGGATTGGGTGGTGGTTTTGAGGTGCATTATCAGCTGTATGTGGTTCCTATGCATGCCTTGGAATCTCTGTCAGTCCCTTGCTGTTTGTGTCTATTATAGAAGTTCAGGGTTAGGGTTAGGGTTAGGGTTTGGTTCGAATAGGATGGTAACAGACTGCAGGAACAGAAGTATCTTGTGCTTAAAGGTGTTATAACTGTAGGGGCTTGTAAACCACAACCTGTTTCCTGGATGATGCACCAACTGCTGTTATCCTCTCTAATGGCTGAACCACACAGGAGTCAGGGGCTCTGATGCTAGTGGAGCACGTGTAGGTGATGGAGGCCTATGCTTTGCTGAAGGCTTTGAGCAAGTCCCCACTGTTGATTAAACTTGGGAGGTCAAACCTGTTTGCTTGAGCTGCTTGGCTGTGTCTATAGAATTCCCATTACTGAGCAATGCTTCTTGGCTTTCCATGTGTGCACAGGCTGATGGTGCAGGATTATCCATCTTCTGCAGCACAAACACCCTTGCTGAAAGGAGTAATCTCTTTAGGAGTGGAAGCTCATCTGATCATTAAACACTGTGTGCTTACAACCCACTTGGCAGCTCTGCTTAATTCAGCATGCAGGGGTCTGTCAGAACCTGTATTGATTCACTGCTGCCATCCCTGTAGATATTAATCTTGTACATCTGACAAGCTCCTGGGCTATTGCAGAAGTTGGGAATGCTACAGGCTTTGTGGCCTACTTGACTTGTGTGGATGTCCTCACTCTTCTCCTGTGAGCCTTTCCATGTGGGTAGCAGCACTATGGCTAAGGTTGCTGCTCCGGTCTCTGCTAAGCAGATATGTAGCTCTTGTGTTAAAAAGAGCTCTTTCTGTAGCTCTTGAACCTTTGGTGCCTCTTGAGAGAGCTCTGTGCCCCTGTTGCCCTGTGGCACTCATCTGTGGAAGGAATGCTTGGAACAGTCTGGATGTACATCAGTGCCACTAAAGATTCCTAAGAGAAGCAAGGATGTCAGGGAGTGCCTGTGGAAAACTTTAGTTCAGAGGCTTGCTTGGGAATGCCAGAAGACGGGAAGCGAAAGGCTCTCTAAGCTACAAGAAGGTGCATCCCTGGTAAGTGTAGAGGAGAGGTACTCCTTACTGTAAGCATGTTGGCTTGTAACTGCATGTCAGTGTTAATCAGCAGAGAAGCTCTCTGTGACCAGCCAGTCTCTGTCTTTATGTTTGCATGCCTTTATGTGGGGATGGCCCTGATGGAGCGTTGCTCAAGTTCTAACTCTTGGACGAGGAGAGGAGGTTAAATGAAAGCCAGGGAGCTGATTTGATCGAGATATCCTGGGGTTTTCCAGCCTGGCACATTCATTTCCTTGCACAATGATAACTGAGTGTATCTGAAGAGGTGAGGGGAAGAGTGATTTAGATCCTGTCCATCACCTGTCAGCAAGTAGTGCTGCATGCAGTGGTGGCAGGTGAAAGCAGTGCATCTAACACCATCGGTATCTCTCCTGTGTGATTCCCAATTAGAGCTACTACTTGTGCTTGGGTTTGCCTCATGGGAGCTTCAGGAAACCTGGCAGGGAGAGGAACCTGTGGAATGGATGCAGTGGTGCTTGTGGCTGAGCGTGACCAGTAGAGCAGTTAGTTACACAGTACATCTTACTGCAGACACCAATCCCTGCAGCCACTGACAGAGCTGGCATGGTCCAGTATCCCAGTATTAATCTTTGTATGGCAAAGAGCTGTCTGAGTTAATCAGCTCCTAGCTCAAAGCAGATACCTTTGTTTTTAAATTGGAAAATAGAGGATAAAATAATTCCAAGTTTAAGGCACTTCTGTTTCCCTGTTAACAGAGCCATATGTCTGTAATGAGTCATGGGGAGAGACTGAATCTTTATTTGAGGGGATAATTTACTCTAATTCCCCTTCCTTGCTTCTAAACCCCTTCTGTAGGTGTTTAGGACCTGCTGTTGGAGGAGAGGCATAAAAGTTGGCAATAGTGTAGTTCTTATAGCTCATCTTCTGAGTTGCCCTCAGGATGTTGGCAAACCAGCTAAATCCTGGCTGGAAGAACTGTGGAAAGCACAGGAATTCCCAGTGTAATGTGTTTATCAGATTGGCCAGCAGTGGATGTGCAGGTGTGCTGCTGGGTCTGGGCTCAGCTAGTGGTGGGAACAGGCAATCTGGTGCTGCTGTAGCCAGTCCTTCAGCTGGTGAAGGTCCATGCTGTGGTGTGACTTGGTTATAACTTCTCTGCAGCTCACTTTGTGGTTCTGGTGTTCTCTTCCCATCCCTGTCTGGCCTTTGTGGCTTGACCTGTACTTGCCAGGCCTTAGGAATTCCATTTATTGGGTGGGAATAGACTTTTCATCTTGCCATGTTAACCCATGTGCACTGGGACACATGGGAGATGTAGTGACAGCCTTCAGCCTGAGTGCAGTTAGGCAGGAGCTTAGATGCAGCCCTAAACGCTGCCGTCATCGTGAAGCACTCGCATTGGAGCTGATCCATTCTGTTCTGTCTGAATGGAACGCATGGAACTTGCCCCCAGCTCTTTGACAAGTCAGAGCTGTGGCAGTGCTGTGAGGCTGATTAACAAGTAGGGCTTGAAGTATTTTTCCAAGACTATTTGATGGGAATAGCTCTCAGCAATCAAGATCTAAAGAGATCATCTTTTGGTTGATTTCCTGATGAAATAAAATGCATCCTCGGTGTTCTGAGGATGTAAAACTTGTTTGCAGTGGGTGGAGGTTGTGTTGTATGTGCAGCTTTACTTCGACAGTGTTTAGGGACTGAATGTTAATAGAAAACCAGCTTTAAATAGTCAATGGCATAATACAAATCAGTGTCAAGGTTTGGAGGGGTGTGCATTATGGAAGATGCCATAAAAAAAGACATCTTTGAGGGTTTTGGATTGTGTCAGCCTACTAAAATGCACAGATTTTGAGGTCAAGACTATCTCAGTGCAGGTTAGCAGAAGATTTCTCCTTTACTCTTAGTAGTCTCCTATGGAATGAGCCCTGTAGCAAACCAGCCCTTCCACTGTTCTCAGTTAGGGTTGGAAAGGACATGAAGATCATCTAGTTCCCAGGGAATTTAAGGTCAGAGAACCCTGCTGCGTTTGGGTGCTGCGAGCAGCACGTGAGCTAAGGAGAGCATGTGGCATATGAGGAATATGTAAGTAAGAAGCAGTTGTTCTCTTGCCTTGGGAGTCTTTGCTAAGCACAGCTGGGAGCCCACAGGGATTCCTTGGCTGACAACCTATTTTGCAGTTGTTCTCCCGTAGCGTGTGCTTACAGTTTGTGAGTGATGCTGAGAACTCTCAGTTCATCTGGTGATCTCAAGTACTGGAGTCATGGACTAACCTTACCTCCAGAGTAATGTTCCCAATCCAGCGGCAAAAAATGGCATTACAGAAAGAAACTGGCTGGGAAGAAGGTGGTGGTTGAGGTGGGAAAGGTGTTTCCTTGCTCTTTAGCCTGTCCTATGGCTGTTACTGTCCTGTGCTGTAGAATGATGCTGTGTCTGTGCACAAAGGATGTGACACAGCCTGTGTATGTCTCCAAAGCAGATGTTAAACAATTGTCCTGTTTCCCTAGTGAGGTTTAGTTTCTTTCTTGTTCAACCCCAACTTGTCCAAGGAGGAGACCAGAATTGAGAGCATTTGAGGGGCCATAGGTTAAGAGTAAATAAAAAAGCAGAACACACATATCTGGTTTTATCCTCTGAGTATTTGAAGGATGCAAAGGTACCAAGATACCAAGGAGCACAAAAATGGAAGGTGGAATTTAGGGTTTGGGTGCACAGAACAAGATGGTCTGTGCTGGTGGCTCCTTCCAGCATGGCAAAGAAAAGTCAGTCTGGCCATGTATGGCTGGAAGGGGGCTCTCTCTGGTATCTGATGTATATGGTGTGTGTGTGTATATATATATATATATATATATATATATGGCATCGCTTTGTAGTTAGGGAGCCTGAGCTGTTTGACAGAGCTGAGGGGGATTTATTTACATGCAGTTTTATTTTCAGCCTTCTTCCTGTTTTGACACCTCTTGGCAATTTTCCTAAGTGCTTAAACTGCATGTTACTGTGAAGCAGGTTTTTAAGCAGCTCCATGTTTAAATTGGGTAACGCTTATTTACCGTTTGACTCCTGCCTCTGACAGCATCCCTTTCTCTAAAGGCTTTCTGCTAAATGAGTTAGTTCCCACACTTGCATCTTCTTCCCCATTTCCTTTCCTTGCTGTGGGTGTCAGTCACAGCTCTCGGGGTAAGGGACGTTCTTAGAAGGGAACTGTTGCTTGACACCGTGTGTGTGATCGAAGGGGCAGAAAACAGAAGGTGGCTGAGGAGAACCTCGCAGCTTTTAGAGGCCAACTGGCACAGGCAGCTGAATGAGAACCCTGTTTCATTTACCTTCTTGTTTGCCAATAGGAGAGACTGCAATGATAGGCATGTGCCCAGGTAATGGTATCTCTAGGAAGAGGCTTCAGGTTGCCAACAATAAATAGCTCTAATGCAATGAGCTTCTCCATACCTGCAGTCTCTACTGCTCATCCACAGGTTTGCTTGTCCCCTGCTCTATCAGTAGCCTAGTTTTTATGGAAGGAAAACTGGTTGCATTGCTTGGAGATGATTTCTCCCCAGAGTGCTATGAGGACTTAATCTTCATGCCAACCTCTCTCTTATTGTGTAATAGCTTATTTTGCACTGCCTGAATTCCTCTAATCTTAATTCAAAGATGTGTATTACTTAGCTCAGGCAAAAGTACACACATAGTAAGTCATGTTTGTTAAATGGATGAAATAAAACAAACTGGAGTTCTCAGTGCTGTGAGACTTTGCCTCTAAATTGCTTCCTTCTGCCTACATAGTTCCAAATGCTAAGTGAAAAATACCATATATTGACTTCTGGAGCACAGACTGTCTCATCTGAGTCCTGTCTTTGTTCTCAGCTCTTCCTGCTCCTGTGGAACACTCAGAAAGTCATTGTCAGGCTCAGAAACCTCTTGAGGTAAGGCTGGGTCTCTCAGAGAGCAGACAGATGACATCCCTGTGCTGAGAATGAAAGCTGGCTGACATGGCACCTGACCTGCTGTCCCAGGTATTGGACTGGTATTGTCTGCTGGTGGCTGAGGCATACTTAGAACTGCAATTGGGATGATGCCTGGTTTGTGTTCTTGGCCACAATATCTTTATAGCCTAAGCACCGCTTGAGTGTTGCTTAGCAATGTGTTCCTAGAGCGCTGCATGGACCTGGGGTCTTGTAACGCTTTCTAGGCCTCCAGAAATAAAAACCTGAGCAGAAGGAAAAGCTTTAAACCAGCTCCACAAACCCCACATTTGAGTTCTGTGAGTCTGCTGGAACAGAGCTTAACCTTCATACCTGAGGTTGGGATGTTTCCAAGCAGAGCATGGAGAGTAGGGCTGAGGGTGATGCTCCTTTGTATGGTGATGCTGTTGTGATTGAAAGCTTGGAATTGGTGAGTGGTGAGCCTGAGGATTCCCCTCTTAGATCCCCTGGTCACAAAGGACTTCTGGCCTAGCCCTCTCTTTGTGGGCTATGAGGCCAGGTCAGAGCAGCACAGCTACTCCCTTGCTCCTGCTGAGCTGCTGTGGTGTGAGGAGCTGGTTCCATAATGAGCTGCCTGGAGTCGGGATGGGCAGCAGGAAACCCTCCAAGACCTGGGCTTGCCTGGATCTGGGTGAGGACAGTGCCTTCTTCCCACTGGAAGGAGCTTCGTCTCTTTAACACTGCTTTGCTGAGCAGAAAACTGTTCCAAGCCAAGGAAAACAGGCTCCTTTGGTAATTGGAAGTTTGCTTCCAAACAATCCATAACAAATGCCATAAAGTACCAATCTATTCAGAGAATTAATTGGAGACACTTAGGAGAAATTAATAATGAATGTTCAAGTGAGAGTTTCCTTTTGAGCTTTGCATCAAGAACACCAAGGCAAAGTAAACAGCAGAGGAATTAGAGTAAAGCAGGCAAACTGTGTGGGGAAAATTAGGTATGCAAAGTAGGAAAGTGCATAAATCTGCATGTTATTAATTGGGGGAGAGTTCCTGAGATTATCATAGGGGCTGAATATTAAGTGTAATCAACACAAAAACGAAATGGAGAGGTGTTATTTGGGGGAAGATGGTACAGCAAAAGCAACTTTGGTTTAGAAACCTCTTCAGCATACACCTATTGTTTTGCCTCCTATGACCCAGGATTTGTCATAAGGTGTTTTAGCTTAGAAACAAGCAAGTCACCTTCTGGCTCATTTCTGTGCATGCTGAAAATGGCTTCTTCAGGCCATGGTATCTGCTGCTGGAATCTGGGGGTCTGTTTTTCAGGTATTTAAAGCACTTGGAAGGAGATGATGTGAACAGTGTATTTTACAGAGGATCTCCTCTTAGAGTTAGTGATGAACAATGGACTAGAGGATGTTTGGAAGGAATTTGGGTAAACTTGTATCTAAACCTGGATGTGTAACACTCATCGCTTCATCTCAGGGCTTGGGTAGTACTGTCAGATGGAGGACACCTGAAGCACAGGCTGCAGTCTATAGCCTTCCTGTGCGCTGCTGTTACCTTGACTGATGTCATTGGGTGTCCTGGAAATGCTGGAGAACATAGTTGGTAACACTAAAATCGGCTGGATCTTAACTGATGGCTCTTAAATGAGTTGTAAAACTGCTCTGTCAGTTGTTAGTGCAGTGAAGTCATTTGATCTTCATCAGCCTGGCTGAGGAGTTAGCTACAAAAGCACCAGCTTAGGAGCTGTTCCTGCATTTTCTTCTCATACATCTCTTTCTTTTCTTCCTCCTTCAGGCACAAAGGTGTTTACTGAAATGCCCAAGGACATGGATTTATTTCCAACCCATCACTTGATGATAAACCTCCATTATTCATAAGGTAGCTTCTTCCACTTTATCTTTTGCAAATAGTGTTCTTCAGGAGTATGTTATGAGCTGTCCAGTGATGAAACTCTTGTGCTCAGAATTACTTGCAGCTTGCTGCTGGTTTGTGAAACTGGTCCTACCTTAGTTCTTGTGTGCTGAAGCTTGGTGGCCTGGAGACATGCATCCTGCAAGGATCTGAACCATCTCAGTTCCTGTATTGTCAGCTTGGGGTGGGGGGAAGATGTGGAGTGTCACCTTCAGAGCAGCTGGTATCTGAAATGATAACACTGTCCTGTAGCTGTTGGAGCTGTAATGACTTTGAAATCCTGTTCTATTTTATATTCTATGATTTTGAATGTCCTGCTCCTGTGTTGCACTTGAGGGAATACCCTTGAGATGCTGCTGACCACATCCTTGTTATGCTGCTCTTGATTAATGGCATCATCTCCTTCCCTTGATGTCAATGTACGTGTTGCACAGCTTGCCAGTCTCAATGCTCAGGCTGGAATTGTCACAAGGAATGCAATGTAAGTAAGAAGCTATTTAAGGAGCTATAGTGCAGCAAAGCAAATGGCAAATGCTTCTGTGCTCTCTCATACTGGGATTAAATTCCTACATAGTATGTGTTTTTTCCAATTAAGTTTGAAGTATCACTTACGTTATCCTCAAGCATGGATCTAAAAACTAAACTTGCCAAATACATGGCTTGACTGAACTATTAAAGGAAAATCTTTGGGGCTTTCTGCATTTCCCTGGAAAAATTGCTCTGGAGAAGTATTATAATGGATGAAACAGGAAATTAATGTGTGGCTGTGTTAGAGTAAGTGTGAAGAGATGAAATTCCTGCTGCCTGACATTTTATTATGAGCTTGAAATATGACAGTGTTAAGATGTTAAGGCAAATGACAACAGGATTTCTGAACAGGCTTCAGGGAGGATGGGGAATAGAGATGGGAAAGAATCCAAAAGGGACCTTTCTTACTAGCATCATTCACTTGTGCTCTTGCTCTCCCCTTTTCCAGCCCTGTCTGTCTGGTTCGGAATGGATATCCTGCCTGTTGCTCCATCTCCTCATGGGCATCCAAGAGCTCTGGGATGGCATTCAAAGTGGTGATTATTTAGGCAAGGAGAAGTTTCTAATTGGATACCTTGGAGGGCAGCGACTCATCTCAAAAGAGACAATGGGGACTGCTAATGGAAAGAAGTTAGAATCCCTTTACAGATCAATCCACTTGAACCAGAGCACCTCTGATAGAAATAGAATTGTTCTTCCTGGAAAGGCTTTATGTACATCCAGCAGGGATGGCAGCACCAGCTGAGGTGAGTCATGTTTGCAGGCTTGTGAGAGCTACCTGACATCTCTGAGTCAAGCTTTCACTACACCAGCTCTGTTTTGTCTCTACATATAGCACCAAATTGGCATAAGGTATGATGGTGCCTACTCCTACTGAGGTTTCCAAGTGCTTCAGTGTCACTCTAACATGTAAAACATCATGTGTAGGACAGGGAGAGGAGTCAGTGTGTGCAGAAGACATGCTGGAACAAAGACAGGGCTTGGTAAGCAGCTGCCAGTGCTGTCAAGTCATCCCTGTATCAGCATAACTGGTTGCTGGTGACACCCTTGGATAAATGTCCCTCTCTGAGGGACTGTGCATCGCCAGTGGCACCTCGCAGCTGGTGTTGTATAACCAAGACAGGAATCAGGACAAACCTCACCCTGTACGTTCAGAATGAGCTGTAAAACCCACTGCAGAGATGCAACCTTGCTCTACAGCCTTCTGAAGGGACACTGCCACAGCACAGGCTTATGGAAGAGTTGATGTCCAAGAGGTAAAACGCATTATTTACAGCCTGCTCTGAGGCTTCATGAGATGAGTGTTGGAAGCTCAAGTGCTCTCTCCATGTGCCCTATTTTTGACCAGAGGCAGGAAGAAAGAATAAAGTAGGGTTTTCCAAGAGTGATGCTTTCCTGCAGTTCCAAGAACTGGGTCATGGTTTGAGTTTCAAGCTTGCACCTGAACATGTGATACAGTCAGAGCTGTACAGCTGCAAGCCTGGTTTTCCCAAGACAAAAAAGCCTGTTTCCATTGCGGGGGATTGTATTTCCTTACATAAAAGATGAGATCCCATGCTACTCGTTTGTAAGATAAATCCTCTTGTGGCTCTGCTTTGACACTGATTGGTTATGGCAAGGCTTAACCTTTCTGTCTTGCCTCCAAAAGTGACTCTTAAATTGTTTGCCTTGCTATTGACTTTGTGGAGACTCAGTTACAAATGGGCTAAAGAATTTGCACAGTATCAGTGTGTGCTGCTTCTTGCCTTCAGAAAGGAGCTCTTTGCATGGTTTAGCTGGCTAACATGTCTTTTTTATTCTTGAACTAGAGATGTTGATGTTAGCTGAGCCCTTCAAGCTCCAGCTTGCTTGAGATCTGCCCTCTGGTTTCTCTCTGCTGGGTCTGAAGGTAGTTTGTAATGTAGTGTTAGAGCTGAATGGGTCTTTCTGTTTTGGTTATCATCACAGAATCAACCAGGTTGGAAAGGACCTTTAGGATCATTGAGTCCGACCTTTACCTGAGCACTGCCAAAGCCACCACTAACCCATGTCAATGAGGGCCTCGTCTGCAGTTAGAGTTCTGTGTTCTGGCTATGGCAGAGATCAGTTTACAGTGGGGAGATGCAGCATAAATATGCTGGTTGTGAACTTCCTTCCTGGTGCAGCGTGGTCCCTTTGGCATGGGATTGCCCCTATGGAAGCGGGTGACCTAGTAGCAAGTCCTGCAAGGCTGTTTCATTGCATCTCAGCCAGTGTTGTCCCCAGGTCCCTTTGCTGCAATGCTGGAGTGTGTCATGCATCTGTGGGCTGCCTTGCCAGAGGTGGAACAAGGAAACTAAAAGCTTTGAGTGTGTCGAGCACACTGCCTCTGTCCCCCTGTGGCCCTACAGCAGCATCTAATGTGTTTGTAGAGAGCTGAGCTGGGGCTTGTTCATTAGTGTCCCTGCTTGATCCCAGTGGCTGGTGCCTGCTTGTTGGGTCAGATGGGCTGTGAAAGGAGGCAGAAGTGCTGCCTTTCCTAATGAACTGTCTCAGATGACTACCAATTACAGCATGAAACCAGCTCCACTCCTGAACCAGCCACATACTGCTTTAGAGGCTGCTGCATTGGGGAAGGAGCCACCAGCAGGGAGCAGTTGTAGCAGTGGCCTTGCTCTTGGTTTGCGTTGGCTCAGATGGTCAAGAGGAGGAAGAATGAATGTAAAACCATGAAGAAATGGCATGAGTTCACATTTCCTTGTCAGGACTGGGGTTTATAAGCTCTTAAAAGAAAGCAAGCTTGATGCTTGAGTTGGGTGTGAGGACAAGGAAAGCCAAGATGTGTCAGTGTTTGAGTGCCTCCTGAAAGCTCCACTTGAGGCAGGAATTTAGCTTGGGTTAAACTTCCCTAGGATGATAACTCCAGGAAGCAGCCCCAGAAGCAAGAACAGCTACTTGTCCTGATGGGACCTCTTCACAGGAGCGTTTTCCAGGCAAGGGTGTATCAGTCACTTACCCTTGCAGCAAGTTGCTAACAAATGCAGCAGGCTATACTATACCAAGGCACCGATGGTTCTCTCGTGCCTCTTGGTTTAGGCTCTGGGCTTCTTTTCTGTCTTTTCTGTTGATCTAATACTTCAGAGAGAGTATTTGGCAGTGAGGAAGGGAGAACTGTGTGATGTTGGTTGGGGTCTATGTAAATTAACACTAGAATCTCACATAAACAACACTCCTAGCTTTTGTATGCACTGCATAAACCTTGGTGTGTGCTGGGTGGTCTCTTTCTATATGGGTGCTAAAGGCATCATAGAATAGTTAGGGTTGGACAGGCCCTTAAGATCATCCAGCTCCAATCCCCCTGCCATGGGCAGGGACACCTCACACTAAACCAGGTCCCCCAAGGTTTTGTCCAACAGGGGAATATGTGATTCCCCTAAATACTACCATGTTCCTGTGCCTGAACCAGTTTGAAATGGGAAGTTCTCTGGAATACCTCCCACTGCCTCGGAACATTGGGCAGCTGAGACAATCTTTGGGTATTTCCCAGTATTAGTTTCTTCTTTACTCCAGTGATCATCTGAGGAGGGGAAACGCAACCCAACTACAGAATTAGTATCTGCACAGGGGAAGTAATTGTCAGTTCCAGAGGTGAGATTTCCTTGCCTTTGCTGACACATTACCTCGGAAATAAGACTGCTACCAAAGCAGAATGCAGAGCCTGTGCCTTTAGTCCTAAAGGATTTGATTGTTGGAATGTTTTGTTCTTGGATTGCTCTGTAATTTGCTAATGCTGCTCCAAACACAGTGGCTGCAGGGAGGAAATATGATCCCATTCTGCTGCTTTAGTCTCCCTTCACTGGTTACCAGTTCATTTGCAGTTGATTTTGGCAGTTCTTTTAATTTAGAGTTGATTCTGGGTGCTTGTGTTCTCATTTCTCAGTGGCTCTATTGTTATGCAAAACCACGCATTCATCAGCAAAGGACTTCGTTCTATTCTAGTAGTGAAGAGAGGAAAGCTTCCTTCAGGCTGTTCCCTTGACTTCTATGGGCTGTCTGGAGCCTTCCCTGGAGTCCTCCATTGTGAGTGAGGATTTACCCCATGGTTTAGGTGTGATATTGGGGATGAGACATGCTCAAGCCAGTCAGGAGGCTTTGGGCTACCTGGCTGTGGCATGGAGAAGCTGAAGGAGCAGGAGTGAAACTTTGTGTTCTTGCTTTCACTTTGTGAAGCTGATCTGCTGTGGTCTTAGGAAGTGCAATCTTCGTATGCAAGAATACATCAGTAGCCTTATTCTTCCCCTAAAGAAGGAATGCTAAGGTTAGAGATTCCCTTGGTTTCACTGCTACATCATGCACTTGATGCTACTAAGGACACCTTATTCTCTATTAGGTAGGATGTAGAGCTCCCTCCAGAAGTAGGACAGATTTGTTAAGTCTCTTTGGGCCCCTTGCTGCTGTTCTTTCCCCAACCACTGTGTCCTTTTGGTTATTAATAGTTGTTCTTACTGCCTTAAAAAGAGCTGGGTTTCCATACCTGCTGTGACATTTAACAATGATAGCATCTTTCTTCTGAGCTTGCATTGCTCAGGCTTTGGTAGGAGTTGGAACTGTAATTTTCCTGTTCTAATGCGTTTGATACTGAAATGGCTTTTGGGCTGGTGGTGTACATCTTTGGTGTTCAAAAGTACAGGCTGAAGAAGGAAATAAAACTCCCTGCTTGGAAAATGATTCTCTTGTACTTCTCCCTGAATGCAATTAATTTGTCAGGGTTCTTTCTTAGCTGAGACCCCATGGCCCCAGCTCCCAAACCTGTGTTTTGCTGTTCTTGTCTCCGTGTAGAACATTGAGCTGCAGTTCAGTCTCCTGAAGGGGCTCAATTCTTGCCCTTCCAAAGACTGCAATGTCAAAAGGGACTCAGAGTATGAAAGCGAGTGATTGGGAACACGAGTCACCAATGCAGCCCAGCCAGCCAGCATTAGTGCTTTGCAAACTGGCACTAGGAGGGGGAACACTTCCCATTTGGTCAAGCATCAGTACTTTACCACATCATCTACTTTAGATTTTACAGGAATCCCTGGCAAAGCCAATGCAGCTTTTTTAGTAACAAGTACCTGTAAAACACCTGAAAATCAGCTTATTCTTCTGTTTGGCATCTCATGCTGCTGTGGCCTTTTGGCTTCTGTTTCCCTAAATCCAACAGCTCTTCCCAATGCCTTTAAAGGAAGGGGGGGATTTAGTGTGACCGTAGCCTGGAAGTCCAGAAATCCATTTCCTTGATGCACTGTGGATGCTCCATATGATTTCAGACAAGCCCATTTAATTCCCTGTGTCAGTGCCCAGCATGGAAAAGGAGGATAATGGCTTGCCTGAACACCTAGCCTGGGATATGGTAAACCCTGTACCATGCTCGCTATCAGATGGCTTTCTTAATGTTTTCAGCTCTTAGTCTCTTCAGAGATAGGATTTCACAGTGCATCCATTCCTGATTTCAACTCAGCCATCATTTATTGCTCCAAAGGATAAGAAGTCTGCTTCTTTCTAGCCTGTCAGCAGCCACTTAGACAGGAGAGCTCTGTCCAGCCTGTGTGTGTCTAACTTGTCAGTCTGAGTGATCAAAGACTATTTCTGAACTGGAGTAGGCAAGGTAAGGCTTGGTTTATGTTTTTCTGACTCAGCAGCAATAGCATTCCAGACCACTGAGTCTTCACTAGCTTTCATACCATGCTATCGATCAAGTCTTCGCTTTAGAAAGACTAAAACCTTTACAGAACAAGCTTGCCCTGAGTCTGTGAGAGTTCTTTGAAACAAAGCAGACTTTGAATTGGATCCAACTTCATCATAATAACTTGAAATGAGGCCAGACTCAGTGTTGGATGGCTCAGGATGGGGACTCTTTAATGCTGCTTTGGGCTCGCAGTGCCCAAACCTAAAAACTTGGTGGTGAGTACCTTCCAGATGTCAACTTGATACCCCAAACCAGAACTCTTATCCAAGAAATGTGGGAAGTCAAAACTGGTGAGGATGGGAAGTTCTGGACATAAGCAGCTATTTAGGATCCAGATAGGAAGCCTTGCTAACATATTCTGCTAGTGTTCTGCATTTCTATACACTTCACATGGCTCAAAATGGGAAGGTTAAAGCAGTAACTTGCTAGATGATCAAACCCTGCTTCACAATTCAAATGACTCGGTAATGGTCAAGGTCACACGAATTAATTACTCTGCTCTTGCTCAAGCCAACAAAAGAGAACACAGAAGACTTCTGGACAAGCAGAAAGGAACACTTGAAAAGGGCAGCTGAAAAGCAAAGCTTGATATGGATCCTGTACCTTGGGCAACCACTCACGTGCCTGTGAAGTGAGGTTGTGATGTCCTGTTATCCCAAAACAGATAGCCTAGGGTAAAAGCTAATGGGAAACTTGGGATTTAGCCTTTTACCACCAGATGTGTAAAGCTTTAGTCACTATTGCTGTGGGCTACTTCAGTACTAGTGACCGTTTGCTTAGCAGCAATGTCTCAGTGCTGCTCCCTGAGCTTGGGAAGGCCTACCCTAAAGAGAACATGTGCATGTCACTTGTATCCTGCCTTGTCACCACTGTCAGTGCTGTGGAGATGGCCAAATGTGACACTTGGAGCTGGGGAAAAGGGAAGGGATGGATATTCTGTGCTTTTCCTGCCTTGGAGGCAGCAGTTTGGAGCTCAGTGCTGTGCAATGCCAGCTGTTGGCTGCTGTGCAGCTAAATGCATCCCAAAGGGGAAGCTAGGGTCAAAGCCTGGCTTCTCAGAACAAAAGCCCCATCAGTTGGTGCTATCACAGAGCATTTTGGCTGTGGTCTGGCTGCAGAGAGCCTTTAAAATCAATGCTAAACTATTTGTCAGGGCTTAGGATAGGAATGGTACATCCCTTACAGCAGGGACTTGGGGGGGTTAGTCTGGAGAAGGAAAAAGGAGGAGTGAAAACCATCTTCTGGTAGACAATGGTGTGAGTGACTGTGGCTGTTAAAGGAAACCTGAGCACAAACACCTAAATACAAAATGCTGTGCTGCTGAGGTGGAAACCAGGATGGGTAAAAAGCCAGAGAAAACCCCAAGGTTGGTTTCAGGCCTTTTCCTCCCTACCAAATGTTCTTCATTCAGTGGCATTTCACTATTCTTTCTTCCTTGAAGTTCCAGTAAGGGAATCTGGCATGGGAGTTGGCATTAGTCTTTCCTAAGCAAGCTGGATGATGTGGAATGGGGCCAGCTATTAGAGGTACTGACACATCTTCCTAGAAGAGACTTGCTGCTGTGGTGGTGGCTGCAGGATTGGAACACTTGAAAGTCTTTCAGGGCTGATCTCCAAACAGGACATTCCAGGTCCCATCCATCAGGTTTGGGGTTATTTTGACTGAAAGTGTCCCGATGAAAAGCCCTTTTTAATAAACAAGGGTCCAAATTCTGCTGTTCTTGCTCATAATGAATAGAGCAGTAAAAGTAGATCTGGCCCAGAACTGAGTTTCCAGGTGTTAAAGAATATGCCCAGGTCCATTGCCATGGGTGAAGAACAGTCCCAAGAGCTCCTGAAGTGTAGGAAAGGAATTCATTGCTACCCTCAGGAGTCATGGCCAAGCATTGGAGTCAGCTGCAGAGGGGAGATGTGAGCCCTGTGACATCTGTGCTCAAGTGGGGGCCTCCCCCCCTCTTCCCACCACATCTCCTTGTGTTTCCCACTGGTGCCGGCTGAGCAGGAACGGGAGAGCTGCTGGTGGCTGGAGGAGCAAGGATCACAGCCCCAGCAGCCTCCCGAGGGAAGTGGTGGGACAGGAATGGCAGTGACAGGGAGAGGCTAAATGAAGATGAATGAGGAGTTGAGACAAAATAGACAAAACCAGAAGAGTGTGAGGGAAACGCAGGGGTTTGGACTGCAGTAACAAGGCAGCTGATCTAAGCTGGGGATCAAACACTGTCACAGTGCTGAAAGGTACGAAATCAACTACAAGTCCACTCCAAAACCCAAACCCTGCTTTGTAAGCAGAGTGAATTGCTGTGAAAAGCTGTGCTTGGGTTTGGTTTTATGGCACATGGAGCTCAAAAGGGAAAGAACTGGCACCGAGTTTGCATTTTACAGTTAACATGCAACGATAAAGAACGAAACCAGAAAGCCTTTGCAATGAAACATTTACTTTCTAACAGTCAGTGAGCTGACAGTTGTTCCTTCATGCTCTCTGCTCGTCTGTCCCTGTTGTCTGAGGAGCTCCCCTCCTGCTCCAGTCCCCAGGAACCAGTGAGATACACTGTGCCAGGAGATGCTCAGAGGCTTGTTTGACACAGCTGCTATGGCAGCGCTGATAACAGCTCAGCTTTAGTGGAGTCCTCTCAGACAAACGGCCCAGGAAGGGGAAGAGTTGCAGCAGGATTAATTGGTACCTGGCACACAATTTCATGCTAGGCTAAACAGGGATTAGAAGCTTCCAGGGGCTGGTTCACAACCAAGGCTTTGGGTTTAGAGGGGGGTGGTGTGAGAGAGAAACAGCAGGGAGTTACCTCAAGATGTGACTGGAAACCTCTCCTCTAAAGAAGATGTAGCTTGGGGTGGTCTGAACCAAGCAAAGCTCCTGTGGGGCAGTTTGCTCCTCATAACCAATGGAGCACTTGGCTTCCTGCTGTGGTTTCCTGGGGATGTATGGAACATGGGCACGGGAGAGGGATAGCAGACTAGAGAGGGAATGAATGTTAGGGTATCTTGGTGCTTTACAGATAAGGATGTAACACGGAGTCCAAAGCTGCACACAAACATTTAAACCAAAGTAATCTACTTGGTCTCTGAAGGGCTGTGCAGTGTTTTAGCCTGTGGCTGAATGTTTCTGCTTTGTACGATGCACTTTGGCATTTAAGCAGCACACAGAGGAAAGATGCTTTCAAATGCAGCACTTCTGTGGATTAAATGTTCACAGATAGTGTCCTCTCTAGTGCTATCCTGATGCTTGCTGCATGGAAATAGCTGTTTTAAAGGGGTTAATAGGGTAGTATGCATTCGATATTCAGGTACCCAGTGAAACAGCAGATGGAACTGGGTACTTGCAGAGATGCTCATGTCGAATAAGAGGTCCTGAAGTCTGGGACTCAGAGTTCAGGTCCTGTTGTGCTGTGTGTTCTTTGAGCAAAGCACTAAAAGGAAGAGCTGTAGAAGCTTTTAGTGTTGCAGCTGCAGCACTGCCACTCCTGGAAGGTCATGGAATGGAGCAGAAACCACTTGACCCCAGGTGACTTTTGTCTCCAATTGAAGGCAAAGCCTTAAGTCTGGGTTAAACCATGGCAAAATACCCCAGCATGCTGTAAATGCTCGAATGGGTAGGTGTGTACCTTGGTCAGCACATGAGAGCACCCCAAAAATGCTCTTCCCTTGGTGCTGACATCATGTTCCTTCAGGTTGGTCCAGCTGTTCAGACTCCATTCTTTCAAGTGGTTGAATTCAGACCTCCTTTCATTCCAATAGCTTCGCTTTTGCCATTGACTTTCTAAATCCCAGCCCTATTTCCAGGGGGAATACAGCACACTCTCCAGGGCTACATCCAGTCTGGTTACAGGGAGCTGAAGAGATGAAGCTTCTTCACTTGCGTTAGAGCTCTGAAGCTATTGTTAAATAGCCTGCTCCTTTGAACAAAGGCTATGCTGCACATAACAACCTTTCTTCTGTGCTGTTGAGTCATTGCCATTCAGGAAGTGGCACTAAAAAATACATTTAAGTGATTTTTTTCATGCTTGCTAAACTGTCTGACGCTTACAGACAACAAAAGTAAGACAAAGCAGCTATCCAGGGCTTAAAGCTTAGCAATGAGAAATAATGGGTTCAGGCACACTATGGAGGATAACTCAGCAGTGTCTATTTAACACTGTTCTCTCCCAAAAGAACAATTCTAGCTGTTACAAGGCACCTCTTGAACTCAAATTGTTCTTGTACAATGCAAAGATTCCAGGGTTAAACAAACAGAAGGGCATCTGTGTCCAGAACTGCAATATGAGTCCAAGGCGCAGAGTGAGAAGCTCCTGAACCCAGGATCCTGTGGTGGTCCATAGCAGCTGAATGAGGCCAAAAGCAGATTTAGTTTTAATAAATGTCCTTTTGTCCCCATCTCAGGGAAGTGGTACAATAGGGCAGGGATGCACAAAGAAACTAATGGGCAGCATCAGTTCCCTTTCCTTGGTGAAGTGCTAGCATACTGCTCTGCTGGAAGAGCCTGAGCTGCACATTGAACTAACTGTGACTTAAGCTGTTAATCCACCCCTGTCCTGAGTGGCCAGGCTCTGCTCTTGACTCTGATAGAGTATATAAATTGCACAGCCCTTAGAACTGTTGCAACTTAGGGTAAGGAAACCATAGGTGGGAGGGGAAAGATGGTGCAGTGACCACCTCTGACACATTCTGTGCTGCCTCAGACACTGTGCATATGTAATGGTTTTGACTTGGAATGAGTTTCATGATGAGATGGGGCTGGCCCAGAGTTCCTCCTCCTGGATGGACATGTTTGCTTCATCTGTCCTGGCAAAGCCAGTCCTTGCTTGAATCTGAGGATTCCATTAGAAGCATCTAATTCACGATGAAGAGATGGAGAAATCATGAGTGGCTCTCATGAGTTCTGTGAGGTCCTTCCATACAACACTTGCAGCTTCTGGTAGCTAGATTACCAGCCTGATGCTTTGGAAGGCTTTGGTCTGTATTGTCCCATTCCTTTTCAGTCTCTCTGTATTCTGTTCCTGGCACTCACTTCAATCTTTCTTCCTTTCAGCTGCTTAGTTTGGCCTTGGAGACTTCTGACATGGTCCAGTTCCCACAGCAAACACCTTTACAAGGTCTTGGCAGGGTGTGAGTTACTCCTACTGCTTCTGGGTGACACAATTGACCCTGGTTTCAGGATGATGTAGTAGGCTTTTAGCTTTTCTGCCCTCTGGACCAAGAACCTTTTATGAAGGGGGAGCTGCCAAACTCTTTTCAGTATTTAAATCTCTGATCATTAGGCTGTGCCTTTTGTTTTGGTGCCTTCTGCAGGAGAAACTATGATTGTATTAAGAATCTAGATAACCCAATAATGGGAGCAGTGGGGTCACAAATAAACCAGCAGATTGAAGTCAGCTCCTGCTGGTTGTCTGCTGTAGCAGCAATCTTGTTTGCCAATAAAATGCAGGATAGGGGCTCTCAAAGGAAGATCTGGTGCTGTTGGGAGCCTTTTAACTTGTGATCCCCTCTGGACTATGGCCACTTGATGCATATACACAAGTGGAACTTTGGGGTTATCTGGACTCTTGTGTTTTGCTTTGTGCTATTAAATCACTGTTACCTCTTCCTAGTACCATTCACAGCCCCTCAAACTCACACATGCAGAAAGAAGAGGGGAGAAACACCCCCCCAGCTGCCATGTTCAACTGCCACTAGTGTCTGAGTTCTACCCTATGACACTGATTTCTCACCTACTCCTAGGAAGTGACCACATTTCCCCAATATAGGGAACAATGTCATTTTTTCCTGTACCAGGTTTCTAGTCCTGCTGGATTGAAAAGGAGAATAGATGTGTATAATACATACCCACTGTCAAGGATGGCGTTTCCAGATGTATTCAACACGCAGCACACTAATCAGGCTACACTCTAATAGAACAGTCAATATTTAGGTAACATTCCTTCTCTGCAACTGAAATTCTCTTTCACCAGAGTGTAGAAGCTGGTACAGATACAACAGACCCACGTTTGCTTACATTCTAGCTATGATGCTGCTGCTACAGTTTTCTCTATGAACTCCCCAGAGTTTTTAGGGGCTAGTGTTGCTTAAAAGCCAAGCCAAGATGCTCCCCCCACTTCATGCTTTATTCAAAGCTAGGAAAGGCTTCAGCTATAGGGAGTTACCATTTGTTTCCTTCTTGACAGTGAGAAATGAAGCTCCACTGCTGTACTATGCACACAGACTGAGCAGCTTCTCCTAGGATAAGCAGGCACCACTTCACTAGCATCAAGTGTTTGTTATCGCAGCCTGATGCCAATGGAGATGGAGTTCATCCCTCTGCCTGGGATTCCTGATATATGTTAGTTTAATCAGTTCAGACCTTTCCTGGTCTTCCAGCTTCCAACATGTTGATCAGTGCTGCTTGTTGTGCTTTGCTCTCTGATCCTGTATCAAGCTCTGGGCACTGTTATCCATCAAAACTAGTTGTTAGCAGGCACAGCCTGGGTGAGATACAGCCAAGCACTGGGGCCCTTGCTGAGGGAGAAGCCAACCAACCACACTTGACCACACAGTCTGAACAAGGTCACTTAGATGCCTGATAGTGAGACTATAGCCTCCCTGTGTTGCTTTCCCAAACTGTTTTCCATGTTGCTGGACTTCTTCCAGCCTGGGATTGTCCTGGCATATAACAGAGCTGGAACCAGCCGTGTTTGTCATTCTCTGTACTCAAAGATGCTTCCTTTGGTCTCTTTGGCAGATGCTCTGCACATTTGTCCTGCACCAAGGTAGTTCCAGCATCAGCTTGGTTCGGTAGCTGAGCACTGGGTTCAGTTTCTGAAGGGTTTCCAATCCAGTCGTGCTGCTGGAGCAAGAGGCAGTAGCTCTAGGTCAGTAACAGCCTTTATGTGTTTGTCTATTTACTTTCCAGCAATGCACCAAACACATTTGTTCATCCCCCTCCTCCCTGTGTTTCCCAGCAGTGGAACCCTCACCATGAGCTGTTGGGTGTGATTTCAGATGTGTCTTTTGACAGCACATCTCTGGCTGATGTCCATCAGGAGCTGAGAGACACCAGGAGTTCCCATTGCTGCTGGCTGCCACTGAAAGCAAAGGGTTATGGGCAGCAGAGGTCAAAAGGGACTTAGTCCTTCCTGTCCCCTTCTCACTAAGGACAATACACAGAAATAAGGGGTTTTCAGCAGTGTCTCACTAGAGTGTAATTTCCACTAACTGCACTGTAATTAGGTAATCACTGGAACAAAGGCAGCCTGAGGCAGGGTGCACCAGCACAAATCCTGCCTGTGGTGATGTGGGCTTTATGGCATTCCAGAAGCGTTATCTGCCCTGTGACAATATCCAAGGCTAGGCCTGGGCTGTGTTTTATGCATCCATGTTTACAGGGACAACCAAAAGCTGTGGAGAGCACGGCAAGACAAGGATCAGCCTGTCCTTGCCTTGGTGCTTTGGCTTATGCCGTGATCCATCTGCTATTCAGATAGCTGGATAGATGCCCTGCCCTGGTGTACAGCGGTTAGCAATGTGCTGTGTGTGTAGCACCCTGACTGTGATGGTGTTTGTGTGTATGGAACATGCCACTGAACATGGTTGTCCTGGGTTAAACCTTATATTTTGTGCCATCAGCACTCAAGTTGCTCTAGGGCTGTAGGGCAGGTTCCTGATTCTATACAACAAGAGTTGTTTTGATTCAAAGTCACAGATTTCTCTCCTTTTGCATCGAAGAGAAACCTCTATAAGCTGTTGGTGCTGTTGGAACTTGTATCTGTACAACTAAATAGCAGAACTACTCCCAGTGTGTTTTCTACCTCCTGCCTCTGCCCCAGTTTGGAGCTTTCTGTGCCTCCTTTTCCCCCTTCCTCTGGCAAGTCTTTCTGGGGCTGAAATAAGTTCAATTTGGGGTATTTATGTATCTTCCATTTCAAAACCTGCTGCTTCATCAGCCTTGATGGCTGCGGAAATGGTAACTAACACCTGCATGGAAATGGTGACTGATTTCAGGGTGACTGCTTGTGGCTTTGCAAGGTTCCAGCTTGTTCCATCCCTCCTGGTGCATTCACCTGCCCTGAGGGGGGAAGTGCTGCTGCTTGCACACACAGGGGTTTATTGCTGTTGGCTGTGAGCTGAGCAGAAGGGAGTTTTGGTGTTCAAATGAAGAAGAATGGTGCTTTCCTGCTCTCTGAAGGCCTCCAGAGTCCTACAGCTGCTGCAGAGCTGGCTGGTGGCTTAGGACTGACTGACAGATGAAGGACAATACGAGCTTTTCAAATAGAGGCAAGCCTGCTTGAAGCAATAGTCAGGGTATGGGTGAAGATGAGGGTATCTGTGCTGGAAGCTGAGCTGGTTTGTATCCCAGAGGAATATGCTGAGACTTGGTAGGCCTCCAATGCCTGCAACTGAGAAGGGGACATGCCTATTGATTCTCCTTGCTGGAGTCTCCATGTTCCCGTGCATTGCATCCAGCTGCCCAGATTTAGAATTCAATCTGTGTTTGTTTCTTGACAGAGAGGATGAAGTAACAGCCAGGCTCTGTTTGCTTTATAGCCAGGAGTAGAGAGCTGTGTCCTACCATTGGCATAAACTGTGCAGGGGGTTGTGATGTCTCAGGTGAGTGATGCTGCTGCTCTGTGCAAGTCAATCGCAGTGTTCTGGAGCGAGTCCCAGGTTCTTCTGTAGCAGAGCACTTGGAGAGAAGCACATCAGAGGCTCATCTTCTCCATAGCACCAGGAGCAGCAGACACGGAGTCGCCCATTCAAGCCTGGTGCAGAGCCCAGGGATGTCAGAACCTGTTCTGAGAGGTTGGCAGTTCCCAATCTATAGTAGCAGGGGTGTGATGTCCAGCAGGTGATGACCGCAGAGCTCCAGTTGGGCTGAGCAGAGGAAGGACCATCTTTCAGCACAAGGTCAGTATCTCATCCCTCACATGAGACTGCAGTGAAACAGCAGATCCTTCTTTGCCTTGCTCTAGTGCCTGCCACAGGAGTGAATTGGACCTGGGAGTTATTCCTACATAAATCTGAGGATTCTGTAGTGAATTAGGGAACTGGAACAAGGCAAAGTGAATGGAACCATTTGTCTTCTCATTGCTGCCTTCTATTGCATCTTCCATCTTCCTAACCCTGAGCTTGCTGAAGTACACTGAACAAGCAGGTCAACAAGGGGAAGAGAATGAGAAGTGCTTGGCCTGGCTCCTGCATTTACTGTGTTGGTGAGCTTTGAATTGGCAATTCTTGTCTGCAAGAGAAGACAATGGCAGAGATTTCCAGGAATTGTTTGTAGAATAGGGAAAAAAACCCAAGGCACATCTGAGTTCTGGTGGAGGAGTTCAGTGAAGGGCAGTGTACATGCAGCAGATGGTGCTTGGCTAGGGAGGGAGGCAGGCATGGGGCCTCCTGCTCCATGTTCAGCCATGGTGGTTTGAGTTCCCCCTGCGGCTGGAGATGCTCTGACATAACCTCCCATCAGGGGACTCGAACAATTCAAGGGTGATGTGACCCTTATGTTGTGGTCCAAACAGGGAAGATTGAAGCCATGGAATTCCATGTGTGCACAGGGGATTGCGCTTCCCACCAGGAGCTTTGTGTTCCCTGACCTCTGTATCTGTCCTCAGCTCCCTTCCGGAAGGCTACAGAGGTGAGAAGACCCCTCAGTAGCTGTGCAGGTTTCTTTAGGAAGTGATATGGAGGAAGAAGGATCTGTTTGGTTGCCAGACCCCAGTAATTTCATGTGAGCCAACAGCCAGCCTTGGACTGGAATTATATCAGGAATCAGATTATTTCCAAAGCCCTCATTGGTCTCTAGCTTCCAGGAAGTTATAGGAAATATGGAACAAAGAGAGAGTCTTGTAACTTACAGAGAAACAATCTTCATTGGAGCAGGTGCTGAACTTCACATATTCCATGTTATTCCTCACAGCATTTAGCCTTGTGCCTTGTCAAAGAGTTGTATAGGAAAAGCAAAATTGACCTGGTGGGTAGGAGACATGACTAGGGAGAATCCTGGCTTAGGAAGAGTTCATCTGGGGTTTCAAACAGCAGAACAAATGGCCAGTGAGCAGGGAGCATTTCACCTGAATGGTGAAGAAAAAGGTAAGGGGGACCCTATGGGGTCCTTTTCATGGGGTCATCGTGTTGGGCAGCCAGACAGGTCTGCAAGTGATGGCAAGCATATCCCAAGCTCCCTGCCTAGCAGGTGTTTAGGAGGTATGGATTCATTATCTGCTGCTGAAATGGGTTTCCTCACTGTTAGCATCCGCACTGCTGCAGGGCAGCTCCCATGGGATGAGCTCTGGGGCCATCTCTTCTTTCCGCAGCTCGGTGTTGGTTTCGCTTCAGGCTGGATTGGCAACGATGACCTGGGAGGGGTTTGGTTACACTGAGCTTCAACAAAAGCACCACCAGATGCTCTGGGGATGGTTCAAACAGGAGCTCTAAGCTTGGGTTTGTTTGAAGGCCTCTTTCCTGGTCCCCATGGCCAATGCTTGGAGGTGGCTGATGTTCTGCTGTAGCCTTGGGATCTTGCTGAGAGGTGAGTGGAAAACTTTCCCATACAGGCAGACTTCTGGTTTAGTCTGGTTTGATTTTACCTTGGTTTTAGTGGTGCTGAAATCTGTAAGCTAATAGAGATGGTGGTTGTGTATATGTATATGTGCACATGTATATATGTGGCTCGTTCTGGTCATAAAGAGATGAATGTAGCTGCCATTCTTCCAGTCTTTTCTAGGAATTTATTCAGGGAGAAGGCAGGAGAAGGTGGGGGATGTATTCACTAAGAGGTTTTAATTGTCTGAAGAGACAAAAAAGAACCTGAGCATATCAGTGTTTTCAACATAGGAAGTATGGACGCAGGAAGGGCAATAGTAACTCAGGGTTTGTTCTGTTCTTCAAGGTCAGGTTTCAGCATCTTTGTATTTATCACCTTTCTCTTCTGGCCCATGAAGTCAAGCGACATCCTCAAGAGGGCTGGGTGAAACAGTGGGTGCTGTGTCCCATTCATAACCACCATTCTTCTATAAAGGCAAAGCAATGTTCTTAACAGTAAAAGTCATTGCTCTAGTACTACTAGTGCCATTAACACTAATGACAAAATAGTGCAGATGCTACATTATGGTGTGATAGTAACTGGGCATTAACTTGAAATCTTGAATTTATACCTTCACTTATTTCTTCTGCTTTCTTCTAGGGACCTTTCCCCTCTCCCCAGGCTGTAGCACAGACTGCCAGACCCACTGCCTCATAGACTGCAGGCAGGGATATTACTACACAGCTGGCAACTGCTTGGAATGTCCAGCAGGTTTCTAGTAAGTGTCTGTCTTTCCTTCCCTCCTGCTCGGCACTGCAGGAAGGGAGTTGAACATGTGGGACATCATTTATACTCAGAATATCCTGAGAGCAGCCTTACAATGCAGATCAGGATGTGGGGCACAAAGCATAGTGCCCGGTCCCTTATAGGTGAGGAGGAAAACCACTGTCTTTGGCTTAAACTGCCATCCAGGGCTTTCTACAGCATCCAGAGCAACCCTTGATGTCAATGGGAATGGGGAATGTACAAAACCAGTTTCCCTTTACTGTTGCTTAGGGCAGATTTTTGTCCTGTGTGTGTTTAGGGGGGGCAGGGATGTTGTTTGGATTCAGGCTTCCAACTTCTTTATTTCTGATCCAGTTGCCCTGGGGGTCAAGCAGCTCCGAGGAAATGCCCACTGGGAACAGCCAATGTACTTACAGCTCAGACAGATATCACTGCCTGCCAGGTGAGCTGGGGACAGGGGGAAGGGCAAGCAGCTCAAGTGGTGCTTTCTGCCTCTATTCCCACGTATTCTGAACCATCAGGCTTCTTCCAAGGATTTACAGCCAAATTTGACATTGTTTGGGATGTTCCTGCACTGTTTGGCTTGGATTTGGCTCAGAGGAAGTGGCTTGCACTGATCCTGAATGTGTCTCTGTGGATCTGATGCTCCTTGTGATCCTGCTGCAGGTTTGTCCCAGTGGCTACATCAGCCTTGAGAGTGGAGCTGGGTGCCGTGCATGTCCAGAGGGATATTCATGCCATCCCCAGAGCGGTGTGCAGAGGAGCTGTGCTCCTGGTCAGTACTCACCACAGGGAGACTTGGAGTGTCAGGAATGTCCAGACACCTACATCTGCCCGGATGGACAGAGCAGACAGGTACAGAATGAGTGTGGTGTTCTCCAAGGGCAAATCTGGGGTAGGCAGAAGTGTGTTGTCAGGACAAGTCAGGCTTCCGTGCTTTAATAGTAGGATATGACCTTTCTTCCTCAAGGAAAAGCATTCGGTACACTTCAGGGGTGTACCCCTGAATCTAAGGCCATCTACAAGTAGCCTTTATTAATAGAAATAGATGTTTCTCATCTAAATTATGAGTACTTCCCTGGTGCTGGGAAGGGAAAGGCAGATAAGGAGGAAGCAGAAGGCAGAATGAAGCACTTTTAGATAGAATGAAGATAGAATGAAGGGGTTTTTCCTGCTTCAGGCCTCCCTGGGACACAGCTTTGGGCAGCAATGGCCCATCTGGACCTTGTGGTGGGATCAGTTTGTGTTTGTTCTCCTTAGCATTGTGGGGCTGGTGAGCAGCCGAATCCAAGCCGCACTCAGTGTGTAACCGCTCCTGGCCCTTTCCCAAGGGAAGACTCTGTGCTGTGCCAGCCCTGCCCAGCAGGTAGGTACATCTCACCACATCCTCTGTAGGCATTAGACCCTAAGGACACTGCAATGGCACTTTGGTAAAGCTTTAGCTGGCAGTTTGGGAACAGAGAGAGGCTCCTTGTGGGACAGCAACACTGGAGGTTAGAACCAGCAGATGCCATCAAGAAGGGTTCTTGAAAAGCAAGTTCCTCAAGTGCTGCTGAGCCATGAGGGAAGCTTTGGCTTCCTCTTCCCTCCCAGAAAGCTCTCCCTCTCTGTGGGTTTTAACTGATCATCTGTGAAATTGATTCACACACAGTTATGTCTCTCTCCAGTTCAGGAGCTGGAGTCACAGGCTATCACTAATACCCATTTATAGTGGGTGCTGTAGCATTCAGAATCAAATAAGACCACACTGTGGTTTGTTACCTAATTCCCCTCTCTGCTTGACACCCTCAAGTACATCCAAAGAGTTCCATGGTTAGGGAGTGTCTTGTCACTGGGGGGGCACAAATTCCTCGCTGAGATGCTGATGCCAAATTAGGCAGCAGGGGAACAGAATAGGAGGGACTGGGCAGAGAATGTCATTTCACATGATTTCTTAGCCAAAAGGAAATGATGGAGTAACTGTGAAAGCACCTTAACTTCCATTCTGTGAGTGTTCGTTTGGGGATAATCCCAATGCAAGACCCCAAAGCTTTGTGTTTGTCCAGGCTGGGAGCATGCAGCTCTTCAGTGGCACTGCAGGTTAAGCTGTCCTGGTACTGAAAGGCTGCTTGGCTTAGTTTGCCCATAAAAAGAGCTTTCTGCAGCATTAAAATCCTGGCATGTCCCTTATACATCCCAGAGAATGAGGATAAGCCTAGAGGGGATTTGGTAGCCCAGTGTTAGCTGCCTGTTGTGCTTGTTTCCTGTGATACAGTGCAGTGCTTTGGTGTCCCTCCAAGGTCCTCAGCATCAGTTCTGCTCCATTCCTCACCACAGTCCTTGGTAAGAGGGCAAGTTGGGTGCTGCAGTAGCAGGAATATCACTAAGAGTTCCCTCCACACACCCTCAGACTTCATTTCCCAGCACACTGTCCTTCCAGGGAGAGCATGGGGTAGCTGTTACTACAGAGATGCAGTTTGTGATCTTCAGTCCTATTGTGCTTTTCCTTCTCCTATAAGCCCTACACAGCTCCAGGTGCCTCCTGCAGAGTCACTCAACTCAGTAACTTGATTCTTATGTCTGTAATTAGAATCCCTCCTAGTAAATAATGAAGAGTTCCTGTACTCTGGGTACCTTACGTGTTGTGCAGTAGAAGGAGACATGGAGAAGCTAAAGAGATTATGCTAGAGCAAGATCTCAGGAGTTTAGATTTAGTTATAATAGACGAGAGAACAGAGGATTTCTCTTCCTGCCATGCACATCATCAGCCAAGGGCTGCAGTCAGGTTTCACCTCCAGTCTATCAGCCACAAAACCTGAGAGAACAAGTGCAAATCTCTTGATGCTCAACAGATTCAATATCTGCCAAGGATCCCTATGTGAAATTCGATGTTAAATGAGTACCTCTTGTGTCCTGCAGTCAGAATAAGTCATCCAGCCCAATTGCAAAGCCCCTGGATGGTAAGGAGTGTGACTACCACCACAAGCAGGAGAGGCCTGAGGATTCCCAGTGGGATATTTCATGGTTTGCCTGAGTTTAATTCCATGTAATTTGTGTACTCAGCATTGTGTGCATGGGAATAATGTGTCATTGCTATTCTAATACATAGCAACATGTTTGCACTTGGCAGTGGCACTTCAGGCCAGAGTTAAATCCTTCTTGTCACACTTCAAATATCCATCTGGACTTTAGTAAACTACTTGATACTCAAGTTCTACAAAGAATACTTGGAAAGAACAGTTCATTGTAGCTGGATATCAGCATTTCATCACTACATGTGCAACTGGCAGGAGGATCTCAAGGGCAGGAGGAATGTGGTCCTCAGAGCAGGAACACTTCAGCTCATCTTTCCTCCCCATGATTTTGGAGAGAGCAGAAGAATTGGGCTAGAAAGAGAAGAATTAACTCTGATGTTGCCAACTAATAAAACTAACTGGGATATTTAGCTGGAAATGTCACTGTATGTTTTGAATTGGATTTGAGTCACCAGCTCAGGTTTTACCAAAGGAAGAAACACTTTTGGATGGGAAATGGATGAGAATTGATCACATCTTGTCAAAATTTCCAAACCCAAGGATTTGGGTTATCTGTAATGTGCTGATTCTACCTATAGTGACCTGCTGGTTTCTTCCACTGATTGTGCCCATGCATCTGTGCTTCTATTGCAGAGCCAAGCCTTTGGGGCGCAACATTCAGACACCATGATACGATTTAGCCATGGATACTTGAGCTTTCCCATTTACCCCTGTCAGTGTGCAAGAAGCCCAGCAGCCCTCTGCTCTGACTTAGAATGTCATTGCTGAAGCACAGGTTGTTTCCTTCTTCTCTGCAGGTCACTTCTGTCCTGATGGCCTCACAGCCCCTCCATGCCCAGCAGGGAGTTTCAAGCCCAAAGAGGAACTTCACACACCCAGGAGCAGCTCCTTGTGCTTGCCAGGTCTGTGTCATAGAAGCTCTTCATCTGGGGCACTGGGGTTATAATCCTCACTGTAAATCACACTGTTAGATTGCATTCCTGTGAAGGGGCTGGCAGTTACAATGCATATTTAGTAGGCCCTGGCTCAGGCAGTCCTAGAGCTCTGCATGCCAGGACCACCTATGGAATTGCCTATGAATCACCAGATTTGTGGTGAAGCATTTGGGGATTGCAATGCTGTTACATCTAAAAGTTACTATCCACTTATTTCACTTCACTTACATCACTTATGGACTTGGACCCTGATACTGAGATCTCTGCCCTATGCAGAGACTTGAAAGAAGTTGCCATGGCAGGGAAAAGTGATGCTTGCACTTTGAGCAGAGGGGAAGAAAACCAAGGAGCAACCTGACACAGTGTGCTAAAGGCATCCAGCAGGTCAGCTGTGAAGCCAAAGTCAGCAGCTGCCTGTTGCTAAAGCTTATTCGACTGTGTCAGCTTTGCATGAGACACCTTTTTTAGCACAATTCTTGTAGCAAAGGGAAATAAGGTTACAGATTAGGCAAAACTTCATTATATCAGCCAAAAAACAATGCAATTGAAGCCTTCAGAAGCTGTAGAAGCCCTATCCTTAAGAGTTGTTAAAGCTCCACGTAGATGAAGCAGCATGTTGTGTTCTGAAATGCATGCAAGGAGGTAGGCACAAGGCTTCCATAGGTTTCCAGCTCTCTTCTGTGACCTTTCCTTTGGTTTATATCCAGCAGGGCTGAGTCCCCCTCGTGATTGGGAAACTTGTGGAAGGTGATGGGATTTTGAGTTTAGTAATGAATAAATGAATCTAAAAGGACAGAATAATGGAGCTTGGTAACTCCATCTTTGCTTAGACATGGAAAGGGAGACATGGCTTCCTGCTGCAGCAATTGCATGCTGCTGAGGCGAGCTCTGCCTGGGTTTGGGCACTGCAGAGTAACTCAGCATCTCACAAAGGTATAGAAATGCTGCTTTCTCCTTCCCAGTGCTGTACAAATGGGAAGAGAGAGACAATCAGAGGGTCACACAGGGGATGAGCTCAGTTCACTCGAGTAAAGCTTGCTCCAAGTCCAGAATGTTTTATCCAGGGTCACCATGTGCACTGGTAGGAGCTGGAACCTTGCATTCAGCTGCTCAGTGGTCATGTTAGGCCTGTACTGCTTTGTGTACTGATGTCAACTGTCCTCAGGAGCACTTGGCAAAGGCAGGACAACACCTGCAAAGCAGGGGACATGTGAATAAACCCTCAGTATTTCATGTATGCTATCATGAGGCAAGTGATGGCTCATGGTTTAGCTAAGTGGTGTGGATTCTGGTTGTGTCAGTTGGCATTCCCACTGGATTTGCTGCCGGGACAGATCCCCATCATGCAGCTGTTTTCATCTTAAGGCAATGCATAAAGTTCCATGAGGTTGCAGCCCCCCTCAGACTCCATTGCTGTGCTCAGAGCTGAGGGATTTTATAGCCTTGAGAACTTCAAACCTGCTTCTGGTGAGGTTTTGGACCCCTGTATTCTGGGTCATGTGGAGTAAAGGTAAGGGGGGAAACAATGAGGGGTTTGTGGGCTGGGAATGAGCAAGTGGGTGGAAGGCAGAGGTGAGCCTTGAACTTGCTTTGCACCCTGAGGAATCCCGATGAGGACTTGCACCTCCCATCTGTGGAGGGGGAAGCCTAGGCTTGAATAAATCCTGGTCATTTTGGGGTGCTGGAAAGCTCTATTGCAGCCTGCAGAAGCACCTACACACTGGGATGTGCTTGAGCCTTGCCTCAACAAGCATTTGGAAGGCAGCAGGGGTTCAACCTGGAGTACTCCATCAGCCAGTGGTGCCCTTCCCCTGAATTGCTCAAGTTGCTTTGTGCAAGAGGAGGGTGACTATTCCTGTGCTAAAGCTGTTTCCTCTTCACCCAGTGAAATACTGGGGGGCACTTTTGGATGAAATGCACTTTCTGAGCATGGTAACAGCAGGAAGACATCGTTGGTTTATTACATCTTGATCTTACTAGTGTTCCTCTAGGTCACAGTGCAAGCCTCTTGTTTAACAGCCGGGATTTTAGGGGTGCTCACAGCTCACTGCTGCTTGTTCAAGCAAGGTATCCATGTGTACTGAGCTTATCTCCAGTCTCTGACACAGGGAAAACCCCATACAAACATGGAAAACCCCAAGCTCTCTTGCAGCAGAGGCCCAAACATGAGGATTATTAAATGCACCTACAGCAGTGCATGGTTTAAGGCTGATGATTTTCTATTTAATGTGTCTCATTTCTTGTCCTGATGTCTCAGACCCCAATCCAGATGGTTTTACTGCTTCCATGAGCCGCTAAACCTCACTAGTATTCAGCTAATCCAACAGCACCGCCTTCTGGCATCGCCGTGATTGTGTTGTTGGTACAAGTGAACCTCCATCGTCAAAGCAATGGAAGCACGTTTCATGGGACGCTGTTTTGTCAGCACATCACACTTCCTTCGGGGACCTTAAATGTGTTCTTCCTGTCTCTCTTTAGGACTTGGGTTGTGCTGGAAGTGCCCTGCTGGGTATTTCTGTCCTGCTGGAGCAAGTCACCCAGTGCCGTGCCCACCAGGTACACACAACCCTCTGCAAGGCCAGGATGAAGCCAGTGACTGCAGAGCCTGCCCAGCAGGGAGAGCTTGTACCCAGGCTGGGTTAGCCCAGCCTGATGCTGAGTGCTTACCGGGGTAAGCCTGGCTTGGTTCCTGTGCTTCTGCTGATGTCTGGGCATGTATTTCACCTCCCCCTGGTAACGAGAGGTGCTGCTATGGCAAGGCTGCTCTGCAGTTCCTGTTGAGTCAGTGTTGGTGTAGCCTGTTCTGGTGGGGGGCACTTCTGCCTGCTGTTGCCACAGAATAGGTTATACAATCAGCCAAGGATGAAGCCAGGCCACGCATCCCATGGCTGTGAACAGCACAACCTGGCTGGATAACTCACTTCTCTTTAGATGAAAGGTGTGTGACACAACCAGTCCATTCACTGTGTTTCATCTTCAGGAGTTGTGCATCTCCCCAGCTGCAGCACTCATCCTGATGCTGTCATAGAGCACAGTTTGTCTCCTTACACCAAAGCTTAAGCTGCTGTGTTTTGTCAGGTACGTGTGCCCAGCAGGGTCATCCAGCCCCCATTCTCCCAGCAATGCCTGTCCTCCAGGAACAGTTGGCAATGATTTCAACCTCTTTGAGAAGTCCCAGTGTGAAACATGCCCAGCTGGATTTGCCTGTGGGAGAGGTAAGGAGGGGCTTTATGGCCAGGTGAACTGTGTTCTTTGGTGTCACAGAGCCCACTGGGAAATCCTACAACAGGTCAATGAGGTGTCACAGTGACGGTAAATGGGAAAAAGATGCCCCAAGTGGTACTGCGGAGATTGCTGTGCCCTGTGGACAAGGGAAACTTATTCTCAAGTTCTCTCTTCATGCCCCCCAGAGTGACTGTTCTAACTTCATGGCCTCACAGTGGCCAGCTTTCAATGTCTTCAAAGCTTTTAGCTTGTTGGTGGCTTTAATATCAGTGCCTGCTTTGGACAGGGACACCACACAGAATACTTAAACTGATGAAAAGCTGCTTTAGTAACCAGTTCTGACTGAATCTCTCATGAGAGGATGTAATTCTTGTTACCCTATTTCAAATAGAGGAAAGGTGCAAAACGAGGGGAAGACTCAACTCATGGTCACCCAGCAGAGCTGAAAACAGACTGAGGGAACTGGGCTTTGTAAAGCCAGCTTCAGGCCACATTGCTTGTCTTCAATGTGTGTTACAGGAACAGGGGGGAAGCAGAAGCCCCCCACTCCATGCCCAGCTGGTCACTACTGCCCACCAGGCACCAAGCACCCAACGCAGCACAAGTGTGCCCCGGGCACCTGGAGCAACAGGACAAGCCTGACCTCAGGAGAGGAGTGTTCCCCATGCCCTGCAGGCTGGTTTTGCTTCGGAGGAGCCCGTTCTCCTACTGGGATGTGCAGCTCAGGGCACTACTGCCCTCAGGGTAGGAGTAAAGGAGCTTTAGTGTGCTTCTGTCCTTAGAAATGTTGTTGGGCTCTGATAACATCACACCCTGACTTTATCAGTGGATCTTCTGCACTGGATTTTCAATAGGGAGTTGGCAACAAAACGTCCCTTCTGTCTAATAAATACTTACACTGTTTGCACAGAGCACATTGCTTTGTTTTCTTTCCCTTCATTGGCAAAGAATTCAGATTCAAATGTCTGCTGCAATTGTAAATGAGAAACTTCCTGCAGCGATTCAGCACTCCGCTAAGTGGTGATTTTGTTGCTGTTGTTCTCAGAGCTTCGAGCAGTGATTTTTGTATATAGAAACACATATTTACATGTAACTCATGTAAATACCAGCAATGAAGAGCAGGGGGCTTATTGCCTCCTGTCTTTGAAGCTGTATTAAGAACTAGGCTGGTTTTCTCCTCTTTCTGGCAAGGTACACAGAGGGGCACACAGTACCCCTGCCCTGCAGGAACCTATGCCACCAGGCTGGGAAATGGGAGAGTGGAAGATTGTGCTGCCTGCCCCCCAGGAGCTTTCTGCACCAGTGGGACCTCCAAGCCAGTTCTATGCCCAGTGTAAGTACATCCCATGTGCTGCAGTAGCTGTGCAGGTACAAAAGAAAACACTTCTACAGGGCATTTCAGAACACTTCTGGGTTTAAATGATAGCTTTCTGCACCACCGATGTTCCTGTGACCTTGTGTGTTACTGGCTGATCCAGGCAGGACTTTTCTGAATCAGGGAGTTTCTTGCCTCCAGAAATGGTAGATTTCCTCTATACAGAAGACTGAGGATCCAGACCAGAGGTGTGCTGTCATAGGATCATGGAGTCAGGGAATGGTTTGGGTTGGAAGGGACCTTAAAGCTCATCCAGTTCCAACCCTGCCACAGGCAGGGGCACCTTCCACTGGAGCAGCTGCTCCAAGCCCCTGTGTCCAACCTGGCCTTGAGCACTGCCAGGGATGGGGCAGCCACAGCTGCTCTGGGCACCCTGTGCCAGTGTCCCACCATCCTCACAGGGCAGAGCTTCTGCCTTAGATCCAACCTGAACTTGCCCTGTTTCTGTCTGAACCCATCACCCCTTGTCCTATCACCACAGTCCCTGATGCAGAGCCCCTCTCCAGCATCCTTGTAGCCGCTTTCAGATACTGGATCATTTTGCTGCTGTTGTGACTCTCTCTTCTGTTGGCTTTTCTGCTGCAGAGGAACTTACCGCATGGAGCGTGGTGCAGAAGTGGCTGCAGACTGCACCCCTTGTCCTGGAGGGTATTACTGCCCTGCGCTGGGCACTGTATCTCCTCACCCCTGTGGTGCTGGCAACTTCTCAGTAAGTAACAATCATTTTCTCCTGGCACCTGCTGAGCAGAAGGACTGAAATCTGGCACAAAGGGAGCTTCAAGGGGAGCTTGAGGCTTTGAGTGCCTCAAAAGGAGGCACTGGAGTGAGCTCATCTCCTTGCATGATGCCTCTGATTTGGGGAGATTATATCCAGTGCTCTGAACAATACTGGCCACATGTGCTGACTCTGCAAGCAAGGAGGGAAAGTGCTAGCACAGAGAAGGACTCTTTCTACACAATCAGGTCTGGATGTGCTCCAGACAGGGTGCTAAAAGCGCATACCACATGTGCAATGCTGCTTTTGCTGTTATTCCCACTCCAGAGGCTAGCACCAGCTATCTGAGTACATCTGTTGTGTAGCTGAGCAGGGACTTTGGGTTTGACCCTGGCAGAAAGGAGGGTTGGTTCCTGCTCCAGAGGAAGCATTTGATTGCAGTGGAGTCAAGCTGTCAGTTAACAAGATGGAGCCACAGCAGGGAGCAGCAATGGCCTAACTGTTCTCACAAGCAGGTGCTGAGGCCTGTTTCTGGGTTGTCTACCCCAAAAACGGCATCAGTAATCTGGTGCTAATTGCCATGTTTCCCCATTGATGGGAAATGGGCTCTTCACTTCTGTCAAGTGACCTCAGTGTCTTCATCCAGGCCAGTTTTCCATCACTGATTTGGTAGTTACCATTGGAACCCTTATTAAGATCAGAAAGGAGGGAAATGGTGAATGGAGATTTATGTACAGCAGAGACTCTTTCTTCTTTGTGCTTTGGAGTCCAGTGTAACAAAAAAAGAGCAGGGGATGTGTCTGTGTTCTCTGCTCCTGCTGGCAAAGGGTGTTGGGTTGACTGTTGTGAGGATCAGAACCTTTCCATGGATAATCCACCAGACCTGCTTCTCATTTGTGAAGCTCAGGTTTTCTTGCCTGCAGGGTGAATACACTGAATTGCAGCTGCCTGCTGCTCACAGGTTAGCTTAGGTGGGAATTCTTTGTGTCTCTGGTAGCATCACCAATTGTGCAAGGATTCTTTTGCCCTTGAGAAGTAGAACCACATGCTTTCCCTGTTGTAGGACCCAGGTTCAGCCTCCTGCTTGCCATGCCTGGTGGGACATTACTGTGCTGGAGAGCACACCAGCCGGGAGGTGATGCTCCTAGCCATGGTTTGCCCAGCGGGTCTCCTGTGCCCACAAGGACAGGCTGCTGTTCCAGACACCAGTGCAAATGCCTGCCCAAGAGGATACTACTGTCCCCAGGGAGACACTGTGAGTGAGGGTGCTTTGGTCCTTGGGAATGGGGTCGAGTTGGCTGTGCAGTTACAGTCTGCGCTGGGCTTTGTCTTGCTGTAGGAGCCTTTCCCAGTAGTCTCTGAACTGGTTTCTGTACTCTTTTGGTGTTCACAGATCCTAGCAATATTTGCCCTCCATACAACTGTTGCTAATGTTGGGGATAATGGGATAACGTTTTCTGTGCACAGTCCAGAGCACTGGATCCCCATTCCATTGTACCATCTTTTCCACATTCACCCCAGATTCCTAGTGCCTCTTGTCAGTGTTTGTTCCCAGTCATATTAGTATGGTAAAGGTCCATTCTTCTGTTTCATTTCAAGGGTAAGCCTTGTCCCAATGGGACCTATGGGGAGCAGATGGGTCTAAGCAGTGTTGCTGGATGCTTGCCCTGTCCCATGGGGAAGTACTGCTACAGAGATGGGATTGAGCCTCCAGGAATTCCCAACCCTGTAAGTAGAGCCCAGGTCCTCCTGATTTTTTTCTTCTCCAAAGGCTACAACTGTAAATGGGGTGAACTTAATGCATGGTTTTTGTCCTTCCTTAACCTTCTGCCTGTCAAAGCAGGCTATGAAAGAGGGGACAGAGATCGGGAACTGGTGCTGCTCTGTGTCTAATGAGTCTGGGGATCTTTCAGGGTGATTGGTTTGTCTCTAGAAAGAGCAAACTCTTCCAATATTAATAGCTGTTAAAAAAGAATCCTCTTCCACATGGGTGAATTTGTGCTTTCATTTAAGAGCAAGAGGATAACTCTTATCCCAGTTCCAGCCCTTTTTCCAAGTGTGGAAGAAGAGCATCGTCCCCACAATTGTATTGACAGCATGCAGGGCCTGTCTCAGTGACAAGATTTTACCTTCCAAAGCCCTCACCTAGAATAATGATCCTACATGGTCATAGTTTTACTGATAAGACTGTGAATTCCCTTCCTCCCCTTCCTTTCTGTCCCATTTTCCTGCATTAAAAGATGCCAGGTCATTCAAATTATAGATTAAGCTTGGTTCTTTTGGAGTTGAATCTTAACAGGTTCGTGTTCCCTACTCAGAAGAAGACAGCAAAACCATGCCTTGGTGTGTATTCTGCTTTCCAGACAGGGGATTGCCCACCTGGCTATCACTGCCCTCCGGGGACTGGATTCCCTTTCTCCTTCCCCTGCATGCCAGGCTCCTTCTGGGATAACTCCAGCACAGAGAGTGAGGACCCTTGCACACCGTGTCCACCTGGGTACTACTGTGACTCTGCTGCCATGCCAGAGCCCAAAGCTTGCCCAGCAGTGAGTTGTTCTTTCTTACTTAACTCATGGAAGAAGAGCTTTAAGTGCTGCATTAAGCTGACTTTGATTTACAGGGCTTTTACTGTGTGGAAGGCAGCTCTGAACCTGAACCTTGTCCTGAGGGGACATACAGTAGCAAGAAGTGGCTATCTGGACTCTCAAAGTGCAGTCCATGTGCCCGTGGGTTCTACTGTGCTGCTCCAGGACAGACTGGGCCCAGTGGTCCCTGTAAGGCTGGATTCTATTGCCAAGGCAGAGCCCTCACTCCAGTAAGTCTCATGGCAAGTTCTTCTTATCTAATTGTGCTCCAATGTGGTGGCTCTTTCCCCACTGTGGTGCTTTTTATCAGCTCAGTGACTTCAAGAGTCACAATTCTGTGCTGCTCACATAGAGTCACAGAATAAACTAGGTTGGAAGAGACCTTTAAGGTCAAGTCCCCAGGTTGATGGCGTGAGGACCACTTGCTGCCCTCAAAGGGAGTGTAACCACATCATATCTGTCCCTCTCAACACCAACATCTCCTTAACTAAAACCAGAAGTTGAGTGGATGTGAATTCCAGTGGGATGCTCCTGTGCAAACATCCATTTGTTCATGTTGTATTTACTGCATTTCCCTCAAGTAGGTACTGTCTGTGCTCTGCCCAACAGAAGACATCTCTCTTTTCCCATCTTGCCTTGGGCCCAAAGCAGAATGATGCTGTAAACACCTGTACCCTGGTTGCTCCTTGGTTTGAATGATGCCTTTTCCAATTCCAGCTGCCCACAGATGGTGTGACAGGAGATGTGTGTCCTGCTGGGGCTTACTGCCCACCCGGCTGTCCCTCACCCATCCCCTGCCCTGCAGGGACATACAGCAACCTCAGTGGGTTGAGGAGCCTTCAGGAGTGCTTGGATTGCCCACCTGGGTGAGTGTCCCCCTCAGAGAATATGGCTCAGCCCTGTCCCATTGCAAAGGGATGGTTCAGCCTTCAGCTCAGTTGCCTCAAGAGCCCATCCTTACCTTGCAGAGCAGCCTCCTCTGTTCCAGGGCTCTGTTCCCATGTGCTGCAAGGGATTTAAATTGGCTGAGTTGTCCCCCAGCTTCTACTGCTCACTCGCTCTATCAAGGCTCCTATCAGTGCTGCAGCATGGTTTCAGCCAGCAGCTCCTGCTTAAGCATCCTCCCTAGTACTGATGTTAGCAGACAGTATAATTCACCACCCTGTTGCATTCCTTTTAATGACACCAAAAAGCCATCACTGATTCTGAAGGCAAAGGAATGGATTCACCTCCCCATGAGTGTGCATTGAGTATGTGCAGCTTAAGGCCAGTGAGGGACAGTGACTTTCAGGTGCTGGAGGTCTCCATGAGGTGCAATCCAAAGCTCTGGCAGAATCCAGATTCAAAGAACTACCCCTCTGTTTTCTTACTTACCTGTTTTCCCAGGGGATGTAGGCAGGAAAACTGAGCAGGAGACGGCTCCGGAATTCCTGTTTTATGCAGGAGCTGGAGGGAATGCCATCAGTGGCTTTCTTAAGTATATTTAACCCAGAGCTGCAGAACTGGTTTGAAGAAAACCAACATTTGGGTGTTTGTATGGCCTTTAGTCAGAAGCAGATGCAGATGCTGCTCCCTGCTTGTAGAGGGGAGGATTCTTCCCAGGATACAGCTACTGAATGGAGAGGGTATGGTCCTTAAAAACATGTGTGAGAAGTGACAGGTATCCTCTGTAACTCCCTTTCAAGGCCTGTAAGCAAACAAGAAACAGGTCTCCAAGATTCCAGATAGACAGCAGGGATATTTTTGTACCGACTGTGTTATCCAGTGACAAAAGGAGCTGTTGTACCCACAGTGTCTGTTTTTCCCCACGTAGCCTGTATTGTGATGGGACAAACAACCAGGCTCCCTCAGGACCGTGTGAAGCTGGCTACTTTTGCACAGGAGGTGCCAAAAGTGCTCTTCAGCAAGTGGTAATGGAAGGGCATTATTCCTTACCAGGAGCTTTCAAGCCAGAGCCTTGTCCTCTTGGCAGCTTCCAGCCTGTAAGTCTGTTAGTACGCATTGTGTAATGTACATGTGTGGACTTGGGTTTTCTCCTGCATTGGGTAATCACCACCTCCTTGGGTTTTACCCTGCGACAGAAGTACTGTGCAGAACTGAAAAGGTTTGGGTCAGGGTGTCAGATCCATCAGTCCAGCACTGTTGTCTATAGCTCATTTGGCAGTTCCTCTTTAGTTTTCTTGCACAGTGCAAATGTAGAAGTGGCTGAGGAGGCTTCAGCCCAGCACGGGTGAGTTAACATGTGCCTGTGGGTACTACTGCAGCTCTGTTAGATCAGGGCTCTGCTTGCCACTGCTTTAGTGGTGGAAGATGCTCTTCACATCCCACAGGTCTGTTGCATTTGGACTGCAGTTCATTTGCTTCAGGGTGCTTATTCTATAGCAGGGAGCTGGGAGAGTGTGCAAGTTCACTGATTGGTGTGGCGAGCAGCAATACCCCACACCTGCCAAATGCTTCCTGTGTTCTCTCTTTAGGCTCGTGCTCAGGCTCTTTGCAGGGACTGTCCAGAGGGTACATTCTGCAGTGAGCCAGGCCTGGCTGCACCCCAGGATTGTCCCAAAGGGCATTTTTGCTTGGCTGGAAGTTCCTTCCCCCTCCCATGCCCAGTGGTAAGAGTCAATGTGAGCTTGGGTTCCAAGCAGTGGTTTTCTGCAGGCTCCCAGCCCCTTGGCAGAGGACATTCACTGGTTCTGTCTGTGCAGGGAACCTACACTGATGCCGTCAGGGCAAGTTCTTGCAAGCCCTGCCCAGCAGGCATGTACTGCAGCAGGGCTGCTCTGCCGGAGCCAGAAGGACATTGTCAGCCAGGGTATTACTGCCTTCAAGGTTCCAGCACCTCCTCCCCTGTGAGTACCGAATACCTCACATTGCTTCACGCCTTTTGGCACTACAAAACCTTTTGTAAACCACATTAAGGTCATTTTCCTTTCCTCAGAGGGGGCTGCCAGTTGGAGATCTCTGCCCACAAGGACATTACTGCCCTACTGGCACAACCCACCCAAAAGAGATGCCATGTCCTGCGGGCACCTGGAATGCACAGAGAGGAGCCCAGGATGCCACTTGGTGCCTGCCTTGTGCCCCTGGGTTTTTCTGCAACATGTCTGGGCAGGCTGCTCCTGAGGGACTTTGTGCCCGAGGTGAGACAAAGCCAGAGCTCCTTTAGCTCCTTAAAAATGCACTTGGTTCTGCATCAGAGACAGGACGTGAATGTTTTCTGCTTTAAGGCTATTACTGCACAGGAAGGACGAAGACTGCAAAGCCAGAGGATGGGATCACTGGAGATCTCTGTCCTCGAGGACACTTCTGCCCTGCAGGCTCAGCAGCCCCTTCTCCCTGCCCCAGTGGGGAATACAGTAATGCAACAGGTCAGGAACTGGAGCTTTGCAGCTTGTCTGTGACCTGGGGGATGTAGAAAATACCAATTGTGTTACTTGTCTGCATCCAAGAATGTCCTGAGAGCCAATGGCCATTATCAGCATTCAGTAGGTGGGGGGAAATAAAGAAAGGGGTCAGGGGGTGTTGCTTTTTCCCTCGTGTCACATGGGGGATGTGTTTCACCCTGGCAGAAGCTCATGGGTGAGGACTGGAGCAGTAGGTGCACAGATAGCTGGTAAGCTGTTCACTGGCTTCCCTTGCTGTTCTGCTTGTGGTGAGATGTGGAGGTTGCTGACCCTCTGGGGCTGGTGGAGTTAAGAAGCTGACTCAAGCTCTCCTGGTTTGTGTTTGGAGGGCAGTTATAGCAGGAGGGCTTACAGAACAACTTCATTTCCATTCCTGCTTCCTAAGGCAGAGGGAAGCTGTGTACATGGTGGTTTTCTTCCACTTCATTACATGGTTCCTTTTAATTCCTCTCTTTCCTTCACAGGTCAAGACAAATGCTTCCCTTGCCCTGCTGGGTTCCACTGCTCAAATGGGCTGCGCCGTCGCTGTCCCCCTGGCTTCTATTGCCCTCAGAACACTGGAATCAGCTTTTATCCCTGTCCCCCTGGGACCTACAACCCCTCCTATGGCCTCAGCCAGGCTGAGAGGTGTCAGCAGTGCCCTGCAGGTGAGGAGATCACTGTTGGTGTAGAGCAGTGTCTAAGAGGGTGATGTCTCTGCATACCCTGTTTCCTAAGCCACTGATGCATGTGTCAGCTCTAGGGAATACAAATATCAAAATACACAGTCCAGGAGGTTCCTTATCCCACTGACAGTGTCTCCAGTGAGCCACAGGTTTCCCTGAGGCTCTGCAGAAGGTTGGGTTACACTCAGGGTTTCCTAGAGGAGCATGATCTGGGTTGGGATGTGGTTCTGTCCCTGTTGTGCTGATGCTGAGGGACTGGCTCTCTCAGTCTTCCCTTTTGCCTCCCGATGAGTGTGTGCAGCACAGCAGCTCTCCTGACTTCTCCCTGTTTATCCATACTTGATGCTATTTTCCCTCTGTGGTCTTCCAGGGATGTTCTGTGGAGAATGGGGATTGTCCTCTCCAAGTGGTCCCTGTTGGCCAGGATTCTTCTGCACAGCAGGTATTGAATTTAGAGCTCACAGGGCAAAAAGAGAAGTGAAAAGGAATTCCCTGTAGGAATCAGGTTTTGTACGTTCTCTGTGCAATCTCTCCCAGGTTTTTATTGCAGACAGTGCCAGGATGCTCCTGAGGAATAAAGCAATGTGATAAGGTTATCATCAGTCCCATCATAAGTTTCTCTAGTTAGATACTTGCTTTCTGAGCCTACTAGAAGGACTTGGGGGAAAACTACAAGAAGCAGACTCAAGAAAGTCATTACCACAGGGGTTTGACTGTTGTGAGCATGTTTCCTGGCAGCTTGCAGCTGATGTTCGCATAGAATAAGGGCTTGGATTTGTAGGGACAAAGGAATACAGGTAGGAAGATGGTGGCAACGCCGTTCAGTCCTCCTGCACCACATTCAGCAGCACTGAATGTGCTCTGTGCTGCATGCAGTCACCATGCTGCTGAGGATTAGTGCTTGATACCTCTCATGGAAGCACAGGTCCTGAGTTTGGGTGATTTCATAAGGATCCTGACATTTACTTTACTTCCAAGTTCTTATGTGTTTGGAATTATGAAGGAAGTCTGAGATGAGAGCTGAGAGCCACACAGATATGAATTTCCTCGAAGCCTGCCTCTCTGGTTGTGACTGGTTTGGGCAGCTCATCCCTTCTTTAAGATCTCACCATTCCCATATAATCTAAATAGCTTCTGTACATACTGGCCCTTCCACAAACAGATGACTCTGAGTTTAGCATGGAAGGTGGGCATTTGGGGTCACTTTTAGTCCTGGTTGCAGCAGTGGGAACTCAGATGAGTTTATTCTCTTCTGGGTGTGTTTTCCTGGCTATACACTGGAGAGTGATGATACATGGCAGGGAGGAATTTTGTGAGCTATAGTTAAAGCTATATAGGGGTTTACATGCAATTGTATCATGTGTGGTCATTGTCTCCTTCTCCCTGCCATCTCAGGTTTTAGAGGAGTAGGTCTGTGGTTGACTAAGCCATCCAAATGGTTCCATTCCCCTCTGGTGCTTGCTGTTAGTGATTCCATTCCACTATAGATTGGCCTAAGTAACAATCAGCTGCTCTCCTCTGTCAGCTGTGGAAATGTTTCTTTAGGCAGGAATAGCCACCCATGTCATTCAGGATATCTTTGGTTTACCATCCTCATGTAGGAGCAAGCATCCCAAACCCCAATGGAGCCACAAACACGAGCACTGGTGGTCCATGCCCCCCTGGCCACTTCTGCCCAGCTGGCACAAGCATCCCCCAGCAATGCCCTGTGGGCACTTACTCTGACAGGTAAGTAGTCTTCTTGGTTCCACTGATGCTCATTGGTATTATCCTTTTCTTTTTGGTTTCTCCCTTAGTCCTTTAAGTAGCAAAGTACAACTCAACAAGGCTCATTAGACACACATTTGCATTGATCATAAAAGCCTCATGGGTGCTGTCACTTGTCCAGAGCTGTAGGTATCAGTGGTCTATGCTGAACTTGTGCTCCTGCCAACAGAAAGCTGCTTGTGTCCCTCACCAGGCTCTACAACAGGCAGGACTCCAGCTGCACAGTGTGTCCATCTGGCTATTACTGCAGCTCTGCTGGCCTCACAGCACCCTCAGGACCCTGCTCAGCTGGCTACTACTGCTTGAGTGGAGCTTCCTCACCATCACCACATGGTGAGCTGCTCTGAGTGTTGGTGTCTTCATTTGCCTGTGACCAATAGTTAGGGAGGTTGGCACCAGGCAGTTCTTGTGCCTGTAATGGATGTAGCCTGGTTGCTCCTTGTCATTTTATTGTGTCTCAGAAATAAGAGTTTCCAGGGAAATCTCTTACGGTCAGTTCCATGTTCTCCAGGATTCCTGGTAGATGCCAAGCAGAGCATTTAGAAAGCTGATCTGTTCAGTATGGTTTGTTGTGGCTTTGCCTGTGAAGCAAGGAGAGAAGAGGCATGGTAACACAGCATCAAAGGATTCCAAAGCTGGGATGCTGTGGTCATTCTAGTGACTGTGTTGATCTGTCTTCTGGGATCCCAGAGAACACATCTTTCTTGATGGACCTTTGTTAGCATTGTCCCTCCCTTTGCAGGCCATGTGTTTGTGCTTCCTATGCTCCAGGTATGTGGGAGAAAGGAGGTCCTTGTCCTGTGAGCCACTTCTGCCCAGAAGGAAGCAGCTTTCCCTTGCCCTGCCTTGCAGGGACTTACAATAACCTCAGCAGACAAGCTGCGTGCTTCCCTTGTGCTGCAGGCTACTACTGCCCAGAAAACACCACCAGCTACAGCATGAACCCTTGCCCAGCTGGCTTTTACTGCCCCAAAGGTGAGGTGGGTGGGGGGACAAGGCAATCCATGGGCCAAGAAATGGTCTCTGTGGACCAGAGGTTTAAGTGTCAGCCTGGTTCTTCACAGAAAGAAACCCCAGCCCTGGGAACCACAGATATGGCTGTTGGTTGAGCATTAAAGGCAAACCAAACAACACTATCTGCCTGGCCATGAAGGGCAAGCTGTGCACTGTGAAGGTCAGCAGTGACATAAACTGGCAAAGATGACCTCGGACCATAGGATGCCACATGAAGTGATACAGCAGGATTGGCAGCCAAGATAGTATTTATAGTCCATGAAAGCTATTTGCTCTTTTTATTCCAAAGGAACCAGGTTTGCTACTGAGTTCCCCTGTCCACGGGGCTACTATAACCCTGATCCCATGACACAGAGCTTGGATAGCTGCTTGCCCTGTCCTCCTGGGCACTACTGTGGGAAGGAGAGCTTGACAGCTGCCTCTGGCATGTGTGATGCAGGTGAGACTGGATCTCTGTGGCTTTTGCATTGCCCAGCACTTGGGGACAGCATGGTTTTGGGAGGCTGATGCTTGTGTCCTGCAGCAGAGCCATCCAGGATAGGTTATCCATGAGAATTCCTGGGGCTCTGGCATCACTAGAGCTTCTCAGTCATCTTTTTTGTTCTCAGGTTGGTTTTGCATCTCAGCTGCTTGGACCTCACAGCCTTTTGATCTGGACAACTACACCAATGCCAACTGCCTCTGTCCAGCCACTGCCACTGGAGGGAAGTGCACAGCTGGTTTCTATTGCCCCAAAGGAAGCCCAGAGCCACTTCCTTGTCCTCCAGGGTTTTACTGCAGTGCCTCAGGTTTGTGTGTTTGGAGAACAGGAGTGATTGGTTTGAGGGGACTTAAATTAAAAGCATTGTATGGGCAATGCTGGTTTTCCCTGGATTTGCTGTGTGTCTTCAAGTGAGTCACTGCCTCCATGGCCATCTTCGAGGACCAGTGGGAGCACAGGTCACTGTAGGTTCATAGACATGGAGTACCGGGTCTCGTGACAGAATTGCCTGTATTCTGTGCACATGCACAGCCTGCAGATGCTGGGATATAGACATTTTCTCCTGCTCCTTTCCTGTCCTTTCAGTATCCCTTCCATGTGTTAAACAGGAGCTGATTTTATCCTGGTATTTCTGTAGAGCTGTGATGGTGCTTGTGAGATGCCTTTGGTGTCTTCCAGAGGGATGCTTTGAGAGGTTGTTTTTCCTGCTTTCCTTCCTTTATCTTAGTGCTTTGAGTGCCATTATCCCATCTGTCTTCCAGGTCTGTCTGTACCCAGTGGGGAATGTACTGCTGGTTTTTACTGTACAGCTGGAGCAACAGTCCCTAACCCAACAGATGGTGTGACTGGGAATATCTGCCCTGGGGGCACTTACTGCAGTAGGTATCCAGCATCCATCAGGACTAAAGATGTCATGTCACATAATGTCTGAAATACAGAACATCTCCTGTCATGCAACATCTGAAACCACTGGGGGTGATTTTGGGAGTGTGGTGGCCAACTTGCTACTGCCTAAAGACTGATTCTTCCCCTAGTCTCCCCCCTGGCCTGTTCTTTGAAAGTGGGGAGTGACAGATCTGTCTCAGCACCTAAACTCCTCCATCTTTGGACTGTAATCAGCTGCACCTCATTTTCCCTTGTTAAATGAAGCTGCTAGTGTCAGTCCTCTCCCATGCAGCCCTGTTTGAGCTCTGCAGGGAAAACATGGCTTCCCTGAGCCAGTTTCCATGCTGCTGCTTGTTCATCCAAGCCCTGAATGCAGCAATGACCTCCCTCATCTTTTACTGCTCATTTCTCTCTGTCTTCTGTGCTCGCAGGGGCAGCATCAGCAATACCCAAGCTCTGCCCTGCTGGCACCTTTTCCAGCCTCCAGGGGAGGAGAATGCTTTCTGAGTGCCAGCCTTGCCCCTCTGGCTTCTACTGTGAGGAGGCTGGCCTCACTGCTCCAACTGGAGAGTGCTGGGAAGGTAAGTCATGGAGAAACAGGTTGAGAGTCTCTGGGCACATGCTCAACGTGTGTTTGTGTGTATGGGACACGTTCAAATGAACGTGTGAGTCAGTGGTTTAGAGAGGAAAAGCCAAAGGTGGAAAAGCCATTCCCCTGCTGGGAGATCTGCCTGGAGTCCAGAAGGTGCTGTAGGCTGTGCAGGCATCCAGAAAACAGGAGTTCTGTTTTCACAGTATCCAAGTGGTATTCCATGCATCATACAGGAGATGGCTGCTTACTGTTGACTCCTGAGCCTTCCTATGGGTGCAAGTTTAGAGACTTGCTGCCTATCTTGGTGCTTTCCCTCTCTTGATGTGGAGAAGAGCAAGTTCTGGCTTTGTGTGAAAAGGCCACTAGAGGTTAAAGCAATTCAGATATGTGTGCCTGGGAGAACCTGTTCTCTCTAAGGAGCAGCACCTCAATAGCTACCATCTCCTGGTAACTATCTCCTAATGTGGCTTTCTTTCCTCTGCAGGCTATTACTGTAACAACCAGCAGGGGCCAGTTATTGATTTTACCCTTTACCCATGCCCACGAGGGTTTTACTGCCCAGCAGGAACAAACAGCAGCACTCAGTACAGCTGCCCTGCAGGAACCTTTGGACCAAGGCAAAAACTCAAAGCAGTCACAGAATGCCAAAGGTGCCCACCAGGAAAATACTGTGAATTCCCTGGGCTTGCTGCCCCAACAGGTATACTGCTGCTCTCCTGAGTGTATCTGGTGTTGTTAGAGTCATGGCAGGCGCTGATGGACTGCTGTTAGGACTCCAGGGTGCTAATCTCAGCTTAGGTGAACTATCCCATTTGCTTATCAAGAACTTCTTGATATCTTTGAATAGATTCCTGTGTTTTGTATCAGTTATTCTGTTTTCTAGGAGATTGTGCTGAGGGGTTTTGGTGCAAAAGTGGTGCCCGAGTAAGAACCCCCCAAGATGGAGAATCAGGACTTCCTTGTCCTCCTGGTCATTATTGCCCTGAAGGTAGAGTGCTTTGCTGAAGCAGAGCTGTTCATCAGTCACAGAAGGAGTGAGCTGGTGTTTCCTCACTCCAGCACAATGTATTTTGCCAGGTGCCCCACTTCCATTGCAGTGCCCTCCTGGCACGTGGGCTGGTGGTGAAGGCAGCAGGAGCTTGCAGGAGTGCCAGCCTTGCCCTGGGGGCTATTACTGCAATAGCTCAGGGCAGAGAGCCCCCTCAGGACCCTGCAGCCCAGGGTGAGTAGAAGAACACACACACTTACATGCTGTGTTGTATGAAGAGGAGGTCTACGAGGGCTCTTCTCAGCCTTGTGAAAATGAAGGATGTTTTCCTGGCTGCAGGTACTACTGCATCTCTGGGGCCCAGTCCTCAGCTCCCACTGATGGCCTCTCAGGAGCTCCATGTCCAGTCAGTCACTTCTGTCCTCTCGGATCCAGCAGTCCAGCTCCATGCCCCCCTGGCTCCTATGTGCCACACAGCCATGGAGAGGAGTGCCATGCTTGCCCAGAGGGGGAATACTGTGTGTCTGGTGAGCAGCCACAGCCCTGTCCCCACGGTGAGTTAATGTCCTTACATGTCTGACTGGTCGTTGATGATCCAAAGGCTGCTGATTCTGGGCTGTTCTTTCTTTTCCAGGGTATTTCTGTCCCAAGGGCACAGCTCTTCCTTTTGCTTGTCCAGCAGGGTCCTATAACCCTTCACCAAGGCAAGGCAGCTGCCTCCCCTGTCCTGAAGGGTGAGTCCCCTACATGTGTGAGTCCCTTACTCGCACATTTTAGGGATGAGTAAGGGATTCTTGGGAATAATTGTCTATCCAGTCATCATGGAGAGGTGTGTGGTGGGAAAATGGGTTCCTTTACCACTGAACACCACTTGTCTCTGTGAGGAAGCAGAGCTCTGTTTAACCACGCTACAGCTGATTGTGGGACCAGGCAAAGTCCTGAATCCAGGTACAGCCACACTGGAATGTAGATCAGGATGTTATTTGGAGCAAGGAAACCACTAGCACCATAAACCTTTCCCGTGTCTAAAGTAAGAGGCTGTTCCCCTGGCAACAAGCCTGTTGAAGGGGAAGAGGATCTTGGGTATCACCTGATGCTGAGCCTGGCTTTTTCCTGTGGGGCTTCATCTCCAATTACTGCCTGGATTTGACCTTGATTAACTTTTACAAGTTGATGAATCACAGCCTGGTTGTGTTGTGACTCAAGTTAAGGAAATTATGTCTCTGTGGCTTTTGCAATTATGCCATCAATTTGGCAGAGGAGGAAACAACTCAAAATGCAGTAAAATATGCATAAGTAGGTCTCTTGTGGTCAATACACCACATTAGACTAGCTGGTCCCACCACTAAGTTGTCATTCAGGTATTTGTGGATAGAATGTTGCTAGAAAATGTCTTATTTCTTCTCTTTGTTTAATGTCTCTTTGCACTAGGTTCTTCTGCCCCCCAAATTCCTCTTCCTTTATGGAGAATGAATGTCCAGCTGGCCACTACTGCCCTGCAAGTACTGCTTCTGCCACTCAGTTCCCATGTCCAAAGGGGACTTACAGCCCCCAGACTGGAAGCAGCCTGAAGTCTCACTGCACCCCCTGTGACCCAGGCAAGCAGCAGATAAGGACAGGAGAATGTGTGAACATTGGGCATGTTCTTGAGCTTCAGGGGTGATTTGTGTAGCTTGCTCTCTGGAGTGTCTGGGGTGTTTTCCTACCCCTACTAATGGCATTGTGTTGCTTTCTCAGGGCACTACTGTGCACTTGTGGGGCAGCCCCATGTTACAGGACCTTGTCTGGCTGGGTTCTACTGCAGAGGAGGTGTTTCTGTTCCAACACCTACAGATGGTCTTCTGGGGAACACATGCCCAAAGGGGACTTACTGTCCTATGGGCTCTGCCTTTCCACAGCCATGTCCTCCTGGTTATTACAGCAACTCAACTGGGAACACTAGGATCAAGGACTGTCTCCTATGTGATGCAGGTACAATATCAAAAGAAAGGATGAATGAGATTCTAGCCAAGCACCAGCATTTGTGGTTCCAGAGCAGGTAATCATGAACAGCTGCTTTCTTGGAGAGAGATACAGGGTAGAGCACAGAGAGACTGAATCTGCACTGCGAGCTTCCCTTTCCACCTTTTCTCTAGGTGGTTTTGTACTTGGAGATCATAAAGTCATAGAATCACAGCATGGTTTGGGTTGGAAAGGACCTGAAGATCATTCAGTTCCAACCCCTTGTAGATGATACAAGGAGTGCTGTTTGTTCAGGCATGTAAGCTCTGTACTTGCAGCTATTCTCAGTGACAGCATCTCCAGGAGAATAGATGTCAGTGCCATCAAACATGATGCTTCAGGGGTTATTCCCTCATTACATACTTGCTGTTTGTCTGTCTCGTGTGACTAATATCATTATGGTGCTTTTGTGGTCCCTCTTTATGTCAGGGTATTTCTGTGATGGGACTGGACTTGTTTCTCCAAGTGGATTATGTGAGGCTGGTTTTTACTGCAGTGGAGGAGCCATTTCTCCTAAACCTCCCAGGGTAAGCTGTGCTTGTACTGGGAATAGTGTAAAATGCAGCTGAAGACCATAAAGCCACCTTAATTCTTCTGCCCCTGATTGAACTGTCCCTTAACTACATTAGGTTGTGTATTGGGTGTATCGGTGCATCTGGTTTCTTGATAGCAAAAGGGGCAATTGGCTTCTTTCAGCTTTTACATCTAAACGCTGACCAAAAAGAACTCTGTATTTGCATCCTGATGCTGCACAGCAGAGTGAAATGCTGGATCAGATTAGAATTCCAGAGGTTAGGAGTGCTGGAGTTTGATGAGAACACTGCATCTGTCAGCCCCCTCCTAGGCAAAACACAATGAGAATCTTTAAAGGTGATAACTCAGCAAACACTGGCTTCTGCCCCAGCTCTCTGCAGACTATGAATGATGAAAGGGTGGTGCCATCTTCCAAATGGCCACCCCAGCAAGGTTTGTTATGGGCACAATTCTGATCCCTTCTTTTGGAAAAGGAATAGGCACACAGCTGAGGGATGAGCACAGGATTCAATATGACACATCTGGTTCCCATCTGACCTAAATCACTTTGCAAGGGCCACCCCTGGGTTGGGAGCCTTGTAACTGGGGTGTTCTTCTTGCAAGACAACAGTCAGAGGAGGACCATGTCCACCGGGACATTACTGTGAGGTGGGGAGCAGCAGAGCCCAGCCGTGCCCTGCAGGGAGTTACAGCCCATCCTGGAGCATGGCACAGTGTTTGGAGTGCCCAGAAGGCTTTTACTGCACGTCTGCTTCTGCAAACTACACGGACTGCCCTGCAGGTGGGTCTGGTGCTTCTGCCCACTCAGCCTGGGACAGGTTGGGGTTGGATAATCTGGGATTAGCAGATGCCCCAACAGCTGTTGGGAGTGGATTTGTCCTTGGACTTGGTTGCATGATGCAGCAGATGGACAGATCCATGTCTTTGGTCAAAGCACTTAAGCTCTTTGAGATTCAACTCCTGTCTGAATGAGGAAAATGGTAAATAGAGAATCAGCTTTGACCTTTATCATACACTTTGAGATCTTCTCATTAAAACTGAGAAGCTTGGGATCAGTCCTTCTCAGATGAAGAGAATGCAGTGTCTAGGTTGGTGATTCTTTGGCACGCGTTAACCTTTATGAAACCTCTGTTCTTTCCTAGGTCACTATTGCCCCAGGAATACAGAATTTGCCACTCAGTATCCCTGTCCCCCTGGAACCTACAGCGAAGCTTTAAATACCTGGGATGCTTCCAAGTGCCAGCTGTGTCCTCCTGGAAGAGTCTGTTCTAAGCCAGGCCTAACAAGACCAGATGGACTGTGCATGCCTGGATGGTTTTGTCCACCTGGATCCACATCAAGCAGACCAGTGTTTCTTGGCAATCACTCTGGTACAAAGGGGAATGGTAGAGCATGATGGCTGTTGTTATTGAGAAGGTGGCATTACAGAGTCACCTGTAGGGTCCAGCCAGTTCAGGCTGGGTTACTTTCCTGTTTCCTTTCCTTCATTCAGTGCTCTAGTTCTGTTTTCCTGAGCTGCTGAAGTACTCTCAATTCTTCTGTTTCAACTCAGTCTATGTCTTTTCCATTAGCAGGCATGGCAGCTCCAGCTTCTGTATCTCTTGGCTTGTGCCAAGCAGGAACCTTTTGTCCTGCTGGCTCCTTTCTTCCTCTTCCCTGCACCCCAGGTAGGAGAAGACTGTTTGCTTCCAGCAAAAATGGGGTTTTGCCTATGTGTGCTGTTCTCCCTTTTGCCAAGAGCCATAGGCAATCCCAGTCTTGTGCTGGAACTGGTTCTGAGCTCTCTTAGCCGACAGCCTTGCTTCTGCCCCTGCATCAGGTTCATACTGTGCATCAGCAGAGCTCTCGGCTCCATCGGGTCCCTGTGAGGCTGGCTTCTACTGCACAGGGGGCTCAACGCTCCCAAACCCCATGGATGGAGCAGGAGGGAACATTTGTCCTCGAGGCCACTTCTGTCCTGCAGGGAGTTCTTCTCCTTCTCCATGTCCTCCAGGTAGGTTTGCTGGCTTCCCAGTGCACTGCTGAGCCTGAGGCTGTACCATTGTCCTGCAGCCCCTTTATTTCCCCAAGGTACAGCTACTATCAGCACAAAGCTCATCCTCTAACCCAGTGCTGTTGTATTGGGAACAGCAGTCCTAGATGTGCACTCAGAGAGTAGTTGCAAAACTGCCCCAGGAGCCTCAGCCTGATGCTGAAGCAGAGGTCACACAGCCCAGCACACCACTGCCACCCTCCCTGCACATCAAGAGCTGTCCTTTACCATCACCATTCATGGGACAGATGATGAAGTTGAAGGAGAAGGATTGTGGAATGTTTGTTTCTTTCCTGTTACATTAAACAAGCGGTTGCACTGCTCAGTCCAGACCAGAAATAAAGAGGAATTCAGCCCAGCCAGCACTCAGGACCAACCTGTCATCTGCTCTCCAAAGGGGCTGTACTCCCTTTGGATTCCTTCCTTGCCAGCATCCTCTCAGCATCTTCTGCAAGAGGTTTTTGGGGCTGGTGTAGTTAGTTACGGTGTGAGCAGCTCCTGCTTCTCTCCTTTAGTCTAGGATGACAAGAGGATGTGCTTTTGATGGCTTTTTCTTTCCAGGCTCCTTTTTGGCTCATGATGGGGCCCAGTCCGCACAGGATTGCCAGGCCTGCTCCCCAGGGTGGTTCTGCTCCCAGCATGGCCAGAGCTCCCCAGAAGGGTTGTGTAAAGCAGGATGGTTTTGCCCAGAGGGCTCTGTGTCAGCCCAGCATGCAGGTAGGAAATCTTTGGGTTGCTCTTTAGCTACAGGAGTCACAGGGTTAAAATCTGACCTTAGTCAGGCTTTCCAGTCACGCTTAGAAATGACTAGTTGTTTAGATTAACACATGCTTGCGACACAGGTTTAGTGGTGTGTAAATTGCATGTAAATAGAGTAGGAAATAGAGGGGATCTTACCAAGGCAAAAACCAAGCTGAAAACAATATCCCAAGAGAAGTTTATTCCATGGGATATTTTCACCTTTGTTAGAGAGCAAGAAGATGTATAAGCAGTTGTCTCTTCTCCCTTTCATGGGAGTGATATAAGCATAAGTGTAACTCAGATTCTGATGGATTAAAAACATCCATGGGGCTCTGAAGAGGAAGTTATTGAATGATGGGGCAGTGCAGAATAGCTTTATAAAGATTTTATATCCTATTAAATCTTCCAGTTCTAGGTGTGTGGTGATGCTTCCCCTCATGGCACTATACAGCTGTTCAGCACATAAGCAGAGCAGTGACATTAGAAGTGTGTTTCTTTCTTTGTTCCTAGACTATTTGTGTCCTGTGGGTCACTATTGCCCCACTGGCAGCCCAGAGCCCATACCCTGTCCCTCTGGAAAATACCAGGATCAGGCTGGGAAAAGCCAGTGTGAAACATGCCCAGCAGGGATGTAAGTGAAGTGGATTCTCTCCTTGCTCTTGATGCTTTCCTTAGGAATTAGCATGTGCATTTCCCTCTGCCTTAGACTGCTCCGTGTGTTGTATCCTTTGATACACAGGGCTGGTTTTCTTGTTTCTGTTATCACCTTTCCCTTTATTGTGTCATTTTTCTGTACCCCAGTCTGTGAACCATAGAAAACCCATTCTGGGATCTCTGCCTGCTGGGATGGACAAAATGCTCGACAGGTTGCATCTTAGCTCTCCATTTACTTCCTTCCATGTCATTGACTTTCCTTTATTGTGGAGCCTTCGACTGTCACATTGTGCACAAGTTTCTCAGCCTCCAGCAGGACAAAGGGAAGAGCATGGCCTGAGACAAGACCTGGGCTTTTTTGGGCAGGTTCTGTGCCCTAGAGGCCCATCCAGGTGATCTCCAGGACTTCCCACATGGGGTGGTCAAAGCAGTAGAATGCGCAGCAGGATACTACTGCCTGCCAGGAACAAAAGCTGCCAATCAATACCCGTGCCCAGAGGGCACCTACAGCAACCAGACTGGGCTGGAAAATCCCAGGGAATGCAAGCCTTGTCCTGGAGGGATGTTTTGTGCCACTGCAGGTAGGAATCACCTATGGGTTAAATAGAATCCTAGGCTGGTTTGTGTGGAGCAGAGCCAAAAAGTTGCTCCAGTAGATGCTCTTCTGTATGCAGTTTATGTGACTTTGAAGCAGCATTTGAAGTGAACTCTGGGAGCTCTTGAGTAGAGATTCTTTGTGATCATGGCCAAGATCTTTACAGTCTTTTGTAAGGTGAATGCAAGAGGCAGATTAAGGTGCATCTGGTTAAGCCAAGATGATAAAACCACAGACCAAGCAGCTTGGGTTCTAGGACTCAGTTGTAGTGGACAGACCAAGCAGCCCCATCTGTGAGGATGATCTAGAAAGCTCTTTAAGCCTTTAGCTACCTGGTAAGTGAATATGGAGACCCTGGATCGAGCTTTTAAGGGGCCAGCAGACTCTGCAACCATTGTGCTGACAAGGCTTGGCTGGATTGTTTAGCCCAGAAGCTGTGATTTACATCATGCACTGGCTTATGTTTTATGCTTCTTGTCTTTAGGACTCTCCTCCCCAAGTGGTCCTTGTTTGCCTGGGTATTACTGCACCTCAGAGGCCCGAGTCCCCAATCCTGCCCATGATGAGGCAGGCAGCCTTTGCCCAGCAGGACATTACTGCCCACCAGGCAGCAGCAAGCCAGAGCCCTGTCCTGCTGGTACCTTTCTGCCTCAGGCTGGGATGGTTCATGGTAATGCCTGCATGCCCTGCCCTGCGGGGAGGTTCTGCCAAGGAGAAGGCCTGGCCAATGTTTCTGGTGTGTATTGTGTGCATCTGACTTCTTCTTGTCTCCCAGGATTGGATTTCTTGATGTTCTCTGGTTGCTTAAACCTAATGCAGGAGCTTTTCTCCCATGCAGGAACGTGTTACGCTGGGTATTTCTGTCCCCGTGGAGCCACGCAGCCGGATCAGGAGCACTGCCCCCCTGGCTTCTACTGTCCTGAAGGCTCTGAGTCCCCAGTCCCTTGCAGCCCTGGAAGCTTCAACCCTGACAGTGGGAAACGGCAGCCTGCAGACTGTCAGCCCTGCCCAGCTGGGTACTTCTGCAGTGGTGAGTTACACACTGGGAGCCAAGACAGACACCCGCTGCAGCTTCACTCTTACAAGCTCATGCTTAGCAGGTACAGGAGAAGCTCAGCTAGTGCCACACATCATCTTTGGTTAGCAGCAGTTTCTGCGGGTTGTACACCACTATAAATGCCCCAAGGCATTTGTCCTCCAAAACTGACGTTGGGATCTCAGTAGCAGTCTCAGGTCACCCATAACACTTCTTGCTTGTTATCACACCTTCCTCCCTTGGCTCAGCCACCTCTCCAGATGTCTGTTGTGTCTTTGGCCTCAGGAAAACAGAATAGCTCAGCAAAGGGGCACTCAGTGCCAGGGTCTCTGCAGCTTCTCAGGTGTTCTCACCATCTGGCTGTGCAAGATGTTGATGTGCTCCCCACCCAGCACTGCAATGTCTGTAGTCACACTGACAGAGCTTCACCCATCACCTTCTGTGAGACAAAGAGGCTTTGGCTTTCTCAGGTGAGAAACTGAAGCAACAGGAAGGAAATGACTTGGCTGAACTACCACAGAGCTTTGTAGCAGAGCTGGAACCACAGCTGAGAGCATCAGTCACAGCTGAGCATTGAATTGGAAGCCTGTGTTAAACCAGGCAGATAATTCAGAGCTTACTTTGCTGTACAAGATGTCCTTTGTCTGAGGCTGAACTTCAGAGAATTGGTGCTTTCTGACACGTGTTACAGGTGTATGATGGAGGAGATGGTGATTTCAGGAGCTAAGGGTTTCCATTGTCTGATCTGGCAAAGGAAAAGGAAGGACTTTGCTCTTGTTGTTGCTGAGCTGGGCAAAACCAGTTCTGAAGGAGCATGTTCTGCAGGCTACAACTGCACCCCTGGCCAGACTCCCCTTACCCCCATCACTGCCCACAGGGCTTTTACTGCATGGTAGGATCTGCCTTTCCTGTGCCCTGTGAGGATGGGGCACAGCAGTCACAGCAGAGGAAGGACTTTGTGACCTCTGCCCAGCAGGACTCTCCTGTGAGGAGTGTGAAGCAGGGGCTGTGTATTGTGGTAAAAGGGTTTCCAGGTCATTAAGGGCTGAGTCTTCCTGTTAGTGACACAGACAGTAAAGGGATTCTGAATGCTGCCTTCCTTCTGCTGAGCTTCTGCTAAGTCAGTGTGGGTTGGACTGGACATGCAGGGGCAGCAGTTTCTGCCAAGAAAGGAAGGCAAAACCCATTTCAAAGCCCATGGGGTTGTTGGATGAACAAATAGGCTGAAGCCAAATCTTTCTCCTGTCTGGGGAAAGAAACTCCATGCCCAGGAAAATACCAGTTACGAAGCTCTCCCTGTGTCACTGCTCCTGCATGCGACAAGATGAACCACACAGAATGGGGCTGCACAGCTCCCTAGGTGGGATTGTGCTCCTAAAGCCATAGGCAGCTCCTGTCACCCCCTGTAGTATCCCCTGAGCAAGGTGCTGTGCTTGTGTCCTAGGTTCTGGAGCACAGACTCCTGAGGTGTGTCCTGCTGGGTACTTCTGCCTGCCCGGCACCAGCTCCAGTTCAGAGCACCCATGTCCAAAGGGCACCTTCGGCCCCAGGAGTGGAGCCACCAAAGAGTCTGACTGTGAGCCCTGCCCTGCAGGTGAGCAGGGACTTGGCACAAGCAACCCAGGGGCATCCATGGGAAGGATGTGGACAACTTCTCCCTTTGTGCTGTTGACTCCTCCACTGATCTTCTGTGCAGGCCCTCACACTGAGATTGCTTTTCTGCTCCTTGCAGGCATGTACTGCTCAGCACCAGGCCTGTCACAACCATCTGGATTTTGCTATTCAGGTTATCATTGTGCCAAGGGAGCCATCAGCCCAGCCCCGTTCAAACACAGGGTGAGTGAGTGCCAGGCAGCAGCACAGTAAACCCGGTGACATGGGGACCTGTACCTTCTGGGGCAACGTTTTCCAAGCATTTCTGCTGTCTATGGGGTTGCTTGTGCATTGTACTGCTGCCCTTGGGAGCTCCTCAGATGCAGTGACATGCTGCTGCTCTTCATGTCTGCTGCAGTATGTTGCTGCCCACAGATAAACTCTGCTCAGACCCTTTGTAGCTTGCACTGGAGTGTCCTGTCTAATACCTCTTCCAGGAGATGACCCAGGGATGCAATAGCCACATCTCAGCAGTCAGTGCCAGCTGTGGTCCTTGTTTAGTTCCAGTAGCAGCAGACTTGTAGGACCTCAACATCAGGAGGACACGGAGCTGTTGGAGCAAGTCCAAAGGAGGCCATGAGGATGCTCAGGGGCTGGAGCAGCTCCTGTATGGAGCCAGGCTGAGAACATAGGGGCTGTTAAGCCTGGAGAAGAGAAGCTGAGTGGAGACCTCAGAGCAGCTTCCAGTGTCTGAAGGGGGCTACAAGGATGCTAGAGAGGGACTATTCATTAGGGACTGTAGCAACAGGACAAGGGATGATGGGTTCAGACTGAAACAGGGGAAGTTTAGGTTGGATATAAGGAAGAAATTCTTCCCTGTGAGGGTGCTGAGGTGCTGGCACAGGGTGCCCAGAGAAGCTGTGGCTGCCCCATCCCTGGCAGTGCCCAAGGCCAGGTTGGACACAGGGGCTTGGAGCAGCTGCTCCAGTGGGAGGGGTCCCTGCCCGTGGCAGGGGTTGGAAGTGGATGAGCTTTAAGGTCCCTTCCAACCCAAACCAGTCTGGGATATTATGACTTTGCTCCTCTGTGCCCTTTCCAGAACCTGTGTCTGTAGCACATGGTGCCAAGTCTCTCAGTAACACTCCTCTCCTGTGTGTTTTATGGATACAGGTGGAATCTTCCAGCCTTGGCCTGCCTGGGAATGACATCTGCCCTGCAGGGCACTTCTGTCCCAGTGGTACAGAGTATCCTGTGCCCTGTCCTCCTGGCTCCCTCTCCAGCATGGTGGGACTGGAGGCAGAGGGGCAGTGCCAGCCCTGCCCAGCTGGACACTACTGCAGTGGGGCAGGACTGTCTGATCCAGCCCAGACCTCGCCGTGTAACGCAGGGTATGGGCAGACACTCACTTCCTGGGGCAAAAGAGCAGGATTTGTCTTAAAACCAGTGAAATAACTTCAAAGAGTCTATCAAACCTGAAATAACCTGGATCTTCAAGGGATGTTTCTTATGCAATGTGCTCTAGTGGAGGGTGTCCCTGTTCATTGCAGGGGGTTGGAACTGGATGAGCTTTGAAGGTCCTTTCCAACCCAAACCATTCCATGATTCTACTGTGGTGACCCTTGGTTCTTGATTATTGCCTCCCCCATCTATTTTCTCCAGAGCAGGGCTGTGAGCTCTTTGTTTCAGGTCTGACTTGTCTCTCTACAGGTGTGTTTGCCTGGAAGGAAGCTCTGCTCCCTGCCCTTCTGATGGGATTCATGGATACAGATGTCCCAGTGGTTTCTACTGTCCTGCAGGCACTGTGCTAGAGCTGCCCTGTGAGCCTGGCACATTCAGCCCTGTGCCTGGGGCCAGTGCCTGCCTGCCTTGCCCTGCTGGTATGGCCTGCAGCACTGCAGCCACTGTTGAGCCACGGAGCTGCCCCAGAGGTGAGGCACTGGTTCACTCCAGGGGATGGGGTATTTGCCCTCAGAGCAAGCTCAATGTGTCCCCCTCTTCTCCTTTCCCCTTTGAGCAGTGCCTCACTCCCCTCTCCCAATGTACAGGTTACTACTGCCCGGGTCAGACTGCTGTCCCCCTGCCATGCCCTGAGGGGACACTGAACGCTGTGGAGGGGGCATTGGCCCCCAGTGCCTGCAAGCTGTGCCCAGTGGGGAGGTACTGCAGAGGAGATGCCAACTGGGAACCTGATGGTGAGTCCGGGTCATAGCAGACACCACAGTGAGGGCTGAAGGATGTGGGGAAGGAGAGAAGGTATCTCAGTGAGCAGAGGTAGTGAAGGCTATTGGAGGGCACCCCCTGCCCTGTCTGTGCCTCTGTCATTTCTGTTTCATTCTTTGAGCTGAGCATCTGTTTTGGATGTTGCTTTCGTGTTACTGCATCACTTCCTTATCCCCCTTAGGTTTTCCACTTTCTCATTCTACGCTTTTAACCCTTTTATTGCTCTTTTCTGTCCTCCAAAATCCTTCCCTTCCCATTTAAGCACAGAGTAGGTGTCACTGGGCCAAAAGCAAAGGTTGGAGGCATGAAGTGGAGAGTCACAGCTCTTCCCACACAAAACAAAACCAGAATCAGTTAGAGAAGTGAGGAGAACAGGCAAGTGCCAGAAGAGATCAGTGCAGGTCAGGAAGGGAAGTGATAGAAACCAAAGATGGATGTGAAGGAGGGAAGGCAAACCAAAGGTGAGAGGCGCAGATGTCAGCAGTGATGAACCAGGTTCCTGTGGGGGTTTGAGGAGGTGCTTCCTCACTCCTGTGGGCTGCTGACTGCCTCCCTCTCTGTGCCCCACGGCAGGTCTGTGTTCAGCTGGCTACTACTGTGAAGGAGGAGCCACTGATGCCATTCCACGCAGGACACCTGCATTCCCACTCAGTGGGCCCTGCCCGCTCGGGCACTATTGTCCAGAGGGCACCCATTTCCCAGTTGCCTGCCCAGCTGGGACCCTGAACAATGCCACTGGTGAGTGTGGCCTCACCCATGGCCTGCTGCTGGCAATGCGTTACCAGACCAAACAAGTGCTGAGGATGCTGTGCAGCTCTGGGGGTGCTTTCATCTCCTGCTGGTGTGCTCCCAGGTGCTGCCTCCCCAAAGAGCTGTGTGCCGTGCTACCCTGGCTCCTTCTGTGCTGCTGTTGGGTTGAGCTCTCCAACAGGACCTTGTGCTGAGGGGTTTTACTGCCCAGTGAACTTCAGCTCCGTCAGCCCCACTGCTTTCCTCTGCCCTAAGGTACTGCTCAGGGAGAGGTGGGTCAGTTGTTTCATTTCAAGGTGCTTCATCTCCCACAGTGGTGAAAGGTCATGGAAGTGTTGATTACATCCCATAGAACGCTGCTGGAGCAGTTCTGGGATCACCCTTTACACGGATCCTATTTCCATGCTATCTCCTTCCTCCTGTCATTGCCAGGGTCACTTCTGCAGCTCTGGGGCAGCCCATCCAACACCATGCCCTGCTGGGGAGTACCAGCCAGCCAGTGGCTCTGCAGCCTGCATCCCGTGCCAGAGAGGATTCTATTGCCAGGAGCTGGTGGCAGGAGACCCCAAGCGCTGCCCCCCACATTCCTACTGTCCTACAGGTACACTGGAACTTGCACACCAAGGATCCCAATGTTGTGGCTTCACTGTGACCCAAGAGTTGTACAAACCTAATGTGCATTGTCCTGTAAGCCGGGTGATGGGAGGTGGCAATGAACAAATGGGATGTAGTCGGCATCTTGCTTCCTGGGAGTCAGCTCCTCTGTTCTAGAGTCTTGTCAGAGCACAACAGGGGTTTTATTGTCTCTGTGGGCTCCCTTTCAGGCACACGGGTTCCTCTCACATGTCCTGAAGGCACCTTCACTCCTGCAAATATGACTGGTCTGTGGAATGAGAAGGAATGCCTGCCTTGCTTACCTGGTCACTACTGCAGGTTGGGATCCATTGCGATCTGGCATCTTTCCTCTCTGTTTTAAGTAGTTTGGCATCTTGTTTTGTGCTGATGAGTCGATGTCAGGTTCCTCCCAGCTCTACCACACCTCTCATTCAAAGGAAAGAAATGGATCTTAGACACAGCTTTTGGGCACAGAGGTGCTGGATCTGTGAGTTCTGGGGGCACCTCCAAGCAATTTGATACATCTGAAAGAGATAGTAGGTAGTGTTTGTGAAAGCATGGAAGCAATGCAGGAATTCCAGCCTACTGGAAAGTCATCCACAATTGCATCTAAAGCACTTTGCCCATGTTCATGGAATTTGAACTGAGAACCACCTGGTTCAAGCTGTCTGCATGGTTCTGTAAGTGGAAAAACGGGTCTGTTTTCTCTCTCATCTCAGCATCAGAAGTTCTTCTTTATTGCCAAGTTCATTCCATCTCTTCCTGCACCAAATCATTAGCAGCAGGTGCTACAAAAGCTCTTCACTGCCCTCTCTGCTGCAGGCATGGGCGGCTGGAGGGGAAGTGTGCTGCTGGATACTTCTGCCTTGCTGGGAGCTCCCAGTCCACTCCCCAGGGCCACAGCTTCTCCTGGCGCTTTCTGACTGGGTGCCACTGGGGTCAGGAGTGTGCAGGGCTGTGTCCTGCAGGTAAGTGAGGGTCTCAGTAGTGTGTTAAGTGTAGAACAGGGACTTGCTGGAGAGTGTGCAGAATACATTGTGATCCCTTCTGTGAAGCTGTCGTTGCTCATTGGTTTCCTCTGGTTTTACACCTTTTGAACAAAGAGGTGTACCTGACCTAAAGGCTGCCTTGAATTTATAGTGCTAGACTGCTAGTGCAGTTGTTTTGGCTCTCTAAATCCACAGCAGTGTCCCCACAGCTGTGTAGGTGTTCATCCTACAACAGGAGGCTCATGCTGAGCCATTTTTTGCCATTGGAGGGCTTTCAGATCTGATTTTCATCTCCTTCCCATCCGTTTCTGTAGGTTTCTACTGCCTGGAGGGATCCCAGGTACCAACACCGTGTCCTGCGAATACCATTAGAGATGTTCCAGGAGCTGTGAAGAGAGAAGACTGCCTCCCCTGTCCACCAGGCCACTGGTGCAAAGCAGGTAGGAACTTGGAGCTGACCAGTGAGGGGAGGGAATGGATGTTGTTTTGCATCCTTGAGTCTGGTGATGACTTTGGAGAGCTGGCCTAGGAGGAAGCCTAGGATATCGGATACTGCACTGGGGACCAGTCCTTGCAGCAGGCACACTGTCTAGTGATGGGTTCTAGTGACTGCAGAGGAAGAAGGCACCAAACACTTCATACAATGTGCTGTTCCAGCAAACACTGCAAATGTGGGAGAGTCGAAACTACAACCGGGCTCCAAAGATCCCTGTGTCAGATGGGGATTGGACTGTGAAGGTGGATTATAGACATCTGTGCAGGTGTTCAGGAAGGACCCAGAGAGGACAGAGAAGAAAAGTGTTCCAATTACGATGCAAAGTTGACTCCCTAAAGCCCTGCTTTTTGCTTGCTAGGGGATTCAGAGGCCTACCCATGCCCATCAGGACACTATTGCTTCGGAGGCAATGGCAGTGAGCACAGCAGTCTCCTGGCACCTCAGAAATGCCCTCCACAAACCTACCGCAAGCTTCCAGGAGCTCAGAGCCTGACAGATTGCCAGCCCTGTCCTCCTGGCTACCACTGCCCTTTATCAGGTGAAACCTCTGGAGCTGATTGCAGAATTCCCTGAGATGGAATAGTGCTCAGAGCCCTTCTCTAAACCCTCTCATGGCCCTTTCTTCGTTCCTTTCTCTTCCTAACAGGTCTGACCAGGTTTGAGGATTATCCCTGCCCCCCTGGGTACTGGTGCCCAGGTAAAGGGGATGCTTTCCTGTGTCCAGCTGGCACTTCCAGGATCCAGCCTGGTGCAAAATCATTGGAAGAGTGTGAACCCTGCTCACCTGGATACTTCTGCCCAGATCCAGCAGAGACAGGGCTGCCTAACACCCAGGGAGTACCCTGTAAACCTGGCTATGAGTGCCCAGCAGGTGACATGGCCATGCTCCTGTTTTCTTTATTTCCAGCTATTTCTGGCTGGGATCAATCACTGTTTCCCCTTTTTGCCACCAGGTTCAGTAAATCCAAAGCCTTGCAGGCCTGGCCTGTACTGTGCTGCTCACACAGCCCTGCCTTCCATGTGCCCTGCTGGGTATTACTGTCCTGAAGGATCATCAACATACAATAGCCCTGAGCAGCTGTGAGTACCTGGTGTGTTTGGTGCAGCCAGCTTTAACTTTCTAAGGAGTGAATATTGTGAGATGTGCCTGTGCTAAAACCCATCTGAATGCTTCAACCATGGACTTTGTGCACTGTGCAGAAGCAAAGGCACCTCTGGAATAGGTAACAGTCATGGATTTGGTAGCTGCTAAGGCTGAGTAGGGTGATTCATGATTTCTACTTGAGCCTGGAACCAGGTGAAAACCACTTTTAGTTTTGCCCTCAGTTAGCACTGGCCATGGAATCCGGGAATCCAAACACCTCCAGGCACTTTTCCTTCTTATCTCCGTGTTTTGCATTCCAGGTGTGTGTTTCCCTACTACTGCCCCCCAGGCAGTGCCCATCCGCTGCCCTGTGAAGCAGGGTACATGGCCCTCAGCTTGCCTGGTCCAAGGGACTCACCTGAGAAGTTCTGCAGGATCTGTGATGCAGGCACCTACCGCAGTGACCCGCTCATCATGTCCCCCTGCCAGCCCTGCCCTGCAGGCTTCCTATGCCCACAAGGTAAAAGGAGCTGCCACAGAGCAAGGAGGCAAGAAATAGCAGCTTAAGCTGCTGGGTTTAAGTTCTATGTGGGCAAAGCTCCGCAGTTCTAAACCCTGGTGTGGGCTCTCACATCAGTTTGTGGAGCACTTATTGTGGTAGGCTGTCGTGTATGAAGAGAAATGAATCCAGCGTGGTTTGGATATCCATGTCCTGTCTCCCAGGGCATGACCCCTCCAGCCCTTGTGAACTGGGTTCTCCCTAATTCTGTGGCTTAGCTGAGAGGTTCAGGGTTAATGTATTACCAGAGGAGTGACCCTAAGGGCTCAAAGACCCTGAGACCCCTGCTGCTTGCAGCCTGAGGAGTTAGAATGTGGGAGCAACAGGTTTATGAGCATGGAAAGCCTGTTGGCTGGTATCCTATGGGAAGTTCACTGATGTGTGTTGAGCTCCCATGGAGGAGACCTTGTCTGCTGACTCTTGCCATTGGATTTGTCCAGTGAAAGAGGAAAGACAAAGAAATGAAGGTTTATATTTAAATATCAATGAATTAAATTTAATGTTTATGAACTTTATACATAGCTGCCTATGGTAAATGCCCCATCCTGGGCAGTGTCCAAGGCCAGGTTGGACAGAGCCTTGGATAACATGGTCTAGTGGAAGGTGTCCCTGCCCAGGGCAGGGGGTTGGAACTGGATGATCTTTCCAACCCAAACCAGTTTGGGATTCCATGATAGAGAGGTGTGGATATGTACAACAGGAATAAATGTCCTCTGCCCATCTCTCAGCATGTGCTTCAGTCCCTACCAGTGTCTGTGTCTCCAGGCAGTGAGAGTTACCACAAGAAGCCTTGTCCCAGTGGCCACTACTGCCCTCCCCTGGCATCTGCCCCTCTGCCCTGTCCCCCGGGGACCCACAGGAGCAGCAGCTTTGGGAAGCACATAGAGGATTGCCAGGCCTGTCCTGCCGGTACCTTCAGTCACCTCCCTGCCCAGGCTGCCTGCTTCCCCTGTGGCAGCTCCTCCTCCTCTCAGCCTGGTGAGTCCTGTGTGTGACTGAAACTTCCACCTCTTGAGAGACCAGGAGATGTGATTCCCCACATGGTGGTTCCGTGATGGGCCACAAGTCCTGGGGTCCTCATGGTGCTGTTGGTGCTACCAACTGCTCTGCCTCTGTCCCACCCAGAAGGAGAACTCTGTTTCCAAAGCTTGTTTTCCTTTTACACTCTATTAGCCAAAGGGATTTGTCTCCTTCAAAGGAAGAGATGAGCAGCCCCATGAACTCTTGTTCTGTCCTTGCTTTGCAAACATTGGAGTTTCACCAAGAGTACTTTTGCCCTGCACTGGGGAGCTTGCATGAAGTGTAGGTTTGCCAAAATTGGGCACTGAACCATATCCAGCTTTGGAAAAGGCTGGAAACCTGGCAGGGAGGTGGCAAATGCCTTACTGGGTGTACTGTGGTGGGTTTGAAGCACAAGAGAGGGGCCTGGCAGCATTGACTAAGTCCTTACCCCACTTAGTGGCTTGATGCACAAGTGACTGCAGGGTTTGTCAATGCGCCATTGCTGCTCTTCTCTAAGGTGCAACCAGCTGTACCTGCCACGGGCTGAACCGGGCTTTCCAGCAGTCAGATGCCTCCTGCATCTGCCAAGCAGGTTACATTTACTATGATGAGAGAGGCAAGATGGACCCTGACAGCAACAGCGACCAGGACTGCCAGCCCCAGGTGAAGCTTGGCTTCAGAACAGAGCTGTTGTGTGATATGAAGGCAAGGGAGAGTGATTCGGTGCTTCAGGCCCTGTTTCAGGGTCTGTACATGCAATCCGAGTTTTGTTCTCTGGGCTGCTGCAGACACAAGTCCCTTAGCTGCTTTGTTTGACCATTCCTTGTAGGATAATGGCACTTGTCTTTGCTAAATTCATAAGAGATGGAGGCAAAGGATGCTTCTTCCATGCTGTGGCAATGGAGAGCAGCACAGTGTCACAGACAAATGACAGATGCAGGAATTAAAGCTTCCACATTGTTCCTATGGAGTCCTTCATCAGTTTGGATGAGATGCTGTGGTCTTTCTTCCATGCTTTCCAAGTTGTCTTTATGAGCCCTTGTGGGGTGACCTTTACCTGAACATCAGCAGCTTGCAGGGGGAGGAAGAGGATTTGAGGGCTGCTGTCAGTGGGAGCTGCTCTGGTGTCCCTCACTGGTGAGTGTTGCTGTTCCAGGTGGATGAGCTCTGTGCTCCGGGACAGGTCCGGCTCGCAGCCACACGTCAGTGCGTCCTTCCCGAGCAGTACGACTGCTCCCCTGCTTGTGGGCCTGCAGGAGGAGAGGTGAATGCAGAGCTGGGCATGTAAGTGCCATCCAGAAGCACCAGAGTGGGTTCTGAGCGGCTGTTACTGATCCCATCAGGGCATCCCGAGGGAGGTGTTCTGGGCAGACACCAGAATGACACTGAGGGACAAGGTGAGGGTGGGCAGAGCTCATGTTTTCCGAGGTAGACCTTTTCCATGTGCCTCAGGTTGAGGAAATGAAACCTTATTCCAACCCCCACCTTTAATGCCAACTAAAACACTAGTTTAATACCAACTGAAAACTAGCTCTTGTCAAATTATGCTTCTAAGCTTTCTGTGGAGGAACTTCTGTATTACAAAATCTCCTCCTGACGTGGACTGCCCAGAAATGAGGTGTGTTAAAGTTAAACTCTGTTTCTTTCAGCCATTGACTGAAAGTAGAACTTTAGGGAGGGATGCATAACACTACCACAGGACTGAACTAGATCTCTGTTAGATACCTGTTAGAGAGTGGGGTATTACATTTTGGCCATAGCAGGCAGTGCTGGGTGAGATGGTCTGTGAGCTTGCTCCATTCTGGTTTCCATGGGCTGGTCCCCAGTAAGATACTGGGGTCAGCCTGATCATCAGTGTGTTATAGCTGTTTGCTCAGGGAGCAGAAGTGATCAAGACCTTTTGTCGTCAGCACAGATGTCACTGCAAGCAGTATGTCTCTGCTGAGGAGCTGTGTGACCAGCTGTGTCTGCTGAGAGCCCCACGGATCTCTTTGGGATTCGGCATCAATAGAGAGCTGCTGCTGAGGATGAATGGAGGAGAAATGTGGGTAAGTGTGAGGTTACACAAGGGTGGGAGGCTGCGAGTAGAGAGGAGAGGCTCTCACTGTCAGGTTGTTGCACTGCTGAGAGATGACAGCTTCTGAATGGTTGAGGAAAGCCCTCTGTAGAGCAGTCTGGTACAGCTGACACTGATCACAACCCAGGCTCCCAGGCTGGAATCAGTGACAAGTGTTCCCTCTGCTTCTAACAGGAAGTGACAAACGTTCTGGGCCCGGACGAACACGTGCAGAAAAGCCATCGGGTGCATTTGGTTCTGTTCAGTCCCACTGCAGTGCTGGGTTTCATTGCCTCCAGCACAGATGCTCTGGAAGCGTTTCTCACAGGTAAGGCTTGAGGGTGACTCAAAGTTCCAGTCACACAAAGCCATTCATTTCCTTCCAAGTTGGCACAGAGGGAATTCATTGTCCAAGTTATTTACAAAGCTGGGAGAGATCTTGTTCTCTGTGGGAGTAACCAGTGGTGACCTGCACTGGCTCTCTGGGAACGGGTCAAATACAGCTTGTAGAATGATTTTGGCCTTCCAAGAAGCTAGAAGGAAACTCCACTTGAAGGCAGGTCTGTTGCTGGCTCCTAACTCCAGTTGCTTCTCACTTATGGTAGTGTGGCTGAGGGCAGAATTTGACCTTGTGAGCTATAATTGTCCACAGATACAAAGAAAGAGTTCTCTGTTTTCAGGAGCTCCTCATTGTGCAGAGTTCATTCTGTTTGTCCTCTTGCCTGTGCCAGGAGACTTTTCATCACATCAGTTGCTACAGAAAGGTCGTAGAATCCAGAGGGCTTCCTCCACAGATACCCACACCTTGCCCCTCGTTCCTAACCCAGTAGTATGCCTGGAAGCAGGAGACACGATCCTTTTCCAGCTCAGCATCGATTCCCACAGTGAGTGTTGTTGGGTCTCTGTGCTCTTTGTGTCCAGAGCAACAACTCCACATCTGAGAGCACTGCATGTATGAGCACATTCCTTCACCTCCCTGTCTCTCCTGCCTTTGGGGGACTCTGGAGCTTTAGCCTAGTGACTTACATGGTGCTTTTCCACTTTTTTACTGGATCTCTGTAGAATAAAGATATTGTTTGTCCTCTGTTAGAAAGCAGAAGGTGTTGGTGGGCAGTAATGCACACCTCAAAGGAGTTGGCCCTGCATGGCCCCAGGAGATAAATGCAGCTCCATAGTTCTTTGCCAGGCCAGTATCACCTGTCCTGACTGATGTAGGTCACTGCTGCTGACACTGAGCTGAACTGTTCCCAGACCGTGCATCCAGCCATTACCCTGTGTATCAGAAGCAGCATCTCTACAACAGCAACCCAAGCTGGGATTTTGGAGCCTTCCGAAGGCTGGACCACCTCATCCAGGAGACTCACCTCAACATCTCGTGGTAATAATACCTGCTGTGGTGAATATACACATGGCATGGGAGGGACTTGAGAGTGAGTGTGTCACTGAACATGCCAGCTTGGTGTGTTCATGTGTTTAACTGTCAACACAGCTGGAGGCTAAAGGAAGTGTGGATCAACCTTCCTTCCTTTTCTTCCTCACTTCTCCCTTCCAGGTTTGCCCATGTTTTCCTGGAGTCTGGGACATATGTTTTCAGGGATAGGACCATTCAGGAGCACTTCCTGATCGTGACTGTGAATGAAGCAAATATGGGTTGTGACCCCCGAGATGTTTCCTTCCAGCCCTCTTCTCTGTTCCAGCTGGCCAGACATGGAATTCTGAAGCAGCAGAACCTGAATTTGGCTCCTAACTGGGCCACTATCACAGGTACAGCCAAAACACTGTGAGAGAGGGAAGGACCAGTTGTGCTTCTCCCCACTCCCTGCTTGAAGAATTCAAGTGAGGGCTTTGTTTCCCTTGGCTTGAAGGCAGAAAGTGCCAGTGTTTTAGTGCTAAACTCAGCTGAAATGAAAGGCATCATTTAAAAGATCACTCGGGGCTAAATACGAGGACAGTTGAGGTCTTTCCTCAAAGCTGTGCACATACCAGTCCTGTGTCCATCAGTGAGAGGACAGGAAAGCAATAGAAATGAAAGTGTGGCTTGCATCCTCTGTGCTGTCCCTCTTGGCTTTCCCAGCAGTTCTCTTTGTCCTGGGCTCCCTAATTGTGGTGCTGGCAACCCTGGCTGTAGTGTTCCAGCCTGCTGTGCCCATCATCAGCCCCCTGAAGGCCTGGAAGCCACGATGGAGGAGCCTGGGCGAGCCACACATCCCACCGGAGTACATCCTCCTTAAAGACAGGTAAACCCCTTTGCATGGGAGCTATCAGGACACCCTGACAGTACAGAACCATGTCCTGTTGCATTACTCTCAGTCCCTGATGCTGGACCTCTTGCCAGCTCTACAGGATGTTACTAATTGCACAGGGAGCTGGTCGGTGTCACCAGCAGCGTGGTGTGTAACAGCTCTGTTGTGTCCATCTTTGTTCTGACTTCAAACTCTAGCCAAGAAACCTATCCTCGTGCTTGAACTGGGCTGGTGATAGTGAAGGATCTGATTTTACTGAGGATGAGATACTCTTCACCCTCTTCTGTCATTCCCTTTAGCCTTCAGTTCTATCAGACAGTCGGTCCTCATGCTTCTGGAGAAGATGCTGACTTTGAAGAGAAGGGAGCTGTGCATAATGCAGGTAAAGTGCTGGGCCAGTTCACTGCCCATCATCCTGTTACCTGTTAGCTCTCTAGTAGGATACTTTCATACCTGCTCACCAAGGGCACACAGACACTTTGGCTGCCCTCTACTCATGTGTGCACATTTACACACACCACACACACTTCCATTCTAGGTTCATTTGATCTCCTCACATGGGGACTGTAACCTCCTGTCATGGAATGGGTCAGTGTTTTACTCCTTAGGAGGGCAAGTGGCCAGCCCTCTTTGGCCTTGTTTGCCTTCAGGAGATAAACCTCATCTTGGGAATTTCAGGATGTTCACAGGGTGCAGTAAAACCCAGCGCACAGCCGGTGGTGATGCTGGGAACAGAGGAGCAGAAACCCTGAGTTAGGATGGGATAGTAACACTCCTCCCCCTCACCAAGGAACAGCACCTCCTCTTACACCTCTTTCGCTTTCCTCCTTCACATTACACCATGCTGCTGCCTCCTATGGACAGGCAGTGCCCCTTGTGGGAAATGAAGACCTGTGGCCACTCACCAAACACTTTGTGTTTCAGAAGAGCGGTTGACACGGAGGCTCCTGGAGGATTTCAGTGTTCGCACCCTCTACGATAAGCTGGAAGATCAGAACTTGCATCTGGCATCTCAGCTGGCCAAGCACAGGATGGACGTGCTGGTGTTCTACAATGGAGTCAGCCAGCAGATCCGGAGTCTCATGGTCAGTGTGGAAACAACTGAGGGAAGGGAGTCTTGCAACTGTGACGTTTGTAAGATAAATGGTTCTCCTGCAGTGGCAGTTTGCTCCTTTTGGTCCCTTCTTTTGGCATAGAATCATAGAATAGTTAGGACTGGAAAGGACCTCAAGATCATCCAGTTCCAACCCCCCTGCCATGGGCAGGGACACCTCACACTAAACCATATCACCCAAGGCTTCATCCAACCTGGCCCTGAACACTGCCAGGGATGGAGCATTCACAACCTCCCTGGGCAACCCATTCCAGTACCTCAGCACCCTCACAGTAAAGAATTTCTTCCTTATATCCAATCTAAATCTCTGCTGTTTGAGTTTCAACCCATTACCCCTTGTCCTGTCACTACAGTCCCTAATGAAGAGTCCCTCCCCAGCATCCCTGTAGGCCCCCTTCAGATACTGGAAGGCTGCTATGAGGTCTCCACGCAGCCTTTATAATGTAGTCATGCTAATTTCTGGTTTTATGCAAGAAGCAGGATGGGTGGCCTTGTGGGGCTTGCAGAGTTGAACACTGCTGTTCTCTGTAAGCAGGACATGCTGCAAGCACTGGACACTGAAGACTTGAAAAGGGCTCGTGAGCACAGACCTGCAGAGAGCAGCAGGGCAGCAGCATGTGCTGAACAGTGTGATGGGCACTGTGGACACGACTTCCAAGCAGGTGAGAGAGCCAAAGTGCAGAGCAAGAGAGCAGCAGTGTCAGGGAGCATCAGTGGTTGCACAGGACATGATGGGTACAGTGGATGGCTCATACACATGAGAGGACATCCCACAAGACTGTGTCTTCCAGTGGTGCTGTAGTTCTGTAGGAGCTCTGTAAGAGCTGACCGCCTGTCTTCGTGTGAGTTCAGTGAGAAGCCAGGTCCAGCTTAGGAACAGGTAAGCAGAGAGTTCTTTGGAAATGCTACAGCATGAGGCAGCTTGGAGTCGCCATGTGGCATTTCCAAAGGTTCGTGCTCTTGGCTTTGCTCTGGAGATCATTGCAGTTCTTCATGTGGTTCTGTAGGAGTCCACTGAAAGTGCCTGTTGGGTTCATTAGGCGCTCCATGGCAAGAGGCAACAGAGTTAATGAAAGCTCTGGAGATGCTGCTGGGGAATGCTCTGTACAAGAGTGCATCCTTGAAGCGAGCTGTGGAGCAGAAGGTCCAAGGGCAGGATGTGGTGGCAGCTGTGCCCTCCCTGGACAGCCTGGCCAGTGAAGGTAAATCAGGAGGAATGGAAGGGCAGGTGAGTTGCAGGTGTCTTATTGGGCCGTCTCTCACCTCCCTGATAGTTTTTTGCCCATTTCTTTAACTCTTGGGCCCTTTTTACCTCATAGGGTCATGAGCTGCCTCAGCAGTGGGAGCTCTTCACTGGGAACAATGTTTTTTTCAGCTTCCCTGGGCATGAAGAACAAGGTAAAGGCAATGACTTCTTGTCCTGGGTTTGGCTGGGATAGAGTTAGTGCTCTTCCTATGCTGTGCTTTGAATTTAGTGTGGGAATAACGCTGGTAACACACCGATGGTTTAGTTGTTGCTCTGTAGCACTTACTCAGTGGCAAGAACATCTGTGTTCCATGCCCTGCCAGTGAGGAGCACGAGAAGCCAGGAGGTAGCAGAGCCAGAACCTGAATTAGCCCAAGGGATATTCCATACCATGGAACATCATGCTCAGGATAGAAACTGGGGGGAGTTGGCCAGGAGGGGCTGATCACTGCTTGGGGCTGGGCATCGGTCAGCAGGTACTGAGCAGTTGTACTGTGCATCACTTCCCCCCTTGAGTTTCATTCCTCAGGTGTGTTGCAGACTCCCAGCCCTGAAGAGCCTCTTCTTCCTCTAGGCTTAAAGTGCCCCCCTGTTCCCTTCAGGTGTAGATGTCCAGTTGGCTTACCTGACCGAGTTGGAGGTGGAGAGCCTGATAGCAGCTTCTCCCCTTGCCAAGACTCTGTGGGAGATCAAGCAAGCTCTGGTGAACCTGCAGCAACCTTCAGACCTTGGTAATGCAGGTAACACACCTTGCTCTGCACCCACTGTTTCCCCATAGTGGATAGGATATAAGATTACAGAACGGGAGAGAAGTTGTCTCTCACCCTTGGGAAAAGCCACACACAAATACCTGCTGTTGAGCTGCAGGTCGTTAAAGAGAAGACACCTTTGATTAGCCCAAAGTGCTTGATTAGTTCACATGTGCACACTGGTTTCATTTGTTCTATCACCAGGGAATTTCATTTCTTAGAGCTTTTTCTGCTCACCACAATCTGGGAACACCCAAGGTTAGGGTGAATGCTTAGGGAGCAATTCATCACCAAGGCAGCATGTTCTCTTTGTGGTTTATAGCAGCATGCACTGGGCAGATAGAGCCCAAGTCAGTGTAGAGTGCTTGGAGCCAGTTCCTTGGCCATTGGACCAGGCTGCCTTATGGTGGCAGAGCTGTCTCCTGGTGCTGTCCTCTGAATTTGCACTCTGCTTTTGGATTGCCATACTGATGGCACCCACCAGACCAGCATGGGGAGCTCACCCTCTTCTGAGCCCTTCTTTTGGGTCACAGAAGAGGGATGAAGCTTTGCTGCTGGAAATCCAGAGGAGCTGCATTGCCCAGAGGATTGAAGAGGCAGAAACAGAACTTCATCTTCTGCAGTGAAACAGCCACCAGCTCCCTTCCTTGAGGAACCTGGTCCTTGGCAACTGCTAAAGATGGATTATGGAAGCGTGTAGCTTAGAGCTACCACACTTCTACCTGGCATCCCTGCATTGCCTCCATACACTCACACTGATCTCAGCAAGTGCTGCTGGCACACACCTTGAAGGTTTCTGCAGATGTTATGGTCTGAGAGGACACTTAAACTATTCACTCTATGAGTTGCAGGGACCAGGGGAGCTGCCAGTGTCAGCTTCACACAGGGTGCTGGGAAAGTCCTGGATCTTAAGGAATGGGAGGCATTGATACTCTAGCCTGCTAAGCACACGGAGTTTGGGGTTTCTTCCCCAGAAGCCTGCTGTGAATGTAGCTGAATTTGGGATTTACCTTTATGAAATCACTGTATGAACAGCCCTGCTGCTCCCCACACATGCCAGTAGTGTTTTCCCTGTTGTTTATTCCCTTTCATCCTTCCAGGAGGCAGCAGCTGAGGAACAGCCTCATCCCAGGACCCGAGTCCACAGATCCCAAGCAGACTTGATGGGTTTTTGCCTACTTAAAGCTCCACTTCTTTAGTTTCTGTCTTTATTGTGTAGTGTTTTGTATGTGGAAGCTTCTATTAAAAGCCTGTTCACTGACCTTGCGGCTGGTGGGTGAGTTACTCGCCCTCTCCAACCCCTCACCCAGGGTTTGTCTCCTCCCTACCCCCAAGGAGTGAGCAGGTCCTGCCTGGAGGAGAGTTATTTACACACAGAGGACAAATTATGAGGTTTATTTCATATAAATTATGTCTCTGAGCAGACAGCATTCAACTTATTGCACTGGAGCACATCTGCGATATGGAGCTACAAGACATTGTAACAGAGGTTTGTATTACTCAGTATAGCACTTCAGACCGGGCTCAAGAGGCACTCGAAGGGGGAGAACACCAAAGCCACCAAACGTATCTGCCAGTAAGAATTGGCTTTTTCTTCCTATCCACCAGCAAATACCATCACTCCTCATCCTCCCTCAACTGGTCTAAAAGAAATCCAAAAGCAGCTCAAAGGAACTAAAGCCTTCAACCCCCCCAAAAAAGCACAGCAGGCCCTTGCAGCATGAACAATACAAAGCTCTGGCTTCAGCTTCCCTGCGAGGGAGCCTGTGCCACCTCAACCAGAATGAAGGAAGCCAGGGGAAGGGATTTTGCTGGATAAAAGGAATTTTACCCCCCAAAACCATTCCCCTCCCACTGGCATCCCTTCATTGTGGGAAGGACGAGCTGGGAACGGGGTAAAGCATGTTCTTCTTGGACATCTGCAACAGCCATTGGTGGGGTTCAGGCCTTCATGAGCGCTGCGACCACGGCCTTGGCATTAAGGCTTCGCAGATCACAGTAGGTCTGTCCGGTACCAACGAAAACAATGGGCTTGCTCGTGATGTAGGTCATGGAGATGGCAGCACCGACCTGCCAAGGACAACAAGCACCATCAGCCACTCTGCCTCCTTGCTCTTCACTCAGCACATCACTGAATTGGGTTGCAATGCAAGAGGAAGGCAAGAGATGGCATCCGAGACAGCACCAAAGCACCCTGTGTTGGACACTTCTGCCTCTCCAATGGGAAGCTCCATGTGGAGATGTCTCAACAGCCTCCTTACCTTGTCATCGATGGTATCAAACTTGGTGAGGACAATCCCATCGATGAGCCGTGGTGTCTGGGCCATGGAGTGATCAGCCAGGGCCTTGTTGAATTTGACCTGAGGGAGAAAATGGATCCAAGAAACTAATTTCTGGTGCTGCCACTGTCCAAATGCCTGATAAAACCCATGGAAGCAAGAGTCTTTCCCCATAATCCCAGACTGGTTTGGGCTGGAGAGAACCTTAAGATTATCCAGCTCCAACCCCCTGCCATGGGCACAAACACCTTCCATTAGAGCAGCTTGCTCCAAGCCCCTGTGTCCAACCTGGCCTTGAGCACTGCCAGGGATGGGGCAGCCACAGCTTCTGTGGGCACCCTGTGCCAGCGCCTCAGCACCCTCACAGGGAAGAGCTTTTCCTTAGATCTAACCTGAACTTCCCGTTTCAGTTTGAACCCATCACCCCTTGTCCTGTTGCTACAGTCCCTGATGCAGAGCCCCTCTCCAGCATCCCTGTAGCCCCCTGCAGATACTGGAAGGATAGTAACGATGATGATACTCTATCTTCCAGGACCCAAAGCCTGCTCCCTCACCAGCTGATCCACTGCCTCATTTCCCACCAGCGCTTCCCCAACGAACAGGACCAGGTCAGGAGCATTGACAGCAATCAGTTTGGCCAACGCCGTCATCAGGGGTGCATTGTCCTGCATGCGGCCCGCCGTGTCCACCAGCACCACGTCAAAGCCCTGGTTCCGAGCTGGGCAAGATGAAGAGGCACCAGTGAGCAGGATGTTCCCCCAGAACAACACCTCCCCCCACCGGTTCTTGGCGTGTACCGTAAGCAATGGCCTCCATGGCAATCCCGGCCGCGTCCTTGCCGTAGCCCTTCTCGTAGAGCTGCACCATGGTGCGCCCACCGTGGCTCTCCGGAGGGTGCAGGGCGTTGAGGCGCCGGGTGTGGGTGCGGAGCTGCTCCACTGCTCCAGCCCGGAACGTGTCACAGGCGGCAATGAGGACACTGAAACCGTTCTCGATGAGCCAGAACGAGATCTGAAGGGGATGGAGGAGAAACGCGCATTAGCAACGACAGCCTCGCCTCCTCACCCTGACCTCACCAGGAGCACCGTGTCCAACCTTGGCCAAGTTGGTGGACTTCCCAACGCCGTTGACGCCACAGAAGGTGACCACGTAGGGCCGGCGGTGGCGCTGGGCATCCATGACATCCCGGAGCACATCCACCCGGCGCTGGGGCTGCAGGATCTGGACCAGAGCCTCCTGCAGGGCCTGCTTCACTGTCGAGGTCACCGCTGGGGAGGAGGAGGTGGAATGAGAACCCCTCACACCCAGGAACACTCCTGAGCCCCACACCATGAACAGGAGGCCTCATGGCCACTTACTGGTGAACGTCCCCATCACCTTCCCTTCCAGTTTCTTGGCCACTGACTCGCAGAGCTGCACCGCGATCTCAGCTGCCACGTTTTTAGCTTCAAGAGGGAGACAGAGAGAGGAGGGTGAGTGCTGCTGAGGTCACACACACCAGACACCAGTGCTGGGGGGAGGATGGATCACCATGCAGGATCCGCACCAGACTAGACCATTGACCCCCCCATTTGATGCATTGTCGAGGGTGAGACAAGCACCCACCAGTCCCTGTGGGCAAGAACGTCCCAAACCACGGGTGCTACCCCATGGAGCCACCACAAATTAACTTGCTTTTAGGGGAGCCAGACCTACCAATCAAGTGATCCTTCATCTTTTCCAGTATGGGGTCCATGTCCTCTCTTGTCAGGCTCTTGGAGCCCACCAGGCCTTTCAGCATGCCAAACATGCCCCCCAGGCCACCTTTCTTCACACTGTGGAGAAGAGGGGTCACCTTCAGGTTCAAGGGGCGAGCTGTGTAGAGCCCACCAGCTGACAACCACCGCTTTGTCCCTGCTTCACAACCAGTTGAGAGGAGTTACAGGGTAGAAACCAAGAGGTGTGTGACACGCTGGGGCTGCAGGAGCCTCTACCTGGGCTTTGAAGGGTTCTGAACAACCTTCTCCTCTTCAGCTTCCTCATCGCTCTCATACTCGAGGTCGTAGAGGCGGCCGGGCTCCCGATTCCTATCCCCTAGAGCCTGCAAGGAGGGGAGAAGACACCCTGAAAACCATCAAGTGCTCCCCCTCATCCCGCTCCAGCCACATCCGGAGTCTCCATGGGCCGGGATCACAACACCCAGCTGATCCCAGCACAACCCAGGACACAGTGACCTGGCTTTTCCTTACTGCATCAGGGTCAAATTCTTCCACAGGACAAGCCTCGGCGCTCCCATTGGTAGCAGAGTTACTGTAATCCAGTACTTTGGCATTAGAGTTCTCCAGATCCCACACTCTGGGCTTCTTCCCTTTCTCCTTCTGTGCCTCAGGCTTTGGGGATTTGCTGGAATAAAGATGGGAAACGTGGATTGTTCAGTTCAGGGAAACAGCAGCAATAGCCTCCTTGGAAAATGTGACAATTACAAGCCTGCATTAAACCAACAAAAGTCAGGAATTAAGGCTAAACCTGATTGATGTAGTCCCCATTGTTTCATTATCTCATATTTGACCCTGTACCAGATCCCTTTACCATAAGCCAGGCACTGATGCGCCACTGCCCTTTGCTCACAGCACTCCTGGGCACACACTGGGTTCCTGGCTCTTCCAGGGAAAGAATGGATCAAGTGCCATTACCTCCAGGACCCACAGTGTGCCCTCTCCAATCCTCCCAGCGAGCAGGGAGATAAGGAAAAGAGAAAGCAAGGTTTGAATTCTGGGGCTCCCCACAGGCTGGAGGGACTCAGCTGTGGCTGAGGGACAGTGCGCCTGGACCACAGGCAGCCTGAGCTCGTCACCCACCTGGACTTCTCCCCTGCTTTCATGTGTCTCTTGAAGAATTCCTCCCGGTTCTTCTGCAGGATTTCATCCTTGGTCAGCTCCTCCCTTTCCCCAGAGGACTGCTTGTCACCTGCAGAGGCTTTGCCGGGCGCTGCGACAGCCTCACTTCCTGATGGCAGGAACCCAACATGAGCTCAGGCCAGCGTTCCGGAGCACACGGGGACCGGGAAAGACACAGAACTCTGGAATCTTGATTCCTTCCCTGCCCCGGTTTTCTTTCCCACAAACTCACCCTCCTTTTTGGAACCTTTGTTCTTCTTGTTCTTGACTTTCTCCTTTGGTTTCTCCCCCCGGGTTTCAATCATACACTTGACAGTCTTCTGAGACTTCAGAGACTGCTCAAACGTCTTCATTACGGTGGGAGCTCGGACTTTACTGCTCTCCTCTGCATCCCTGCGGAGAGGACACCCGTTCAGAGCCTCTATTTTGGCTCTGCCTGCACTCTGAACAGGGATGTGGGAGGGAAAACCAGGCTCTGCTACCGGAGGAGGCGCATGAAGTCGTCTTTAAAATCAAAGGTGCCATTTAGGAGGCCCAAGGTGCCCTTCTGCTGGAACTCATTGCGGTACTTGTCCCTGAACTCCTTGTGAACGTCGTCTATCAACTTGTCCACGTAGGTTAGAGTCAGGATCTTCTGAAACCCCACCTGGGATGCAGCACAGTGGAAAGACGTTAGTCCATCACCTCATTTAACAACAATCTGCCTGGTGTTGAGGGGAAAACCTCTCTAATACAGCGCTCTTGAACTTATGAAGTTTAACCATGCCAAGTGCAAGGTCCTGCACCTGTGTCAGAGCAATGCCAGGCACAGCTACAGGTTGGGCAGAGATTCAGAGCAGTCCTGTGGAGGACTTGGGGGTGTTGGTCAATGAGAAACTGAACATGAGCCAGCTGCAGTGTGTGCTCACAGCCCAGAAACCACCTGTATCCTGGCTGCAGAAAAAGGAGCATGACCAGCAGGTCAAGGGAGGTGATCCTGCCCCTCTGCCCTCATAAAGTTCCACTTGCAGCACTTGTGTGCAGTTCTGGTGTCCCCAGCATAAGGCCAAGCTGTTGGAGCAAGTCCAGAGGAACTGGGCAAGGATGCTCAGGGGCTGGAGCAGCTCCTGTATGGAGCCAGGCTGAGAACACTGGGGCTGTTCAGCCTGGAGAAGAGAAGCTGAATGGGGACCTCCGAGCAGCTTCCAGTGTCTGAAGGGGGCTACAAGGATGCTGAAGAGGGGCTCTGCATCAGGGACTGGAGTGACAGGTCAAGGGGTGATGGGTTCAGACTGAAATAGGGGAAGTTCAGGTTGGAAACAAGGCAGAAGCTCTTCCCTGTGAGGGTGCTGAGGCGCTGGCACAGGGTGCCCAGAGAAGCTGTGGCTGCCCCATCCCTGGCAGTGTTCAAGGCCAAGTTGGACAGAGCCTTGGGCAATGTTATGTAGTGTGAGGCATCCCTGCTCGTGGTAGGGGTTGGAACTGGATGGTCTTAAGGTCTTTTCCAACCCTAACTATTCTACAGTTCTATGGTTTCTGGCCGGTTTTAAACAGATTTGGTCAAAATCAAAAGTTTTGTTAGGGCAGAGCAACCTCTGCAGCTCCTACTGGAGGTTTAATGAATTTAAATGATGATCAAAATGAGCTGCTCCGCAGCAGTGTGTGCCCAAGACCCCCATCATCCCCAGAGCCCCCTCTGGGGCCATCCCTTACCACAAACACCAGTTCAAACTGGTTGTCCAGCTTGTACTTGAGCGTGAGGGCTTCATGGGTGAAGGAGTTGTTGCCACCGCGCTCCTGGGGAAAAGGACACATTGGAAAACGGGTGTAAACAGCGAGCACACCCCCCCATCCCCTAAACATCATCCTTACCCCCCTCCGCCCCAGACAGTGGTCCAGCCCGTAGCCCCGGGCAGGAGGTCCCATCCTCCTTCCCCCAGTGGCTCCCTATGGGGCAGCTCTCCCGTACGGCTCAGCCCACCCCAGAACGGGTCATTTCCCCCCTCCCCACGCAATGGTCCCATCCGTTTCCCCCTCAGGCCCCCCCAGGGATGCCCGCCCGGTGCTGCCGGTGTCCTCCCCGCCCCAGCCGGATGGTCCCCCCCGCTCCGCTCCGCACCTGCAGCAGCACGGACCGGATGAGCGCGTTGACGGGCGCGGTGGCTGCGGGGCCGCCCTGGAAGCACCACAGGACGAGCCCCCCCTTGCTGAAGATGGTGAAGAAGTCCAACATGGCGGCGGGACCGGCTCCCGCACACGTCGCACTGCCCCCCACCCCCCACTTCCCGTGCGCCCTACTTCCGCCGGAAAACACCTCCCATTGGTGGAGGGGATGGAGGGAGGCGGGACGGGCGTTAGCCAATAGCGAGGGGGGAGCGGCGGTGGGGGCGTGGCCAGGGCCATGCTGCGCAGCGGGAGCGCGCTGAGGAGGGGGCTCCCGCGGGCGGGGGGGGCTCCGGGACGGGGCATGCGCAGTGCGGACATGTTCCGGGGTGAGCGGGGTCACAGAGTCCGGGGGGTGGCCTGGGGGGGGGGGAGGGTGATCCCATAGGAGACTGGGGTGTGCAGGGATACACTGGAGTCCGGGGGGGGGGATATGCAGGGATACACTGGAGTCCGGGGGGGGGATGCAGGGATACACTGGAGTCTGGGGGGGGGATACAGGGATACACTGGAGTCTGGGGGGGGGATACAGGGATACACTGGAGTCTGGGGGGGGAGGATGCAGGGATACACTGGAGTCTGGGGGGGGGGATACAGGGATACACTGGAGTCTGGGGGGGGAGGATGCAGGGATACACTGGAGTCCGGGGGGGGGGGATACAGGGATACACTGGAGTCTGGGGGGGGGAGGATGCAGGGATACACTGGAGTCTGGGGGGGGAGGATGCAGGGATACACTGGAGTCTGGGGGGGGGATACAGGGATACACTGGAGTCTGGGGGGGGAGGATGCAGGGATACACTGGAGTCCGGGGGGGGATGCAGGGATACACTGGAGTCCGGGGGGGATGCAGGGATACACTGGAGTCTGGGGGGGGAGGGATGCAGGGATACACTGGAGTCCGGGGGGGGAGGGATGCAGGGATACACTGGAGTCTGGGGGGGGAGGATGCAGGGATACACTGGAGTCCGGGGGGGAATGCAGGGATACACTGGAGTCCGGGGGGGGGGATGCAGGGATACACTGGAGTCCGGGGGGGGGATGCAGGGTTACACGGGGGTCCGGGGGGGGATGCAGGGATACACTGGAGTCCGGGGGGGGGATGGATGCAGGGATACACTGGAGTCCGGGGGGGGATGCAGGGATACACTAGGGTCCGGGGGATGGGTGTTATGGAAGGCTCTGGTGGCTCCAAAGGTCCTGGCGATGCTGAGGGCAGTGGCAGAGGGGGGGTCTGGAGGGTGCCGGGGGTGCAGAGGGCACTGGGGTGCCCCCCACCCATCAGCCCCCCCGTACCCGTCAGAGCTGGGGCTGAGGCTGAGGCTCATGGGCCGGACCCTGCAGGATCAGCTGTCGCCGCTGGCACCCGGCACAGGGAGCTGGGGCCCCCCGGGGGTGCCCCGGGACCCGCAGCCCCCCGAAGAGGCCGACGTGGTGGTGGTGGGGGGGGGTGTGGTGGGCTGGTCCGTGGCATACTGGCTGAAGGCGCTGGAGGCGCGGCGGCACGGCATGAGGGTGCTGGTGCTGGAGCGGGACCCCACGGTGAGCACCCCCGTCCTGGGGCAGGGCATGGCCTTGGGGACCCCCGAACCCCTCTATTCTGGGGGTGTTTCTCTCTTGCAGTATTCCCGAGCCTCAACCGTGCTGTCGGCCGGGGGCATCCGGCAGCAGTTTTCCCTCCCGGAGAATATCCACATGTCCCGTTTCTCCGCCAGTTTTCTCCGCAATATCAATGTATGTGGGGTCACTGGGGGGCTGTCAGGTCGGGGAGGGCCAGCCCTGCTCAATGGGTGCCCCCTCTCCTCACAGGAGTACCTTGGGGTGCCGAACGAGCCGCCCGTTGACATCCAGTTCCAGCCTTCAGGATACCTGTTCCTGGCCTCCCCGCAGGATGCTGAGGGGCTGGAGGCCACTGTCAAGGTCCAGAGGTGGGACATGCACACACAGTGCCCCCCCCCTCCTCAAGGGTTTTGGGTTTGGGGTTTTCATCCTGACCCCCCCCCCCATGCTGGCTCTCCCCAGGGAGGAAGGGGTGCAGGTGACACTGCTGTCACCCGCTCAGTTGAAGGACAAATTCCCATGGATAGACACGGAGGACGTGGCTGTGGCTTCCTATGGTACCTGGGGACCCCATCACCACCCATCCTCGTCACTATCCCCATTCTCACCCCCATCCTCACCTCATTCCCCATTCTGATCCTCCTCTGCATCCCCATCCTATTCCCCATCCCTATCAACATTCTCATCCCCATCCTCACCCCATTCCTCATCCTTATCTGTATCCTCATCACCATCCTCATCCCATTCCATTCTCACCCCCTATTCCCCATCCTGATGCCCATTCCCATCTTCATCCCTGTCCTCATCCTCATCCATTCCCACCCTCACACCCATCCCATATAATCACCCCCACTGGGCCCATCATTCACCCCACCTTAATTTGGGGATGGGGGCTCTTCCTCCCCCAGCCTCAGGTGTGTTTGGAGGGGTCACACCAGCATCCCCCCCATGTGTCCCCCCCAGGTCTGGAGGACGAGGGCTGGTTCGACCCCTGGACCCTCCTCACTGCTCTGCGGCGCAAAGCCATGTCCCTGGGGGTGCTCAGCTGCGCCGGGGAGGTGCGAGGTGAGGGGGGGACACACACAGAGCGGGTGTCCCCTGGGGGTGTCACCCCCTCACCCCCCCAATCCTCCAGGTTTTGTCACCTCAGCTGAGGACTTGATGCCACCACGGGGACCGGACCCGTTGTCCGCACGCATCAAACGCATCCATGTGAGTGTGCCCCCCCCAGAGCACACCTGAGAGGTGAATGACACTGACACCCCACGGGTGTCCAGACCCCCCCCGGCTCATGTGGGGTGAGTGTCCCCCCAGGTGTACATGCAGGACAGCCTGGAGTACCAGCCCGTGACCTGTGCCATCGTGGTGAATGCAGCGGGTGCCTGGGCTGGGGAGCTGCTGGAGACAGCTGGGCTGCCCGAGGCGCTGCGCCAGCCCCTGCCCATCCAGCCCCGGAAGAGGTGGGGAGGGCAGGATTTGGGGGTTCACATTGTGGGGTTCACATCCTGGCATCACTGTGGAACCCCTTTGTGCTCTATGGGATGGTGGTTGTGTCCCGGTGCCCACCATCCATTCCTTTGCAAAGGGGTTGTGAGGACTTCAATGGGATTTTGGGAGGGGGGATCTCACATCCCAGCACTCACCTCTCTCCATCTTCGAGGGCTGGTGAACTTGGTCCTTCTTTAGGGTGCCCCTCCAATTGTCAGGAATGCTGTGAACCCTCAGTGCTTTCATTTCCACGCACCCCCCGATGTTCTGAGGCACAACCTACCCCCCTCATCCCTATATTTTTGGGGGGGGATCTCCTCTATCCCTATAGGTACATCTTCTCCTGGCACTGTCACGATGGTCCCGGCTTATCCTGCCCATTCCTCATTGACACCACTGGTGCTTACTTTCGCCGTGAGGGCATTGCTGGCAACTACTTGGGCGGCATGAGCCCACCCGAGGTGCACCCAAAGGGAGGCTCCTCTCTATTGATATTATTTATGCTATTTCAATGCATTATTTACATGGTTTCCCTCCTTAGTTTTCCTTCTGACTCCCTCCCAACGTGTTTTCCCAGGAGGAGGAGCCGGATCCCAGCGACCTCTCTGTGGATCACAGCTACTTCCAGGAGCAGGTCTGGCCGCGGCTGGCCCGGCGCGTCCCGGCCTTCTCCTCCCTCCGTCCCGGCAGCTCGTGGGCAGGTTACTACGACCACAACTCCTTCGACCGCAACGGGGTGGTGGGAGCTCACCCCAGGCTGAGCAACCTGCTGGTGGCCGCGGGGTTCAGTGGGCACGGGCTGCAGCACGCGCCGGCAGCCGGCAGGGCCTTGGCTGAGCTGGTGCTCAAGGGTCGGTACGAGACCTTGGACCTGAGCAGGTTGGGCTGGAGCAGGCTGGTGCAAAGGGAGCCGCTGGTGGAAGGAGGGGTGGTGTGATGGATGTGCGGAAACAGGTGTTTTGGTGCACAACGTGGGGCACGAAGGGTTGAGGTAATGACAGATCTGACCGAGTGTGCCTAATCCTATTTGTGATAAGCATTCATAGTTTCGGGTTAATAATCACTCACCACAATGCTGAGTTATTGGCTCAAGGTTGTTTCTCTCAATCTCAGTTCCAGCATGTCGTACCTCACTTACAGGGGACACCCCTGCTGCTGCCCAGCTCTGCCCTGTGCATAGCGGGCACACACCAGTGCTCCCCTATTGCTCACCCAGTGCTCCCCAGCCCCACTGCCCCCTTTCTGGTGTCCCCAGTGTGTTCCATTCCCACCCAGTGCTTCCTCTGTCTGCCTTCTGCACCCTATTATCACCCAATGTGTCCCCATTACCCCCAGTATCCCCCCATGACCCCCCAGCCTCTCCCATTCTCCCATTGCCTCCAAGTGTCCCCCTCGCTCACGTACCGCCCCCTCGCGGGGCGGCGGAATGGCTCTCCGCCGGCAGCGCGCCTGCGCGGGGCGGGGCGGGCGGCTGCGCGGCGGGAGCCCGGCGCATGCGCGGTGGCGGCGGCCGGGCCGCTGGAGCTGGGCCGTGCGCGCCGTGAGCCCGGCCCGCGGTGAGTGGTGGCAGCGGCGGTGGGGGGGGGGGGGGACCGGCTGAGGTAACGGGGGTGGGATCGGGTCGGGGGGCACTGCCCTGAGGTAACCGGGGCGGGGGGCACTGCCCTGAGGTAACGGGGGCGGGGGGCACTGCCCTGAGGTAACCGGGGCGGGGGGCACTGCCCTGAGGTAACCGGGGCGGGGGGCACTGCCCTGAGGTAACGGGGGCGGGGGGCACTGCCCTGAGGTAACGGGGGCGGGGGGCACTGCCCTGAGGTAACCGGGGGCGGGGGGCACTGCCCTGAGGTAACCGGGGGCGGGGGGCACTGCCCTGAGGTAACGGGGGCGGGGGGCACTGCCCTGAGGTGAATCGGGGTCTGCAGGGACCCACGGGGAAAGGCTGAGGGGAGTTTGGGCAGCCCTGAGGTAACAGCTTCAGGGGAGCGTGGGGGCAGCGGTGGCTTGAGGCGCACGGTGTGGTGCGGTGTTGTGTTGTGTGGTGTGTTGTTGTGTGGTGTGTTGTGTTGTGGTGTGGTGTGTTGTTGTGTCCCCCCCGGCCCCGGTTCCTGGGGTGATGGTGGGAACAACCTGAGGTAAAATAGTGCTCCCCCCACTGAAGTTATAGGGGTGCCCCCCGGTACCGGCAGGGACGGGTCTGGGGTAACTGCCTGCCAGTTAACAGTGGGGAGGCGATGCCCCTGCCCCAGCGCTGCTGTGGGGCAGCACTGGGCACCTGTGGGTGCTGTGGATGATCCCCACCGCTGGACTCGCCCATCGGGAGGAGCTGCCTGCAGGAGCAGGGTCCCACTAGAGAGGTTTCGGAACCCAAGGCACGGTGAGGTGCAGTGTTGGGAGCAGAGAGCGCTCTCCTTCGCCTTTTGTTTCTGCCAGTGTGACCTGGACCATGGACACTTGCTAAAGCACAGAGATTCTAACCCACCCCCCCCCATCTGAGTGTGTCTGCTCCAAAAGCTTCATTGTGGGGTGGCAGTGCCTGTGATTAACGTGGTGTTGGTAACACTGGAGCCTGGCTCTGCTTCCACAGCTTCATCCCAACCGGTGTTCGCACTTCCCAGGAGTGGGGTTCAGACCCTGGCAGGGTTTATCTTGGAATAACCCAAATAAAATCCTTTTTTAAATGTTATTATTTTAATCATTTATGCCTTGTGCTGCACACTGGAGAGCAACAGCACCTGTGACGTGTTGGGGCTTGTGATACCAGCCTGCTCCAGAGCTGTGGGAGCTCCCACCTAGGAAAAGCGATCAGTTTGGATCTCATTGGGAAAGCTCCATGTGTTTTCTGTTTTCCTTAACTTAAAAACCTGTTTCTGCAGCACTTCACAAGGAGCAAGAGACTCAGCACAAGGCTTTTGGCAAAGGGCTGTTGGGAGTTGTTACTGCTTGGGGCAAAAGCTGATGGGACAGCTCAAAGAGCAGCCCTGGTTTTGTCAGTGCAGACATGGGAGTTTCTTTCATGCCAGAGGAGGTGTGGAGCTGGATGGTGTTAACTGAATGCTGGGCCTAGCATAGATGTATTCACACCTCCCTGGGCTGGCTCTGCTGGCTCCCCAAAACGAGTGGTGCAGTGAGGTGTTAGCATAGAACTACGGGCTGTGCTGTTCCTGAAACAGGCTTTTAACATGAGACACCATGACACAGACAGGATGGATCCTTTCTCTGCCTGTGTGTTGAAGGGGGCTGGAAGCCTGTTGGTGGGATTAGCTTGGAATCCCACTCTGTGGTTAATGCCTGCCATGATCCTTTGTGTTTTCTCTCTCCACAGGCTCCATCCGTTTCCCATCCCTCCAGGATGAGAGAGGTTTGGGTTCGGCTTTTCCCCTCTCCCTGTAGTTGATAGTTTTGGAACCGGAGGTGATGCTGGAGTCGAGATGGCAGACAGTGTGAAAACCTTCCTGCATGACCTCGTCAGGGTGAGTCCATGCACTGCAGCTCCTTTGTCATGGGGACTGGTCGTGTTCCCTTCCGTGGCTTCGTCAAAGGTGAATTAAAGAATTAGAAGCTCTGGCTGTATGTTAATCAAAGACTTCAGTTTAGTCAGACAGAGATACCTGTCAGTAGGCTTTCTGCTGTTAGATTTGAGGTAGCTGTGTGGGATGTGTTGCTTCCCAAGTGTTTTCCCAAGGTGGCTGCAGTGTGTCTGTTGCAAAGAGTCACAGTGATAAGGCTTCATGTGACCTCAGTGCTCCCACATCATCTTGTATCATCCAGGTATAAACACAGGCTCAAAAATGTTGGTCATGGGATGCTAAGAAGTTATTCATGTTCAGAAACTGGTGTTCACTGGCCATGGCCTCAAGCAGTAGGATTTGGGTGCTAGAATCCTGGAATGGTTTGTGTTGGAAGGGACCTTAAAGCTCATCTGGTTCCAACCCCTGCCATGGGCAGGGACCCCTTCCACTGGAGCAGGTTGCTCCAAGCCCCTGTGTCCAACCTGGCCTTGAACACTGCCAGGGATGGGGCAGCCACAGCTGCTCTGGGCACCCTGTGCCAGCGCCTCAGCACCCTCACAGGGAACAGCTTCTGCCTAAGAGCTCAGCTCAGTCTCGGGCAGGTTCAAGTCATTCCCCTTGGCCTGTCCCTACAGGCCCTTGTCCCAAGCCCCTCTCCAGGTTTCCTGCAGCCCCTTTAAGCACTGGAGCTGCTCTCAGGTCTCCTCTTCAGGAGCCTTCTCTTGTCCAGGCTGCCCCAGCCCAGCTCTCTCAGCTTGGCTCCAGAGCAGAGCTGCTCCAGCCCTTGCAGCATCTCCATGGCCTCTCTCCAGCAGCTCCACATCCCTCTTGTGCTGCTGGATCAGGGCTGCAGGGGGGGGATCTCCCCAGAACACAACAGAGGGGGAGAGTCCCCTCCATGTCCTGCTGCTCACGCTCCTTTGGGTGCAGCCCAGCACACGAGGGGATTCTGGGCTAAAGTGCACTGAAGTTAGGTCTTGGGGAGCTTCTCATGGACCAGATACCCCCAAGTGCTTCTCCTCAGTTATTTCACAACGCTCTCACACTTCATTTTGAAGTGAAATGTTTGATAACAAATGTGTCCCAGAGGTGGAAGTAAGTGCTAGAGAGGTGTTGCTAGAAGTCTTTTAAAGCAGGAGTTGAGGCAGAGACTTCTTGACACTTCTCCGTTAGCAGGTTTGCACAGATGTGGCTCCGAGGCTGTTTCTGGGAGGCTGTCACCTGTAAAGCCATGAGCAGCACTCTCAGATGTGTGATCAGGCCACGAGGGCTTTTCACATCCTGAATGTTTGGTGTAATTCTATTTTATTGGCCTTCAGTGGCTGGCAGGGGGGAGAAGGGCTTTCTGCCAGGCAGAAGAGATGGGCTGTGAGAGATGTGACTTTCTGGGTTATAAATAGTGGATTTTGGATGAGAAATCACACCTTCAAAGAGAGGCTGCTGCTGGAACAGGCAGTGATTTAGGTCACCAGGCTATGGAGAACAGGCAGCACTCCAAACCCTGGCTCTCCCTGAGCCTGGTGCTGCCTCCTCCACTCTGGGCAGCAAGGCTCATCCCCTTCCATAACCAGGAGGTGGGAAGGAGTGTCACAGCCTCTCCTCATGTCCACAGGGAATTAAGGACTCCATCTGGGGCATCTGCACCATCTCGAAGCTGGATGCCCGCATCCAGCAGAAAAGGGAAGAGCAGAGGCGGAGGAGAGCCAACAGCGCGCTGGCCCAGCGGAGGTTTCACTTGGAAGAGAAGAAGCAAGAGAAGTGAGTGTTGGGCCTGAGGACTGGTAATTCCCTTCTCCCAGTCCATCAAAGGTGAATCAAGGTTATTTATCCATAGCCCTGCTGTGTTCCAAAGCCATCTCTACCAGTTGCATCCACTAAGGATGGAAGCACTGGGATTAAATCTCAGCAGTGCTCTTGTCATGTCCGTCAGTACATTGTGAGGAGAGAGAAGCCAAAACGAGCCTTTTCCGAGGACAAAATGCCCCCAAACCCCTCCAGTTTTATTGCACTGAGAGCTTTTGAGTCAAACCAACCCTGAGCTCCCCCATAAATGCTTAAAACTCAGGAGGAAAGCTCTCCTTCTCTTCCATTCCAGCATGGATACAGGGAATTAGTAAAGGCCATTGATGTGTCTCTCTCCCGTTGCTCCGCAGTGAACCCAGGATAGTGAGCCGGATATTTCAGTGTTGTGCCTGGAATGGAGGCGTGTTCTGGGTAAGTGGGAATTTTGTTCTTTCTGTGTTAAACCCCTCTGTGGAAACCAACCCTTGCGTGCCTTTGGTGGTGAGCCATCAGCTGGGCTGCAGGGACCTGTGCCAGCTGCCGTATTCCCTGTCCCACCGCTGTGCCTTAAGGGAACTGGGATATAGACCTGCTTGGGAAAGCCCCCATGTTGAAGCCAAGCTGCTTTGAGACTGTTCTGTGTGGGATGTTGCTTCACTGAATTGAATATTGATTCCTCAGCTCCGACCTTACCATGAGGCCGATCCTCATAAATCACCAGCTTCATTTTCCCATTAGGCAGAGAATGAGGAAGTGGCCCAGGAATGTTAAAGGGAATGTGCTCAGTTGTAGATTTGGGGGGGGGGGAGGTCTGTGGTCTGTGCCATTCCCGGGGTGGTCCTGGATCCCCATGGGTAGAGGGTCCAGTTGCAGCAGCCCAAAACCTCCCCCAGCAGCACCGAACCTTCCTCTTCCCCCAGCTCAGTCTCTTCTTGTTCTACCGCATGTTCATACCTGCCCTTCAGTCCGTCACGGCGCACATCATCGGTGAGTTCCTTCCCAATGCCCCATGAACTGTCATGTCCCTGCCTTGTTCTTCTCCTTCCCGAGCTAATTAAGGCTGTTGTTAATTATCCAGAGGTAAATCAGAGATGGAGGGACCCACTCACAGGCTGTGTGGTGGGATCTGTGCAGGCTTCTACCACACAGTTGTCACTGTGGTTTTGCAAATGCATGAAAAGCAAGTGGGATTCCTCCTGTTGGGGGCTCCCCTGGGAGCAGAGATGCCAAGGGGAATTTGTGATGGAAAAGAAAGTTCCTCCAGTTGAGGCACTTCCCAAAACAAGGAGTTTCCTAAAATGATGTTCTTCCAATTTTGAGCTCCCTGAAACATGCAGCTTCCTGTAATGAGGAGCTTTCCTAATCAAGGAGGTTCCTTCAGGGAGGATGTTCCTTCAACAAGGAGTGCTCTGGGATGCTGAGCTTCCCAAAGTAAGGAGCTTCACAAAACAAGGAGGTTTCTTCCAGTGAGGAGCTTTCCAAAATGAGGAGGTTCCTTTAACATGGAGCTCCCAGAGACAAGGAGGTTCCTCTAATGAGGAGCTCCCTGAAATGAGGTTCTTCCACTGAAGAGCTCCCTGAACCGAGGCGCTTCCCTTGCGGAGTCCTAATGTGTTTCCCTGTTTCTGGAAGGTGACCCTTCCTTGCACAGCGATGTCTGGGCCTGGCTGGAGTTCATCCTCACCTCCATCTTCAGCGCCCTCTGGGTCCTGCCCCTCTTCGTCCTCAGTAAGGTCGTCAACGCCATCTGGTTTCAGGTGGGTGCCCGGAAAACAGACTCTGGGTGTATTCCTGGTGACATAATCCCAGTGGATTTTGGATCCCCTCTCTCCTCTCCATCAGGACATTGCAGATCTCGCCTTTGAAGTCTCCGGCAGGAAACCTCACCCCTTCCCCAGCGTCAGCAAAATCATCGCCGACATGTTGTTCAACCTCTTGCTGCAGGCGCTCTTCCTCATCCAGGTGAGGATTTCATCCCCCCAAACAACCACATCGCCCCAGAGCCACCTTCTCCAGAGCTCCCCTCATGCTCCCACTGGGATTTTATCCATAGGGAATGATCGTGAGCCTCTTCCCCATCGATCTGGTCGGCCAGCTGGTTGGGCTCCTCCATATGTCACTACTGTACTCACTCTACTGCTTTGAATACCGCTGGTTTAACAAAGGTGGGAGACACTTCCAGATGGGATCTGTTGGGATGGAGGCTGCTCCATGCCAACGGTTGGGTTCTAAAGGGTTTTCTTACCCTTTCCCACCAGGAATTGAGATGCACCAGCGCTTGTCCAACATTGAGAGGAACTGGCCCTACTACTTTGGCTTTGGCTTGCCACTCGCCTTCCTCACGGCAATGCAGTCCTCCTACATCATCAGGTGAGGGGATAGCTGCCGTTCCACATCCACGTCCTTCATCTTTCTCACCCCAGCACCCTTTTTTATGTCATTTTATCATATTTTGGTTTTTTTCCCTTCCAGCGGTTGCCTCTTCTCCATCCTTTTCCCCCTCTTCATCATCAGCGCCAACGAGGCGAGGACCCCCAGCAAAACCTAGTGAGTGATACCCTCCGTGTCCCCAAACCTTCAGCCTCACCCCCCTCAAACCTCCATCCGGGAGGAAGCTCATGGGGTTCTCTTCCCTTTTCCAGCCACTTCCAGCTCCGGCTCTTCTCCTTGGTGGTTTTCCTCAGCAACAGACTCTTCCACAAGACCGTTTACCTGCAGTCGGCCCTGGGCGGTGCTTCCTCCTCCTCCGACCGCCCCCTTCCCCCTCAGCCCTCTCCTACCAAACACACACCAGCCCCGGGGCACTGAGCCCCGGCTGGGGATCCCTGTGTCCCCCGGTGGGTCCCGTGTCCCCCGGTGGGTCCCGTGTCCCCCAGTGACCGCAGCCCCCCCCGGGGGTGGTTCTTCGCCCCACCATGGGAATTTTAAGGGGGGGGGAAGGATACAGTTTTTAAGGCGCTCCCGTCCCGCTCCCGGTGCATGCGCCGGTTCCGGTGGGGCCGGGACGGAACCGGGACGGGGTTGGGGGGTTCGGGGTGATTTTTGGGGAGGTTTCTCGACTTTTCTCTAGTATTTTCACACGGAAACATTAAACGGACGAAACACGACTTGTGCCCCGTGACCAACCCGCACCCGGCGCCGCCGCTTGGCACCGCCCCACGTGTCACCACCCACGTGGCGGGGCCGCTGCCTGCTTCCGCTTCTGCCCACGTGACGCACTCAACAGCTCTTGGGGACACGTCGCGGCTCGTTCGCCGTAGCTCCGTCTCCGCCAATCAGAAGGCGCCGTACACGGCCCGCCCCGCCCCTCCGCCTGAGTGCGCGGCGGCTCGGCCAATGAGAGCGGCCGTGTTCGGAGTGGCGACCAATGGCGAGCGGGGGCGGGGCGCGGCGGAGGGCAAGGGAGGCTGCGCAAGGCGGATGGACGGGGCGGCGGGGTCCGGGTGAGGGCCGTGGATCAGGGGGTGAAAGGCTACGGGCAGGGGGCTGTGGGGGTCTATGGGGTGTGTGTGGGGCAGGGGGCTGTGGGGGGTTATGGGGTGTGTGTGGGGCAAGGGGGCTGTGGGGGGTTATGGGGTGTGTGTGGGGCAAGGGGGCTGTGGGGGGTTATGGGGTGTGTGTGGGGCAGGGGGCTGTGGGGGGTTATGGGGTGTGTGTGGGGCAAGGGGGCTGTGGGGGTTTATGGGGTGTGGGGGGTGTGTGTGGGGCAGGGAGCTGTGGGGGTTATGGGGTGTGTGTGGGGCAGGGGGCTGTGGGGGTGTGTGGGGTGTGTGTGGGGCAGGGGGCTGTGGGGGGTCTGTGGGGTGTGTGTGGGGCAGAGGGCTGTGGGGGGTCTATGGGGTGTGTGTGGGGCAGGGGGCTGTGGGGGCTCTATGGGGTGTGTGTGGGGCAGGGGGCTGTGGGAGGTTATGGGGTGTGTGTGTTTTGGGGGTAGGTGATGCTGTGGGATGAGGGGCTGCTGGTTGTCAGGGGCTGGAGGCTGTGGGATGTGGAGCTGTGGGGTGCTGTGCGGAGATGGGGTGTGCAGGGAGGTGGCTGTGGGGTGCTGCATGGGGGATTTATGGGGGGCACAGTACCTTGTGGGGCACAGACCAGCTCAGAGGGGCTGGCAGTGACTGCAGGGCCATAATCCGTAGCCTAGGGATGGCTCTTCCTCCTTCCTGTTCCAGCATCCTGGGACTGGCTTCCCCCATAGCTGTGGTGGGGCAAAGGGTCCCCCACACTCCATGAGTGGTCTGCTGGAGCTGTGAAATCAGGGTACCAGTGGGACCCCACTGGCAGAACCGCTCATGCCCTGCAGGCATCCACATGACATCTTCCTGAGCTGCTGCTTGTTATCCCCAGGGAGCCAGGACATAAATCCATCAGGGGCTTGTTTCTGTGTCCGTGGTGAACATGTGCAAGTTAAATCGCTTCTCGGTCACCAAAACGTCTTTTTTCGGGCTCTGAAAGCACAGTTTGTGTTTTAAATCTCAGCCTGTCCCAGTCTCAGCTGCAGCTCTGATATGGGACTGGGTTTTTCCATACTGATTGGGCCAAGAAGCATCTTAAAGCAATCCGTGGTTTCAGGAGTACAGAAATGTTATTCCCTGGCTACAGTTTCATTTCCTTGGTGTCCAAGACCAGTTCCTTGTGTCCTCTGTGGATTGTTTTTCTCAGAAGTGATGGTTAAGCTCCAGCCAAGGGAAACGGAGTGGATTTGTTAAGAGCTTACACTTGGGCTTTGTTTCCTATGCAGAGAAACAGACGCCTCCTGTGCCCCAAAGAAGCTCTGGTCTCTATAGGAGGAAAAACCTCAGCTGAGACTGGGGCAGCTAATCAGGTGAGGATGTGAGGGAAGGGGATTTGGGGATGGGAAGCATGGATCTGGGAAGCATCTTGCAGAAGTGGAGTATTGCAGATGTGCTTCATGAAACCTTTGGAGATGCTGTGCTCTGATGCTCTTTCTGCTTGTTTTCAGGTGTTGGAGCATCCTCAGTTCTCACTTTTGATGTGAAAATGACCAAGCTGGGGTTTCTCCGGCTCTCCTATGAGAAGCAGGACACTCTGCTCAAGCTCCTCATCCTGTCCATGGCAGCTGTGCTCTGTAAGTCCTGCAGGTGCCCTGAATGGAGAATCCCGGGAGGGAGCTGCCTCTGCTTCTCTTGGAAGCTCTCATCGGGCTTTAACCCTGTCTCTGTGTTTGCAGCTTTCTCCACGAGGCTTTTCTCTGTGTTAAGGTTTGAAAGCGTCATCCATGAATTTGATCCGTAAGTGTCATCTGCTTATCTCCTGGGGGTTTTCCTCTTCCAGAGCACATGGAATTCAGGTGCTGTACACCAGGCTCAAGTTAATCCACATTGAGGATGCGGGATTTGGAGGGAGGTTTTCACTGCAGATAGGTTTTCCTCTTCCAGACCAAAAATGAACTTGCTGGGACTCTTCCTGCAACCTGGATCTAAGTAATCACTTGCCACTGGAATCCTGGAATGGTTCGGGTTGGAAGGGACCTTAAAGCTCCTCCAGCTCCAACCCCTGCCATGGGCAGGGACCCCTTCCACTGGAGCAGCTGCTCCAAGTCCCTGTGTCCAACCTGGCCTTGAACACTGCCAGGGATGGGGCAGCCACAGCTGCTCTGGGCACCCTGTGCCAGCGCCTCAGCACCCTCACAGGGAAGAGCTTCTGCCTAAGAGCTCAGCTCAGTCTCCCCTTGGGCAGGTTAAAGCCGTTCCCCTTGGCCTTTTTTGCTGGGGTTTGGTTGTTCTTGGCCTGAGCAGCACAGAGCAGGGGACTCACTGCAAGCACTCCTGGGCTTGCTGATGACTAAACCAGGCTCAAGGGAGGATGTTACCTCTGCAAACCCACTTTTAAACCCCTGAGGAGGAGCATGAGCTTTTGCAGATGAGCTTTGTAGGAGTCTTAGGGTGGAAAACACACAACACTGTCCTGCCCTGGACATCAGAGAAGGGCATCTAAATGGGCTTTCATAGGATTTAACTGCCTGTCCCAATCTGCTGGTTTAACCCCTGTCCCTGTTACAGGTACTTTAACTATCGTACAACCCGCTTCCTGGCAGAGGAGGGCTTCTATAAATTCCACAATTGGTTTGATGACCGAGCATGGTACCCCTTGGGCAGGATCATCGGTGGCACCATTTATCCAGGTAAGCTTCTGTGGAGTTGAAATGCACCTCACATGAGGGAAAATGGGAAGAGGGATGATTTGGAGGGAGCAGGGTTCCAGGGCTGGATAGGAGAAGGGGGATTCCCTTTGTCAAAGCATTCCTGATGAGACTTTTGGCTGCCCTGGTGTCGTTTCCACCTCACAGGCCTGATGATCACATCAGCAGCTATTTACCATGTGCTGCACTTCTTCCACATCACCATTGACATCCGGAATGTGTGCGTGTTCCTGGCTCCACTCTTCTCCTCCTTCACCACCATAGTGACTTACCACCTCACCAAAGAGCTCAAGGTAAGGGGTGAGTGGGATGCAGCTCACACGAGGAGAATGGGCTTGTGCAAAAGCAACTTGTGGTTGTCTTGGAAGCTTGGAGGTGACCACCACATCAGTGAAAACCCACAACTTCTGAAGTGTCGTTTTGATGCTCAGTTTTAATAGAATCATAGATAGAATGCTTTGGGTTGGAAAGGACCTTAAGATCATCCAGTTCCAACCCCCTGCCACAGGCAGGGACACCTCCCACTGGAGCAGCTGCTCCAAGCCCCTGTGTCCAACCTGGCCTTGAGCACTGCCAGGGATGGGGCAGCCACAGCTGCTCTGGGCACCCTGTGCCAGCGCCTCAGCACCCTCACAGGGAAGAACTTCCTTATATCTGCCCTGAACTGCCCCTGTTTGAGTTTGAACCCATCACCCCTTGTCCTGTCACTACAACCGCTGATGAAGAGCCCCTCTTCAGCATCCCTGTAGGATGTATTCCTTTGAGGTGTATCCATGTGGAATATAGCAAAATTCCCATGAGCTGATGGCTTTTCCCACCTTGTGGCTGGTTTCTCTCCCCAGGATGCCGGCGCAGGGCTCCTGGCTGCTGCTATGATCTCAGTTGTGCCTGGGTACATCTCCCGATCCGTTGCCGGCTCCTACGATAACGAAGGTGAGTTTGTGGCACTGGGAGCAGGGAGAGCTGCTGTTTCCAGCTATTGGCTGCTGGATGATGATGGGAAGGATGCCACAGAGAACGACAGAGGGACACTGTACTCTGTTTGTATGCATTCCAGAAGCAATGTGGGGGCTGGCAAAGGCAACAGTCTTGTTGCCAGTGATCAGGTTCCTCTCCTGTAGCTGGGCTCTGGAGCCCGTGTGAGGAGGTGCTGTGTTCAGAAACCCATTTCCCACCCCTGCCTCTTTGCATAAGGCTCTGTTTCATCTTCTGATGGAGCAGCAAAAGTGTTTATATATGCATTTTTAATGCATTGAGTGCTCTGCTGTGCCCCAGAGGTCATAGATTAACATTTCAGGGCTGATGTGAACTTGCTTTGACGCCTCTTTGTCCTTCCACCCAGGTATTGCCATCTTCTGCATGCTGTTAACTTACTACATGTGGATCAAAGCTGTCAAAACTGGCTCCATCTATTGGGCAGCCATGTGTGCTCTGGCCTACTTCTACATGGTGAGTGTTCTTTCTCCTGGCAGTGAGGTACTTTGGACTACATTCTAGATACGGTGACCAAAACCATCCAATGTCCCATTCCTGTGTCCTTGTGTTCAGGTAGCTAGAACTTGACATGACAATCCCGGACTGGTTTGGGTTGAAGGGACCTTAAAGCTCCTCCAGCTCCAACCCCTGCCACAGGCAGGGGCACCTTCCACTGGAGCAGCTGCTCCAAGCCCCTGTGTCCAACCTGGCCTTGAGCACTGCCAGGGATGGGGCAGCCACAGCTGCTCTGGGCACCCTGTGCCAGCGCCTCAGCACCCTCACAGGGAACAGCTTCCTAACATCCCATCTCAATCTCTGTCAGGTTAGGGCTCCTGTCAGTTTACTCTCAGGGCTGATCTCAATCAAGTCTCCACCCAGCTCCTATTTGTGCTTGATCCCAGGAATATCAAACCTGCTGCGTTTGAGCTCTGCTGTGAGACCTGTTCCATCCTGGAACTTGTGGTGTGTTGTTTGTTTTCTCTCTTGGCAGGTCTCCTCGTGGGGTGGCTACGTCTTTCTGATTAACCTCATACCCTTGCATGTTCTTGTGCTGATGCTGACCGGGCGCTTCTCCCACAGGATCTACGTAGCCTATTGCACTGTCTACTGCTTGGGAACCATCCTCTCCATGCAGATCTCTTTTGTTGGCTTCCAGGTGGGGACCAGAATGATTTGCAAACACAAGGAATGGTCATTTTGTTGCTTGTAACAGAACATCAACGAGTTTTTCTTTTGCCTTTGCCCTTGAGGCTGTAAGTGGGTGCTGGCTTCTAGTTGGAGATCTTGCTAATGCTGATTTGTTGCAAAATTAGCTTATGGACTCTTGTTCTCCTCCATCCCTGATCCACATCTCCCCTGCTTGCAGCCTGTCCTCTCCTCGGAGCACATGGCTGCCCTTGGAGTCTTTGGCTTGTGTCAGATCCACGCCTTCGTTGACTACCTTCGGAGCAAACTGAACCCGCAGCAGTTCGAAATCCTCTTCAGGAGTGTCATCTCCCTGGTTGGCTTTGTTCTCCTCACTATCGGGGCTGTGCTGATGCTAACAGGTAGCCTGAGATGGTGGGGACCATGAGTGCATTCTACTACCTCCTTTCCTTGCTTTGGATCATAGAATCCCAGACAGGTCTGGGTTGGAAGGGACCTTAGAGGTCCTCCATTTCCAACCCCCCTGCCACAGGCAGGGACCCCTTCCACTGGAGCAGCTGCTCCAAGCCCCTGTGTCCAACCTGGCCTTGAGCACTGCCAGGGATGGGGCAGCCACAGCTTCTCTGGGCACCCTGTGCCAGCGCCTCAGCACCCTCACAGGGAACAGCTTCTGCCTCAGAGCTCAGCTCAGTCTCCCCTCTGGCAGGTTCAAGCCATTCCCCTTGGCCTGTCTCTACATCCCTTGTCCCAAGCCCCTCTCCAGCTTTCCTGCAGCCCCTTTAGGCACTGGAGCTGCTCTCAAGTCTCCCCTTCAGGAGCCTTCTCTTGTCCAGGCTGCCACAGCCCAGCTCTCTCAGCCTGGCTCCAGAGCAGAGCTGCTCCTGCCTTTGCAGTATTTCCCTGCTCTTTGCAAAGCACATTGTTTGTCAATCCAAATCCCACATTCCTGCCTGCAGGCCCGCCCTGTGAGGTGGAGGCTGGGTCCTGCCCCAGTTTCTTCATCACCAGGAAAAGACTTGGGAAGCAGCTGTAAGATCTGGGCTGCTGCTGTCACAGGATGCAGAGAGTAACCTGCCATGACTTGGTGTGCTGGAGCTGCTGAACTGACACATGTTGATTTGTAGTAGCAAAGAGATGCTAAAAATGGCTGGTGGGGGGAGAAGCCTTTTTTAGGGTAAAATTGCTCTTTATTTCCTTTCTAAAATGCCAGCTTTTAGTAATGGGGATGTTAAACAAACTCTGGGATTGCTCAGCCAGCCTTACACATGCTTCCCCTGTGAGGGGTCGTATCAACATTGTTGGAACTGAAATTGGTTGGGTTTTATCTCCTCTTGCCTAGGGAAAATCTCCCCGTGGACGGGGCGTTTCTACTCCCTCCTGGATCCTTCCTATGCAAAGAACAACATTCCCATCATTGCCTCGGTCTCTGAGCACCAGCCCACCACTTGGTCCTCCTATTACTTTGACCTGCAGCTCCTCGTGTTCATGTTCCCAGGTGAGCCCAACGCAGATTCCATCAGACCCTGATGCATTAAAGACTGTGCCTCTGTGGCTGTTTCTCACTGGAGGCAGCAGATCCCCAAGGTGGACCTGACCCGTTTCTCTCTCCTCTCCACAGTTGGTCTCTATTACTGCTTCAGTAACCTCTCGGACGCCCGCATTTTCATCATCATGTATGGCGTGACCAGCATGTACTTCTCTGCTGTGATGGTGAGGGGCTGCTTCCTGCTGGGCACAAGTGTGACGGAGAAATGGTCCTCACAAAGCTGATTTAATGTTCTCTTTTCTCAAGCTGATGATGGTTCTTCCACCCTGAGCTGGCTGAAGTGTTTGTGAGGCTTTGCTCCCTTCCTTAAAACTGCTTTATTGACCTCCCCGAGCAGTGAGGGAATGTGATGTGGCAAAGCTCAAAGGGTTTGGTGTCCCTTGCTTCCAAATGGCCACTCTGGGTCTCTTCCTGGTCTTCCATAGCTGAGTTGCAACCCCAAACAAATTTTCCAGGTATCTGAGCAGTCACTCCTGCCCATAGCTGCTGCTGAGTCTGTTTCCACTCTTGCTTTAGCACCCCAAGCTCTAAATACGGGTTGATTTTTGCTATGGAGGTATCTATGAATCCTTGGCTCCACCTAAGCCTGCCCAAGAATGCTCAGTTGAGGTCAGTTCTTCACATTGGCCTGTTTTGAAGTCTTCAGAGAACATCCCTTAGGGGCTAAATAAGTCAGCTGCAGGTTTATGTTGATGCTGAGGTTTCTGGTGTCTCATTTCCCTTCTCTCAGGTTCCTGCCTGGATTTCTTCTCCAGCAACCACTGATGGTTCTGTTACCCACAGGTGCGTCTCATGCTGGTGCTGGCCCCAGTGATGTGCATCCTCTCTGGCATCGGGGTTTCTCAGGTGCTGTCCACCTACATGAAGAACCTGGATATCAGCCGGCCAGACAAGAAGAGCAAAAAGCAGCAAGACTCCACCTACCCCATCAAAAACGAAGTGAGTTGGGCTGGCTTGGGACAGGAGGAGGAGACACCTCATCCTGGCTGGGGACAAGTGGAGGTGGTGGCCTCTTCCATTCAGTGTTGATCCCAGTTTGTTCCCCCAGGTTGCCAGTGGCATGATCCTGGTCATGGCTTTCTTCCTGATCACCTACACCTTCCATTCCACGTGGGTGACCAGCGAGGCATACTCATCCCCCTCCATCGTGCTCTCTGCCCGTGGGGGGGATGGCAGCAGGATCATTTTTGATGACTTCAGAGAAGCTTATTACTGGCTGCGGCACAACACACCAGAGGTAAATGGGGATGATTTGGGTGGTGGGGACCCAATGTTGTCCCCTGAGGTGCCAACAGCACATCTGGTGTTGTGTGTAGGATGCAAAGGTGATGTCCTGGTGGGATTACGGGTACCAGATAACCGCCATGGCCAACAGGACCATCTTGGTGGACAACAACACCTGGAACAACACTCACATCTCCCGTGTTGGTCAGGTAGGTCCTTCCCTCACCCACTGCCTTGTCCTGCCTTTCTGGGGCACCTCATGGTATCACTGACACCGCATCTGCTCCAGGCCATGGCATCAACGGAGGAGAGAGCCTATGAGATCATGAGGGAGCTGGATGTCAGCTATGTGTTGGTCATCTTCGGAGGCCTCACTGGGTACTCATCTGATGGTAAGATCTCACTCTGAGCTGGGTCAACCCCATTTAGGGGCCGTTTGTGGCTCAGGCTTCTCCAAAATAGCTCTGAGGAGTGAAATTCCACCTGCAGCTGAGGCTGCAAAGTGGAAACGGTATCAAAACACTCCTCTTTGGAAGCTGCATGTGCGTTTGTCACACTCCAACACTCAGCTTCTTGCTCTTGGCCTCCCAACTCAACCTCTTTGCTCTAGGCCTTCCATCTCAACTCCTTGCTGTGGGCCTCCCAGCTCAATTCAACCCCTCGCTTGCAGCCCACAAACTCAACCTCCTCATTCTTTCACCTTGACTCCTTGTTCTTTCACCACCCAACTCAACCCTCTCACTCCCCCAGCTCAGCTCCTTGTTCTTTCGCTTGACTCAGTCCCTTCCTCTTGACCCCCCCAACTCAACCCCTTATCTTTCACCCCCCAGCTCAACTCCTTCCCTTGCTCTTGGCCCCTCAGCTCCGCTCATTCTCCCACCTCAACACTTTGCTCTCCCCCTTTCAGACATCAACAAGTTCCTGTGGATGGTGCGGATCGGGGGCAGCACGGACACAGGGCGCCACATCAAGGAGCACGACTACTACACCCCTACGGGGGAGTTCCGTGTCGACCGCGAGGGCTCCCCGGTGCTCCTCAACTGCCTCATGTACAAGATGTGCTACTACCGCTTCGGGCAGGTCTACACTGAGGCCAGTAAGTGTCCAGAACCACCCCTGGATGGGGGGGACACCACTCCAGGGAGACCCCACCGTGCCCCCAGCATCTCTGGGGTGTGATGTGGCAGCACTGCCTGTACTTTGTCCTCTCCTAGAGCGACCGCCGGGCTATGACCGGGTGAGGAACGCCGAAATCGGCAACAAGGACTTTGAGCTGGATGTGCTGGAGGAGGCATACACCACAGAGCACTGGCTTGTCCGAATATACAAGGTGTGGCCCCAAAACAACCCCAAACCCCTCATATTTGGGCCAAAGCATTAAGTTTTCACCCCCCTGAGTCTTGTTTTTTACCTCCCAGGTGAAAGATCTGGATAACCGTGGCTTGTCAAGGACGTAGAGGTGCCGATGGGGCCACCTCGCACCGCACTGACCCAGCCTTTGCCTGTGAAGCAGAAACGTTTTGGGAGGGTTTGGTTGGGTTTGGGGGGTTTTCCTTGGGGGGAATTGGTTGTTTTGTTTTCTACAGTTTGTAAGTACAGCAGCGGGGGGTGCCCCTGCCCCTCCCTGCCCGGGGGGAGCGATTTTTATACACGCAGCAGTCGCCAAATCGGGAATAACGGCTTTAATGGGGAATTATAATTAATAAAGGTTAAAGAAGGCGGTGGTGGTGATGGTTTGGGAGCGGATGGGACGCGCTCCAGCCCTGCCCACACCGCGGGGCACAGAGCAGCACGGGTGTGAAGCTGGAGGGGGGGGGGGGTGAGGGGTGGGCACAGGGACCCAGTGCCGAGGGGGCGGGGCTTGGGCGCTGCGCGCGCAGGGAGGGGCGGGGCGCGGTTGGCGCTGGCGGGAAACGGGAGGAGGAGCGCCGGGAATGGCGGTGCCGTTCGTGCAGGACTGGGACCTGGTGCAGACCTTGGGGGAAGGAGCGTACGGGGAGTGAGTGCGGAGCGGGAGGGGTCGTGGCTTGCGCGGCCATTGCGCGGCCCTTGCGCGACCCTTGCGCGTGTCCCCGCAGACACACACTGCGTGAGCCTCCTGCCTGCCCCTTACGTGGCCGCCGCTCGGCTGTTCCGTGCGCTCTGCACGCTCTCCACTTGCGCACTGCTTGTCCCTTCGTGCCTGCTGCACCCCTCCTGCTTGGGGGTTGTGTGCCCCTTGTGCGGTCACTGTTTGCCATTGCATGCCCCTTGTGTGCCTGCTGCATGGCCACTCCACTATCTGTGCCCACCGCTTGCCCATTGTATGACCCTGATGTGCCCGCTGCATGCCTGCTGCCTGCATCCCCTGCCTGTCCCTGCCCGCAGCCTGTCTCTTGTCCCCCCCAGGGTGCAGCTCGCTGTCAACCGCCGCACCGAGGAGGCTGTGGCTGTCAAGATCGTGGACATGAAGCGTGCGGCTGACTGCCCTGAGAACATCAAGAAGGAAATCTGCATCAACAAGATGCTCAACCACGAGAACATCGTCAAGTTCTATGGGCACCGCAGGGAAGGTGCCACTCAGTACCTGTTCCTGGAGTACTGCAGCGGCGGGGAGCTCTTTGACCGCATCGGTGCGCTGCTCACAGACACCTCTTAGCACCCAGATTGGTTTGGGATGAACGGATCTTAAAGCTCATCAAGCTCCAACCCTTCTACTGGAGCAGCTGCTCCAAGCCCCTGTGTCCAACCTGGCCTTGAGCACTGCCAGGGATGGGGCAGCCACAGCTTCTCTGGGCACCCTGTGCCAGCGCCTCAGCACCCTCACAGGGAACAGCTTCTGCCTCAAAGCTCAGCTCAGTCTCCCCTTGGGCAGGTTCAAGCCATTCCCCTTGGCCTGTCCCTACAGGCCCTTGTCCCAAGCCCCTCTCCAGCTTTCCTGCAGCCCCTTTAGGCACTGGAGCTGCTCTCAGGTCCCTCCTTAAGGAGCTTTCTCTTCTCCAGGCTGAACCAGCCCAATTTTCTTTGCCTGTCTTATTAGAAACTAATCCCTAAATGGTTGAGAATCCATTTCCATTCTTTTCCCCCTTACACAGAGCCAGATATCGGGATGCCAGAGCCAGAGGCGCAGCAGTTCTTCCAGCAGTTGATTGCTGGTGTGGTGAGTGTGGTGGCAGTGCTGGTGACACCAGTGGTGGTCCCTGCACTGTGCTGACCCTTCTCTGCCATCTCCAGGTCTATCTGCACAGCATCGGCATCACCCACCGTGACCTGAAGCCGGAGAACCTGCTGCTGGATGAGCGAGGTCAGGAGGAAGGGCACGTTCTCTGTCCATTCATTTTGAGTTTTCATTTGAATTGATCTGTACATTGCAATTTGGCCTCTGTGTGCCCACTGCTTGGCTGTCACTTGCCCACCATGCGGCCACTGCAGGGTCATTGCATGCCCTGTGTTTGCCCACTGCTTAGCCATGTCATGCCCCTTGTGTGCCTGCTGATTGGTCATTGCTTGACCTGCACCTGCATCACCTGCCTGTCATATGTGCACTGCTGGCCTGCTGCTTGTTCATTGCATGCCCCTCATGTGCCTTCTGCCTGGCTACTGTGCCCCTTCTGTGCCCACCACTTGCCCTCTGTTTAACCATTGCATGCCCACTTTACCTTCCCTCTTTTCTGCTTCCAGATAACCTGAAGATCTCAGATTTCGGCCTGGCCACAGTCTTCAGGCACAACGGCCGCGAGCGGCTGCTCAATAAGATGTGTGGGACCCTGCCCTACGTGGCCCCCGAGCTGCTGCGGTGCCCTGAGTTCCATGCGGAGCCTGTCGATGTCTGGGCCTGCGGTGTGGTGCTGACGGCCATGCTGGCCGGAGGTGAGGCTGCCCCATGCGTGTGGGGCACGTGTGACGTGCTCGAGGGACATAGAGGGAGGTGTGTGGAGTTCTTGGGATGGGAATGGGGGTGACCTGTCAAGGGAGGGGATCCTGCCCCTCTGCTGTGCTCTGTGAGACCCCCCCTGCAGCCTGATCCAGCCCTGGGGCAGCAGCACAAGAGGGACCTGGAGCTGTTGGAGTGAGGCCAGAGGAGGCCATGGAGCTGCTGCGAGGGCTGGAGCAGCTCTGCTCTGGAGCCAGGCTGAGAGAGCTGGGCTGGGGCAGCCTGGACAAGAGAAGGCTCCTGAAGGGGAGACCTGAGAGCAGCTCCAGTGCCTGAAGGGGCTGCAGGAAAGCTGGAGAGGGGCTTGGGACAAGGGCCTGTAGGGACAGGCCAAGGGGAATGGCTTGAACCTGCCAGAAGGGAGATTGGGATGAGCTCTTAGGCAGAAGCTGTTCCCTGTGAGGGTGCTGAGGCGCTGGCACAGGGTGCCCAGAGAACAGGGGGGCAACACAAGGGGTGCAGTGCAGAGATGCCTGCCATGGGAGATGACCATCGTGCTGGTGCACGCTGCAGGGCTTTGCACATTGAAAACCCCAAAGAAATGGTGTTCATTCCCCCTCCCCTCGCAAAACCTCCCCATGTGCTGCCTCCTTGGCTGCCTTCTGCCCTTCTCATGGTGCAGTAACAGAGGTTTCCCCTCCGGCAGAGCTGCCCTGGGACCAGCCCAGCGACAGCTGCCAGGAATACAGTGACTGGAAGGAGAGGAAAACCTACCTCCCGCCTTGGAAAAAGATTGATTCTGCACCCTTAGGTGAGCACCCAGCACCCCCAGCAGTGCCCCATGCCATGCTGGGATCACCATTCCCAACCCTCTCCATCTCTCCCAGCTTTACTGCACAAGATCCTGACGGAGAGCCCTGCAGCGAGGATCACCATTTCCGATATCAAGAAGGACCGGTGGTACAGCAAACCCCTCAAGAAGGGTAAGGGGATACAGGGGAATGCGTTCGTCACTCCTGGTTTAGGGAATTATTGGGGTGTCTCGTCCCTTTGCAGGCATCAAGCGGGCTCGTGTGTCCACAGGGGGGGTCTCTGATTCTCCCGGTGGCTTCTCCAAGCACATCCGATCTGATATGGACTTCTCACCTGTGAAGAGCCCACTTGGGTGAGCCCCCGATTCCCTCTGTGTCCCCCTCCGTGCCCTGGGGTATGTAAGTGCCTTGTCACTGTTGGGCTTTGCAGTTCTTTGCACCTTCCAGGCCTTTCCCTGTGTTCTCCCCATGAGGTGGGTGGTGGAAGCCATGCACAAGCCTGTGTTTATCCTGCTTGTGCAATGCAGGGCTTTCCAGAATCGTGGAATGGTTTGGGCTGGAAAGGACTTTAAACCTCATCCAGTTCCAACCACTGGAGCAGCTGCTCCAAGCCCCTGTGTCCAACCTGGCCTTGAGCACTGCCAGGGATGGGGCAGCCACAGCTTCTCTGGGCACCCTGTGCCAGCGCCTCAGCACCCTCACAGGGAAAAGCTGCTTCTTTATATTCAACCTAAATCTACTCTGTTTCAACCTGATCCCATTCCCTCTTGTCCTATTGCTACAGTCCCCCATGAAAAGCCCCTCTCCAATATCCTGCTACAATTCCTATGCTGAAATATCCGTGCGTTCCCCATCCTTGCAGCCTCTCCTTTGCACTTGCACCCATATAACACCCCGTCTCCCCTTGCATTGCAGTGAGGAGAAGGTGAGCTACTCCACATCACAGCCGGAGCCAGGCACCGGTGGGATGCTCTGGGATTGTGGAGCAGCTGCTATCGACAAGCTGGTCCAGGGCATCAGCTTCTCCCAGCCCACCTGCCCCGAGCACATGCTGGTCAACAGCCAGCTCCTCGGCACCCCTGGCTCCTCACAGGTATGGGGCTCAATTCTATGGGGTGCAGCTCTGCAGTATTTGGGGTGTAGATTTGCAGCATATATAATACTAGGGAGTAGCTTTGCACTATTGGTCATCTCTGGATGTGATTTTGCAGCATATAGGAAACAACTTTGCAGTGTTTTTAGCGGCAGGATGCGGCTTTGCAGCATTTATGATACCAAGATGCAGCTTTACATGGTTTTGCCATCTCCAGAAGAAGCTTTGGGTGCATCTTTAGGGTATTTTTAGCAGCAGGATGCAGCTTTGCAGTGTTTAGGTACTGCTTTCCAACTGCAGTGTTTGGGATGCAACTTTTCATCCCATTTATAACCTCAGAGCCCGACTTTGCTGTATTTAGGATGCAGCTTTGCATTATATTTGTGAGACTCAGAGGCAACTGTACAGTATTTATGCCATTAGGGAGCAGTTTTGTGGTACTGGGCTGCAGCTTCGCAGTGTTTCTAATGTTCGGGATGCAGGTTTGCATCCCAGGCGATGCAGGTCGCAGCCTTTGCCATCAGGGAGTGCAGCTTTCCAGGGCTTACCCTCGGGACTGCTGCATCCCGGTGGGATTTCTGACCTTTCCCATGGCTTTGGGGCCGGCAGAGCCCGTGGCAGCGCCTGGTGAAGCGGATGACGCGGTTCTTCACCAAGCTGGATGCTGATGGCTCGTACCGTGCCCTGAAGGAGGTGTGTGAGAAGATGGGCTACGGCTGGAAGAAGAGTTGCACCAACCAGGTGGGTGCTGGGGGGGCGAGATCCTGGGGTGCAGCCTCCCTGCTGTTGTATCTGCAAGTAACCCAGGGGATGCTCCCCTCCTCGCTGCTGTTTTCAGGTCACCATCTCGACCACGGACAGGAGGAACAACAAACTCATCTTCAAGGTGAACCTGGTGGAGATGGAGAGCAAGATCTTGGTGGATTTTCGCCTCTCCAAGGTGGGCACATGGTGATGCACAGTAGGTGTAAGGTGATGCATGACGGGTGCAAGGTCATGCAGGACCATTCAAGGTGAGGCAGGACCATGGTAGGTGGGTGCAGGATGATGCAGGACCATGTTAGGTGGGTGCAGGATGATGCAGAACCATGGTGGGTGAGTGCAGGGTGATGCAGGACCATGGTAGGTGGGTGCAGGATGATGCAGGACCATGATGGGTGGGTGCAGGGTGATGCAGAACCATGATGGGTGAGTGCAGGATGATGCAGGACTGTGTTAGGTGGGTGCAGGATGATGCAGGACCATGTTACTTGGGTGCAGGATGATGCAGGACCATGCTGGGTGGGTGCAGGATGATGCAGGACCATGTTAGGTGGGTGCAGGGTGATGCAGGACCATGTTAGGTGGGTGCAGGATGATGCAGGACCATGGTAGGTGGGTGCAGGGTGATGCAGGGCCGTGTTAGGTGGGTGCAGGGTGATGCAGGACCGTGTTAGGTGAGTGCAAGGTAACAACCTCTCCTCACACAGGGCGATGGCCTGGAATTCAAGAGACACTTTCTGAAGATCAAGGGCAAGCTCAGCGACATCATCAGCACGCAGAAAGTCTGGCTGCCTGCCACCTGAGCCCCAGCCTTCCTCCTCCTCCTCCTCCTCCTCCTCCTTTTCCTCTTCCTGTGGGGAGCACCCAACCAGCTGCACACTTCAGGTTTTAATGGTTCAATAAAGTCCTTGGGGAGACATGGATCAATGCTTCCTGCAAGCAGGGAGGCTGCAATGGGTCCCATCCTGCCACAGTCCCTGGAGGGTACAGGGATGGACTGATGGGTCCATCAAAATTTACCCAAAATGCCCCCAAATGCCTGAAATGACCCTAAATTATGCACAAATTGCCCCCAAACCAACTCAAACCCGTCCAGAAGTGCTTCACATTTCACTCAAACCACCAGATCCCAAAGTGCAAACATCCAGCCCCTGCTCCTAAGCTGAAGGGGCCAGGATAGAAAGCTGGTGCTGGGCTCACACACTGAGCTCTGTAACACCATCACCAACATGGATAGCCACACTTACACTCTCCACAGCTGCACTTTTAGGTAGGTAAGTAATGGAGGATATCTGTGTTGGTGGCACTGTTCCCAAGGTCACCACATTGTGGGACATGCTTGGAGCAGGCTGCTCTAGTGGAAGGTGTCCCTACTAGTGGCAGAGGGATGAAACATGAGCTTTAAGGTCCCTTCCAGCCCATCCCATTCTGTGTCCTATGCTCGGGCTCTAGGACCCATTGGAAGGAAGCAAAAAACCAAAACCAGTTTGCATTGCCCCAGAATAGCAAAAAACAACCCAAACTGACCCAAATGGCCCTAAAACCAGAGAGAAGTATCCCAAGGCTGCCCCAAGTGCTCCTAAGCCTGCCCAAATTGCCTGCAAAAGGCCCAAAATGCCCCAAAGCAACTGAAAGTGTCCCAAAATACCCCAAACCAGCCTGAAATGCCCCAAAGTGCCCCAACAACCCACACAAATTGTCCCAAGTCAGCTCAAATGACCCCCAAAATGGCTTTAATGGTCCTAAACCAGCTCCAAAATAGTCCAAAACTCACCAAAATGCCCCATAAGTCCCCACATCAGCTCAACATTCACCCAAAATGCCTCCAGATGGCTGGAATTACCCCAAATTATGCACAAAGAGCACAAACTGTGCCCCAAACCTTCCAGAAATGCCCCCAAAACGCCTTGAAATGCCCCAAATTACACTCAAACCACAAGATCCCAGAGTGCAAACATCCAGGCCCTGCTCAGCCTAAGGGGCCAGGACAGAAAGCTGGTGCTTGATGATGCTTCGGCAGAGGAGCAGGTGAGTAGAGGATGGGGGCTCCTCTGAAGAAATAGGGGTAACAGGTTGATTTGGGGCTGATTCCCCCCAAAAGCCCTTTCCATGATGGGCTGTGGAGCTGGAGCCGCTGTGGTGGCCCTAAACTACTCCAAACCCCCTGATTCTGGGTCTGCAAGGGTTGGGGCAGGGGTGCTGGTGTGGGGTCTGCTGCTGAGCCAGCATTCACATTTAGGTGCTAAGTCATCCTCATGCTAGAAGTCAAGTTATTTCGGCTAAAGCCTATTAGCTTGCTCTCAAATTTGCCCCTTTTCCTTCAAATAGTGCCAGTTCCTTTGCACAGTCCATAGTATGCACACTTGAGCTACCACACGAACTTTCCATCATGTCCACAAATGAACAGTTAATAAAGCCATAGTCAGCAGTAGCACAAGCACAGGCTGGGCCAGAATACTAAGAAGCTGAGTTGCTGTAGGAGATTGCCATTTTGTCCCTACCCAGAAAATGATGCCCTCCAGTTTTCCTGGTGTCGGTGATGCTGAACAGTCCATAGTGCTTGGTGAGAAGTCTCATTGAGCTGTATCATCTTCTTGAGGTCTGGGTGATACAACATCATCTTCAGCAGTTCTGGTTTCATTCCAGTCTGTAGGGCAGGTATATCATGGTATAACACATAGGTATCCTGTATTGGTTGGTAGCTACAGGGATGGTGTAGTTAAAATCACATCCAATGGTTTCGGTAGAATGACACACACACAAGTTAGTCGCATTTGTTTTATCAATTGTGACATTCTCACACATGGTTCTTATACAAGCACATCCTTTTCCAGTATAATACACTTGGGATCTTGCAGGAGTGACAGGTCATTTAGCAAACACAAGTACTACCCTCAGTATCAAGGCAGAGATCTTTGTTTTCAGGTCTAGGATTTACACAGATAAACCCTAACTGTTCTCTTGAGGTACCTGCCTCTGTACTTCCAGTTTGGGTCCTAGTGTTAAATCTTGCCCATACATGGTGGCTCATTGCTCTCACTGATGGTCTCTAGCGACAACAGACATCTAATGAACATATGTCTAATATTTGGCATGCTCGGTTGTCAATACAGAAGCAGTAATTTGTCTTTGAAATGGGTTAGACATGAAAATTTACTGGTTTCAACCATTCTTGGGTATGTTTTCTTGAACTTTGTGGTATCATGACTTCTAGCAATACCTGTTGGTACCTCTTGTGGCAGAAGTCCTGTTTCTCCTTCCCTAATAATAGCCGCTGCAACAGACTGTAACCAAGGTTGTGAGTGACTACAGCTTAAGGCTAAGGACACTTTTCCTGGTGAATCCCATAGGAAGTCAGTAACATGCTCTGGGTGCTTGGAGGTGTGTTCTGCTAACCCTGTTGTAAGATCCCTTAGCAACTGCTGTCTTTCAGCAATGGGAAGGAGAGATGATCTGAGTGGAGTTTCTGGATTTCCCACCCCTGAGGTGACTGTGCTTCATTTCTTTCCTAAGACTTCTTGATCAGTGGAGTTGAGGACTGCCATTCCCGATCCAAACCATCCCATCAAATCCCTTCCAAGTCTAGTATGGGCTGTTCTAAACTGAATCCAGCTTCCCCATCGTATAAGGCTTTGCTTAGTAAAAGATTTGCATTCCAATTTTACAGTTATCAGCCTGTAGCTTTCCCACCCCTTTCTTTTAAGGGTATTTGGGGTTCAGCATCAATGTTTGTTCATTTGATTGCTTTACCTCAAAAAGGTCCTGCAAATGAGAGGCTGTGATATTGGCACATTCTAAAGGGGAGAAGTCTGTAGGGGAGAAGGGAGTAGGTGTAGCTTGTGTGGAGACTTCCACTCAGCCTAATTGTTATTCTATCAAGCCCTTGATTCCAGTTAAATGCCAGAGTATTTGGTTTGGTCACTGCAAGGCTAAGTTGGCAAGAGTCATCATTTAAACCCAGTCAGCCATGAATCATGCAGTCTCTCTCTCTCACACCCCCCCCCACTTCTTGCCCTCCCCCTGCTCCCTGAGGGATGGGGAGGAGAATCAAAAGAATGCAACTCCCCCAGGTAAGAACAGGCTAATAACTAAGGTATAACACAAATCACTGCTGCTACCACCAATAGTAAGAATGATAAAGGATATAACAGGGCAAGTGAAGAGAATACAACACCTCACCAGCCACTGACCCATAACTCACCCCCCCCTGCCCGACTGAGCACCGACCGATACCTCCTCCATCCCCCAGAGCTCCAGCCCTTCCGGGTCTCTCCCCGTTCTATCCTGGCTATGACGTGCTATGTTATGGAATACCTCATTGGCTAGCCTGGGTCAGCTGTCCTGTCTCTGCTTCCTCCCGGCCTCCCCTCCTCCCTGGCAGAGCATGAGCTCAGAAAAGGCCTTGGACAAACCAAACCTTTGAGCAGTAACTCAAAACACACTTGATATCAGCAACTGTTCTCAGCCCCAAAGTCAAACCGCAGCAGTGCACCAGCTACAAGGAGAAAACATGACTGCTACTGCTGAACCCAGGGCACTCAAGCAGCAAGTGTGGCTCCAAACACGAGGCAGAGACCTCAGCCCTGAGCTCCTGCACAACCAGAGCAGGGAGAGAAGCTGGATGGGGCACTGGGGACCTGCCATTAACGTGTTTCATGGAACTACAGGCTGGTTTGGGTTGATGGGATCTTAAAGCTCATCCAGTTCCAACCCCTGCCATGGGCAGGGGCACCTTGCACTGGAGCAGGGTGCACCAGGCCCTGTCCAACCTGGCTTGAACAGGCAGACAGCTCTGGCACTGGATCCATCACAGCCATCCAGCTGCCTGGAGTTCTTCCTTTGGGAGGCAGAGGGCACAGAGCTGAAAGCTTCTCATTCCCATTAGGAGCAGGATGCCTTTGGTGAGCCAAAGCCTGAGGTCTGTGTGGGGTGCCATGGGTATTTCCCCACCCAAACCCCAATGCAGCACCCACCATGGAACCAAGAAACAAAGGGTTTGCCCCCTCTGGACCCTGAGCATTCACAGAAAGCCTGTGGAGCACCTGTCCCTCTTGCCAGGCCTGACCCTAAGTCCATGGGACACAAGCTTTTCATCCAGCCTTTGTCTGTACAGCACCTCCAGTCCCCAGCTCGATGGGGTTGGGATGCTCTCACTGCTCTCTTCTGTCCCCAGACCCTCAGAACCATCTCCCTCCCTGGCTTCCCTACTCCATGCTCCCTGGGATGCTTCTCCACCACCCTGACCTTTCCTGGGAGCAGTCACCAGCTGCTGTTCCAGGTCTTCCTTGGGTTTCCAGGCTGAGCTCCACCACATACGTTCTCCTGCTCAGCTCCCCACAGACCAGCCGGTCCATGCCCCCAGATCGTCCATGTGGTTATGTGGCTATAACTGTATGAGTTTACCGTAACAGAAACAAAGCTGGCTAAAGACACAAGATCAGGCAACAAGTTAAATAGGGCCAGAACTCTCGAGCAAAACTGAGTCACATAGCAAAAGGATTTGTAAATGTAAAAGAAAGATGGGGGGGGGACACTTGATATAAGAAGAGCTAGTGCCTGGAGAACATAAAGTACTTCTTAGCTTAACTTAGGTTGTAGGAAGAGATCAATGTTTGTGTTGTAAGTCTGTGGTGAGATAACAAGATTTAGTGGCCCAACGTTGGAGGAAGGTCATGATGTGAAGGGTTAACCGATGTACAGGGGGGTGGGTCAAGCCGCTTGCTTAACAATGTTACTGCTCATTCCTGCTTATGGCACTGGCTGTGAATGCTAGAAGCAGATCTAAGAACACAGGTATTGTTAAGAGGTAGAGCCCGTGAGTTGATTCCCGTCCCTTGGATGCCTAGGCTGGCTGAAATCGGCTCTGCGCTTTGCACAATGACCGAGCCTGCAGGGAGCAGGCGGGAGGACTGGAGGTGACAAGTTCAGGCTCAAGGGAGACTCGTTTAATGAATCTTGAGACCCTCGGCCACGACCACAGGAGGCCCTTCAAGGGCACAAAGAACCTCTTAGCTCATTAGAATACGAAGCAGGGATGGGACGTGAATATATATAGGCGTGTTGTGCAACCTCATGCATATGTATAACCTTGGAGGATAAATGTAAAGGGGAAACGCTGAGGTGCGCATGCCTTTGGAGGAGCCATCCCCCCTGCCCCTCAGCGCTGAATAAAGCAAACCTACTTTACAAGTTTAAGAGCTGTGGAGTCTATCGGCGCATCAGTCACACTGTTGTAAACCTGTGCCAGCTATCAGAAGAACTAGAGGTATGGCAGGTTTCAGTTAGTTTTGTGATTACCGGGACATCCGGCTGTGCCAAAGGTGAAAAGTACACTCCTGGTGGTGGTCGTTAGGGGGTTGTGAGTATAAATTACAGAGTCCCAGTCCCAGAGCCCAACCCAAAGAGTATGAGCCTCGAAGTCTCAGCCCGAGAATCTCATCCACAGAGTCTAAGAGTCTAAGCTAAAGTATCAGCTCAAAAATCTGAGTCCCAGAGTCTCAGCCACAGAATCTCAGCTGCAGAATCTCAGCCCCAGTCTCAGCTCAGAGTATGGGCCCTGGTGTCTAGGCCACAGAGTCTGAGCCACAGAGTCTCAGATACTGTTTTAGCCCTAGAGTCTGATCCCAGAGCCATAGGCTCAGCCACAGAGTCTGAGTCTGAAAGGATCAGCTCCACAGTCTGAGACCCAGAGTCCCAGCCACAGAGTCTAAATTATAGGGTCTCAGTAACAGAGTCTGAGATTCAGAGTCTGAGCCCCAGAGTCGGAGCTACAGAGTCTCACCCAGAGTATCAGAGCCAAAGTCTGAATCCCAGAGTCTTAGTCACAGTCGCAGCAACAGTCTCAGCTCCACACTCTCAGCCACAGAGTCTGAGTTATCACCTCCAAAGTCTGAGACCCAGAGTCTGAGGCACAGAATCTGAGCCACAGTCTCAGCCCCAAAGTCTGAATCCCACTGTCGTAGCCAGAGTCTCAGCAACAGCCTCAGCCGCAGAGTCTGTTTCTGAGAGATTCAGCCAGAGTCTCACCTCCAAAATCTGAGCACCTGAGCCTCAACCCCAGTGTCTAAATGAGAGTCTCAGTCACAGAGTCTGAGATTCAAAGTCTGAGCCACAGCCTCAGCCACAGTGTTTGAATCTCAGAGAAGACTCTTAGCTATAGTCTCAGTAACAGTATCAGCCGCAGTCTGAGAGCATCAGCTCCAAAATGTAAGGCCCAGAGTCTGAGCCACCATCTTAGCCCCAGTCTCAGCCCCACAGTCTGTGTCTGAGAGTCTCAGGCTCCAAATTCTGAGGCCCAGAGTCTCAGTCCCAGAGACTCAGCCAGAGCATCAGCCCCAGAGTCTCAGTCACAGAGTCTGAGCCTGAGAGTGTCAGCTCCAAAGTCTGAACACAGTCTCAGCCCCAGAGTCTCAGCCGCTGAATAAAAGCATAGCTACCTTACAGCTTTACCGAGCTGTGGAGTCTGTCCGTGTGTCAGAGAGAACAGGGTTTGATTGAGGGACAGTCAGTCAAGCAAAAGCAACAGCGCTGGGCACGTGACTGCAGCCAGAGGCACCCTGGTTAGCATTTGTTACAGGTTTATAGACTTTCACTATTGCATTAGTCACATCCATATTCATAATCCCCACATAGAGGTGGGGAATATTATAACTAGCTCCAGGAGCTGATTATCAGAAGTCTCCTCCCCTTGGCGTCTGCGCACTCCTGTCCGGTGATTGTGGGCAGGGGTCTTGAGCATGAAGTGAGCAGTCTTCCTCATGTGAGCAGGGGCCTTCAAGATGAAGTAAGCAGTCTCCCTCGCGGTGTACTTTTCACCTTTGGCACAGTTGGATGCCCCAGTGATCACAAAACTGACTGAAACCAGCCACATCTGTAATTCTTGTGAGAGCTGGCAAAGATTTAGGACAGTGTGACCTTCCTGCAAAATGTATTGCAGGACGGGCAGACAAGGAGTGTCCCAAGGGAGCAGATGGTTGGGAGGCTCTGTCTCTAAACTAACTGAGAAGTACAAGGATGGTGTGAAATAACTCATTCCTTTTTAGTGGGGCCACTAAATCCTCTCATCTCACCACAGACATTGGTCAACACAAACATTGTTCTTCATCTCCTTTTAGCTTAGTGACCTTTGCACACTCATACAGTTCTATCCACAGAGCAACAGCTATGATTAGGGAAAGCCGGTACATTTGTGTGTTTATCACATTTATAAGGCAAAAGTGAGGGACTACCTGCTCTTGCCTGAAGGGAGCCGAGCGGAGCCGGAGCCTCCCAGATGGGACGGAGCCGAGCGAAGGGACCCGAGCAGGCACGCTCCCCCACGTGCACACAGATGTACTGCACGAGTGTGCTCACAGGCAGGCACAAGCACACACACTTGGGGGCAGAGCCTCCACCGCTCCGGCTCTTCATGGCCCTCCCAGTGCTACAGCACAGGGGTGTGCACACACACACAGGCTCAGACACACGCGTGCCTGCGTCCATCAGCTCACAGGACACGGGGAGAACGAACAACCCAACAGTTTTATTGGTGACTACAAAGAACTTCAATGCTGCTCCATGGATAAGGACCATCACGCTGGGACTCAGGGCACGTGGGAGGCAGGGAAAAGCAGACTTTCATCTAATGACACACCAGCACTGGAAAATCTTGACCATGATCTGGGATCTCTGCAGTGACAGCAAGGACATAACAGCAATGTCATAACAGCCATTGGGGAGGGAGTTGGAACTGAGTGTGCATTAGGCTCCCTCCCAACCCAGACCCCTCGGTGAGTCTATGCTTCTATGAACATCAAGGAAATAAGAGCTGGGAAATAACAGCGGAGAAAATAACAGCAAGGAAATAGCATCTAAGGATATAGCCGAGAAAGCAACATCAAGGAAACCCTCGGCAGTTCCTACGTGGATCAAGAGCTGAACTTGGCACCAGCATTGCCACCATCGCACTTACGTTGCACCGATGACCACCTCCTACTCATCATCAGGCTGAGCCAGGGGCACCTCCTGCGGGGCAGGGATTGGAGAGGTGAGAAGCAGGCATGGGGCAGTGACAGGGCAGAGGGACAGAGCTGGTGCCTGCTCCTGCCCTTACCTCGTCCCTATCTCCGTCCTTGTCCTTGCTCCTGCTCCACCACTTGGGCCGCAGCTTCTGAAAGCACCTGGAAACAGGCAGGAGCAGAAGGAGGAGAAGCAAAGGGTGAACTCCTGCGGTGCTGGAGGAGTTGGGGGGGCTCTGGGCAGGGCTGGGCTCTGCTGGAGGAGAGCCTGTTGGGGCAGGGAAGGGCAGGAGTTACCTCTGCAGGCACCCTCCGCTGCTGCCTTGGGAATCCTCGGCATGTTTCTTGCTGCAGACCTGGTGGCAGAGAGACAGAGACTTGGAACATGGAGGTATCCACATGGAATTGTGCAGCATGGGGAGCTGGGAGGTTCTTCCTGCAGCCCAGCCCCTTCTACACACATGCAAGGCTGTGCCAGCAGCCATGCCATTAAGAAGAGCCCCCCATGCCGCCCTGCCCAGCTCCCCACTGCTCCCTGCCTCTGGGATGACCCAGAGTTCTCCTCAGCCTCGTTGGTGTCTGCCTTTCTCCTCTGCACAGAGCATTGCAGGCTCCCCCCCCACCCCTTCAACCGCTGCCTGCAACACGCATGATGCCTTCTAAAGACGTGAAACCTCTTTTGTCTCTTTGGAGGAGAAGGGCCCCAAAGGGAGGTTCAAACTCCACAGCAACGATTGGGCCCCTGCCCTGTGCCAGGACAAGCTGCTCCCAGCAGCTCTGAACACGTCCAAGCTCCAGGGTGGGGGTACCACAATGAGCTCCACGTCTGGGAAAACATCTCTTCTGCTTCCCAGCACATCCACAGGCATGTGCAGCAGCACCCGGGCCCCATGCGCACTGTGGGAGCAACCCCTGCCCCTGTGCTCTCCGTCCCCAGGGTTTGGCTGGCAGAGCTCTGCCAAATGAGTCCTTGGCTCACCTTGTAACAGCAAGGCACCAGGAAAGCAATCGACATGAAAATGAGAGTGGAGAGCAACGGCAGCAGCCACTGGTGGGAGGTGTGATTGGCCATGTCCTGGGAGAAAAGGAGAATGCATCAGGGAGGAGAGGAGAGGAGGAAATGGAGGCCCCTTCCATACCCGCTGCCCAGACACACACACGCAGCCATGCCCTGTTCTCTCCTACCGTCTCTGCAGATTCGCTGCCCACGTTCCTGGCCTGGACTTGGGCATGGGGAGCAGAGGTGCCGGCATCCTCCTCCCGCAGACACTGCTCCAGGAGGTCAGAGGGCTCCGGGTCACGCTGCCTCTCACTCAGCAGCTTCAGGAGCAGCCCCGTCCTCGAGACCATCTTGGCGCAGGCCGGCTGGAGCTGGGGCAGGCCACAGTCCTGGCGCAGGGCTCGAGCCACCTGTGCCATGAACCTGCGCAGGGCTCGCTCTGGCACCAGCCAGTGCAGGTGGCGGCTGAGCAGGGTGTCAAAGGGGGCTCCTGGCGTGGCCGCGCCGCCCGGGGCGCTGGAGGTACCCCCTGCCTTTGGGATGGGGGGTTCCTGCTCCTTGCGCTGTCCGGGTGTGCTGGTGCTTGCAGGGGCGCTGGGTGGTCTCCCGCCTGGAGAGGAACGCTCGGAAGCAGCCGCGTCTTCTGCGGCGCTGCTGGCAGCAGGGGGGCCGTTGTTGGCCAGCAGAGCATAGAAGGAATGCTGGAGAGTGCTCAGTCTCTGCTCTGCACTACCCTCTGCTGCTGCGGGCTCTACTTCTGCACCTTCGCTGCCCACTGTCCCATCACCATCCTCATCTGCCCCAGCAGAGTCCTGTGCTGGGGATGGCGCTTCCTCCTCATCTTCTGCACTACCCTCCTCCTCCATCCTGTCAGCCGTGTTGGTCTGCTCCATGACGTTGGAATAATCCCAACTCTGGTCAGACCGGGCAAGATGCGGGCCCTCTGTTGGGTATTGTGTAGAGGGCTGTGCTGCAGGAGGGGTGGGTGCTCTCTGCTGGCTGGAGACTGGGAGGCTGTCGCTGAGCTTGACCTTCCGGAATGCTTCCCAGAGGGTGGACTCTGAGTGGGTCAAGCCGAAGCCAGGCTCCTGTTGCTCCCAGTTTATGTCTCTTCCTCCCTCCAAGGCTGGCACCTCCTGCACCTTGTCCTTCTGCGCTGGCCGGGCTGTGCTGAGGCTTTTCACAGTCAGGATGCTCATGGCCTTGTGCAGCTTGCTCTTCAGCTGTGCCACGAGCACCTCTGCTAGAAAATAGAACCTGCTGGTGTCAATAGAGCTGCTCCAGCCCCTGTGCTGAATGCTCTGCAGCATCAGCATCAGCTCCTTGGCGGTGTTCCTCTCCTGCCTCGAGAGCTGCTGAGGAGAAGGTGCTGATGCACTGGGGCTGCTCACACTCAGGACAACTGCGAGCGTGACAGTTCCCAGCTCCGTGAGTGCAGGCTCCTTAGGCTGGAGATTCAACACAGAGCTGCTGTTCCCTTTCCTAGGTTGCACTGGTCCCATTAGGAGCCCTGGTGTCTCTGCCAGGGGATCTGTAACACACCAAGAGCACATCAGGGACAAGACGCTTTCTGCCAGACACAGGCTCAGAGGGTTCACTATAGCTGGGGCACACGGGCAGGGCTGTGGGGCACTTACCGCAGCGGGGAGCAGTGCTGCTGCACACGCTCATGCAGTCGAAGCTGAGGGTCCTGCACGGGGTCTCAGTGCTGTGCTTGTGCTGGCAGAGGCAGCAGGCCGTGTCGTTGGACAGCTTGCTAAAGAACAGAGGTTGTGCGCAAACACTGAGCATCGCCACCCGGGGCAGCGACTCCAACCCAGCTGTGGCACAGAAACGCGTCAGGGCTCTGCTTCAGTGTCTGCTGCGGCTCTGGGAAACTTCCCCTCAGCCCCAGGTCCCAATGGACACTTTTGGGGTGGTGGGTTTGTTCCCCACGCAGACCCTTTGTCCCAGCAGCTGGGATCTGCTGGAGGTGGGAGCCAGCCCCTGCACACTCACAGTGTTTCCAAGCGGGATGTTGTCAGGAGCAGCATGAGCAGCGTCTGCCGAGTCACTCGTGTGCCAGCCAGGTCCCTGCAAGGGGTTCAAGAAACACATTCCATTTCCCGCTGCCTCCAGCAGGAGAAGGGTGGGAGAAGGGTGGGATTTGCTGCTGGATCTCTGCTTTCCTGGGCACGGGACACCCAGAGACACAAAGCAAGATCCAGGGCAAGCTGTGAACAAGGAGTCTGTGCTTACAGGTCAGTGAGTGAAGGCAGCTTGAAGAACCACGTGTCCTCGATAACAGACAGGGGGTTACGGCTCAGGACCCTGCAATGAACCAACACCTCGTGTGAGCAGGGGGTGCAGGATGAGAGCGCTGGCTGGGGCTCCGTGCTACGTGTGTGAGGAAGGGCCTGGGGTGAAGGCTCCAGGCCAGGGCAGATGCTGACGGGCAGGTTCACAACGTACATCAGGTCCTGACTACCTCCAGCCCAGACAGCAAAAGCCCAGAACGGCTGCTTCTGGAAAACACAACATCTCTTTCTTTCCTCCTCAGCTCACACCTTCTGGTGGCTTCCCTCCACCAGGACTGTCCCTATTTTCTCACATTCCCACTGTCCGTGAGCTTTGTCCCTGTTCCTGCACCCAGCCAGGCAAAGCGGTGGCCTGACAGAGCTGTCGTTCAGCATTGATGCTGCTGCCTATCTGGGGTAAGAGGTGAGCAGAACACAGGGACAAGTGCCACTGCCCTGAGCTACCCTTAGCCCTGGGAACACTCACAGTGTCTGGAGGAACTGCATCCCGTGCCATGCCCGGAAGGTGTCGCTCCGGATCTCGGTGATGAAATTTCCCTCCAGGCTTCTGGGGAAACGGGAGAGCACAGAAATGAATTGGGTCTGACCCACAGGAAGCTGGAGTGAAGCAGCACTGATCTGTAGGAAACAGCCACATCCAAGGTGGAACTGGGAGGAAAGTGCCATTTGCTCTCCTGCTGTTTGTTAAGCTGTCCAGGAGAGGAGAGGAAGTGCATGTGTGCTGCATCTCTGCCTGCTCCAGGACACAGGAAGACTCAAGACTCAGCTTCTATTCTGGCTGTTTGCACAAGCCATGGCCCCCATCCTGGTGTGGCCACCAGCTACTCCCTGAGCCCCTGAGCTCGGCTGCTCCTTCAGCAGGAGGAACTGGAGCCCCCTTGTTCTGAAAATAACAGGAGCTTTTTCCAGCACCAGAAGGTCCTAAATGCAAACAGGCTTCACCAGGCCCACCAGGAAGAAACTCCCGTAACTCACAGGGTCTTCAGGAAAGGAAGGTTCTCAAAAGCACACGCCTCGATGGACTCGATTCTGTTGTAAGATAAATCCCTGTTAAGAGGAGAACAAAAACCGCTGGTGACATTTGCACTGTGCTGGTTCCTCTCAGGTGCTTTGCCGCTGGCAGCACAGATGTGCCACAGCTCTCATTTCACGTGGGCTTTCTCTCTGGCACTGACTTGCAGTGGTGTAAGCGCAGGAATAAAGCCCTTCCTGGGGCGGGCTGGGCAGCAGGGCCAGGGCAGGGGGAGGCCGTGCCCACCGCCACAGGCAGGGGGGTACCTACAGGTGCCTCAGCAGGAGCAGCCCCTCCAGCGAGCGCCTCTTCACCGCCCACAGCCTGTTGTGCCGCAGGACTCTGCAAGAGACGGACAAACACGAGCAGTGGCACCCGCGGCTCTCAGGGGCAATGGAGCTGTGGGGGCAACGACCCTGCAGCAGCGTCACTGCAGCATCTCGGCCTTGGCTGCCCGTGGCAAGCACCGGTGCGGTGCTCGGCACGGCCCCGGCTCCACAGCTCGGCGCAGGGATGGGGATGCCGCAACCCCTGGGCCACGTCCGACGCTGGTGGATACTCACAGCTTCTCAGCCCACGGGTATCCCTTCCACGCCTGCCGGGGGAGGAGGGCGAGCGCGTTCCCAGTGAAATCCCTGCGGAGAAGCCATTGGCAGCGTCACCCCCAGCACAAACCTTTCCCCTCCCCAGGGCTGCGGGGTGGCCGCGGGGCCGGCCTGGAGCTGCCCCCTCGGCGCTGCCCATCAGCCCTCCACACGCAGCGTGTCCCTGGAGCCGCTCTCGGGGTGCAGGGCACTCACAGCACGGAGAAGGGCTGTTGCTGGGTGGCCAGGGGCACGCGGGCCAGGGCAGCGCTGCTGCAGTCCAGCCGGCGCTGGCGGCAGCGGCAGGGCGCCGGGCAGGGCCCCAGGGGCCGGGCCAGGCCGGGGGCCAGGCCCAGCAGCACCAGCAGCACCAGCACCAGCGTTGCCATAGCGACGCAGGGCCCGAGCGCCTTCGGTAGCACGCGAGGCTCAAGGCTGGGGATCCAAACCAGGAGCTCCTCTCGTCTGCGACCAGCAGCGGATCTGGGGCTGTGCTGGCCCTGCTGGCTCCCAATAGCCTGGAACACCTCACACCTCACAATGGGGCCGCGCCCCAAGAGTGGCATCGCCCGGGCCTGTGAGCCTGCGTCCCCATTGTGACATGGGACCATCCCCTGCCGCTGGAGCCGGGCGCTCTGCCCCCCCTGTGCCGTGTTCCAGACCAGCACAGCTACAGCAGGAAAACCGGAGTGCAAGAAAGGAGCCTTGCCCTGTGTGTGTACGCGTGTGTACATGTGTGTACACTTTTACACACGTGTGTACATGTGTGTGGAAAGCGTCAGGCCTCGTGTGTTGGCTTGGAAACACAGGTGTCACTTCCAAGGGACACTTGGAAGTGTCAGGGTCACACACAGACCCTGCGGTGAACTGCTGGCCAATCTCCTTCTCCATTTGGAAGGCAAAGGCCCCGTGCTGGGGCTGCAGTCAGGATGGCAGGTTGTATCTGTTGAACTCAACTGCAGTGGTGCCTGCAACAGAGACTGACACTGGGAGAAGGTGCTGCCTCTCCAAAAGCTGCACTTTACACAGTGCTGAGCCCCTCTGCTCCCTGTGGACGTGGGACAGACCAGTTCTGTGCACAAGGCTACCTGAAAACTGCCAAACCCTGGGCAGGAAACAGCAACGACTCTTGGAAGGAGAAAGAAATAAGACAGAAGAGTGGAAGAACTGCCTTCTATCTTTGTTCATACCCTGCTGAGCTGAACACAGTGTGGCCTCTGCAACATCAGCCTCCATCATCTTTATGATTAGAGAAAAAACTGGTTTGCATCAAAGCAGCCGTAAAACACACAACCAGAAATACTTGGCACAGGCAATTCAACACACAGACCTTACATGTCCATGGAGACTGCCATTCCCAAATGCTGCTGTATCTCTTCCTCCCTCTGGGCCCTGTACTCCTTCACACTCCTCTGCAAGCAAGAGCAAAGAACAAATGTTAACAGCACACACCTGAGCGGCTCGTACACCCCATGCCACCACTCTGCTCTGTGCTGTGGCTCCTCTGTCCAGTGCAGAGGATCCTGAGCAGCTCTGACAGAGCTCCAGGTACCTTCAGAAGTGATGGAGCTTTACATTCACTCCAAGGAACAGGAAGCCAGGCCATGCTGCAGGTCAGGCAGAGAAAGGCTGAGATAACTCCAGGTTCTTCATGCCTACAACACAGCTGTCAGCCCTTTCACCTCTGAGACCAAGAGACAGAAAAGCCCTCTAACTCTTCAGGAATAGTCTCACCTCAAAGGTGTTGAGTACGTGTTAGCAAACACCCATATGGTACCAGGAGCTGTGGAGACTCCACTTACTTCTTCATGACCATGGAGTGGAGGGCATTGCCAAGCATGTGGTCCTCCTCGGGAAACACAAACATGACTCAGTTTCCATTTATCCCACCTGCCATGAATGGGAGAGAAGAGATGCTGTAAGGTTCTCTGAACACCAGCCCCAGGGTGAAGAATCAAGAGCTGTGCTCAGCTTCAGCACAGCACCTGTAGCTCTGGCTGGCCCATGGCTGTGGCTCATGGCTCCAGTGCTGCAGTGTGACCAAGAGCAACTTGACAGAGGAGGGAAGGTGGCAAAATGATGGAGCTCAGAGAAACCTCCCCCTGGTTATCCAAGTGCCCGTGCACCCTTGCTCCTCACAGGGGAGAAGAGGAGCCCAAAGCAGCTGCAGCTTCGGGACCCAGGGTGGAAAGAAGCTGGGAGTGAGTGTTGAGGACTTTGTGAGTGCAGGTCCTGCCACCAGCCCAGGCTGGACAGGAATGAGAGGGACAGTAAAGAAGTGTCCAGGGAGGCCTGGGGGCTGTCAGCAGGGAAAGCGGATCCCACTTCAACACCAACATCAGCCCAAAGTCCCACCCCTCGGAGGAGCCTGGGAAGGCACCGGCAGCCTCAGGCTGCTGAGCCCACGTGTCATGACCCCCACAATGGCAGCAGCCGCCCCTGCAGTGGCAGAGCCGCTTTCCTGCTGTGCGGCTGCCCTGGAGCTCAGCTCTGCCCCGCTCCCAAAGCCAGAGCCGCGCAGGGAGCACCCGATGCTCCCGGGCAGCTCTCCCGGGCGCTGGCACTCAGGGAAGCGCCAGCGGGAGCCCGCAGCAGTTTTCCTGCAGGGCAGAGCCATCTCCTGCCTCCTGCTGCTGCAGCGGCTCTGGAGCGGGACTCAGAGGGAATGGGGGCAAAGAGAGGAGACGAAGCCGCTGCTGGCAAAGCACCCAAAGGGCGGACGTTCCACAGTGCTGAGCGATCCTGCCCGAGGGGAGACTGAGAGGGGAGCTGAGGCACAAGCTCTGCCCTGGGAGGTGCTGAGGCACAGGGTGCCCAGAGCAGCTGTGGCTGCCCCAGCCCTGGCTCTGCACTACCCTCTGCTGCTGCGGGCTCTACTTCTGCACCTTCGCTGCCCACTGTCCCATCACCATCCTCATCTGTCCCAGTAGAGTCCTGTGCTGGGGATGGCGCTTCCTCCTCATCTTCTGCACTACCCTCCTCCTCCATCCTGTCAGCCGTGTTGCTCTGCTCCATGACGCTGGAATAATCCCAACTCTGGTCAGACCGGGCAAGATGCGGGCCCTCTGTTGGGTATTGTGTAGAGGGCTGTGCTGCAGGAGGGGTGGGTGCTCTCGGCTGGCTGGAGACTGGGAGGCTGTCGCTGAGCTTCACCCTCCGGAATGCTTCCCAGAGGATGGAATCTGCCCGGGTCAAGCCGAAGCCAGGCTCCTGTTGCTCCCAGTTTATGTCTCTTCCTCCCTCCAAGGCTGGCACCTCCTGCACCTTGTCCTTCTGCGCTGGCCGGGCTGTGCTGGGGCTTTTCACAGTCAGGATGCTCATGGCCTTGTGCAGCTGGAGATGCAACACGGAGCTGCTGTTCCCTTTCCTAGGTGGCACTGGTCCCATTAGGAGCCCTGGTGTCTCTGCCAGGGGATCTGTAACACACCAAGAGCACATCAGGGACAAGACGCTTTCTGCCAGACACAGGCTCAGAGGGTTCACTATAGCTGGGGCACACGGGCAGGGCTGTGGGGCAGTTACCGCAGCGGGGAGCAGTGCTGCTGCACACGCTCATGCAGTCGAAGCTGAGGGTCCTGCACGGGGTCTCAGTTCTGTGCTTGTGCTGGCAGAGGCAGCAGGCCGTGTCGTTGGACAGCTTGCTAAAGAACAGAGGTTGTGCGCAAACACTGAGCATCGCCACCCGGGGCAGCGACTCCAACCCAGCTGTGGCACAGAAACGCGTCAGGGCTCTGCTTCAGTGTCTGCTGCGGCTCTGGGAAACTTCCCCTCAGCCCCAGGTCCCAATGGACAAATTGGGGTGGTGGGTTTGTTCCCCACGCAGAGCATCAGCACCCTGAGAGCTGAGCTCAGGCCCAGGCTATGGTGCAGGAAGGGCAGAGCCAAAGCCTGCAGGTAGCCCCACAGGGAAGGGGTTCCCTTGGCAAGAACAGCCTCAGCACTGCTCCTCTGTAGGACATGAAAGAGCCACCAAGCACAGACTTGATCCTCAGGGGAACAGCCCCATAAGGAAGGAAGGAAGGAAATAACACTGTCCTCCTGCGGCAGCAGACAAAGCTGTGGAGCCTGCATGGAGGGCAGTGGACTGAGCTGAAGGGGCTGGTGTGCTGGGAGGAGGGAGTGATGGCCTGAGGCTCTGAGCTGTCAGTGCTGCCTATTAACAGGGAACACAGACCCCTCTGGGAGGCAAGTCAAAAGACAGCACAGACTTTTCAAGAGAGCTTTGGTTCACAGCCTGATGACCAAAGCTGCCAGACAAGCAAGAAGAAGCAGAAGCAAATGATCTCCTTGCAGCTCTGTATGTCAGCACACTCGGGGTTGGCTTTCCAAAACTGCTGCTGATTAGGGGCAGATGAAGCACCCATCACCTCTGCCTGGACACAGCAGATCTACCTTACCCCAGCACTACAGTACCGTGCCTGCAGAGAAGAGGGAGAAGAGTGGTGTTCTTGATTGAAATGACTCGTGGTGGAAACCTGACATGAGCAGAGGGGATTCCACAATGGAAGGGCCCTGAACATGAAAGCAATGCACATCCTCTGCCTCTGGTCTGCATGCAGAAGTTGATCTTGCTTTCAGAGGGGTGTGTGATGCGGTAGCCACAGAAGAGAGCAGTGAAACCCAGGCCAATCCACAGCAAATCTCAGGGAAGTCAGAGGCTTGGGCCACCTCGGACCTGCTGGGGCTCAGGACATCTCTAATATGACTGAGGGTCTTATAGGAGGGATGTGTTCAAAGGACACCCCCTCTAACCTTATTCACACCCTTCCATCTATCTCTGAGCTGCAGCTGGAGCTTTGCAGGGGAAAGACCTGCCTGGCACCTGTTCAAACAGGGGATCCTGGCTGCTTGGAAACCTCCCTGCACACAGACCTGGTGCAGTTCTGCTGGGCAAAGGAAGCAGATGGGTCTAGGGCACCACAAGATGTTTGCAGACTGCACAACATCTGCCTTCACGAGCCGAGGTGGGTGGTAGAACATTTGTGCACACAGCAGAAAGCAGAGCTCCTCACAGGAAGGCTGCTCTTTTTCTTGTCATGGTGATCTATCTATCAGAGGAATTCACACGGCATTTGCAATGCGACTGTCATTTGAGATGATGCATTGAACTTCCTGCTGGAATTCTTCTGAGCCTTCCCAGTGAGTCTTCACAAAGCCCCAGTGCCTCCCAGCTCAATAAAATCAGAGTGAAGCCATTTGTATATTTAAATGGAGGTAGGAGGATTATTAATTTCCAGCATCAATTCCTGCATCTTGATGCAACCATTAAAGATGCACCCAAGCAAGGGAGTAAGGTGGCTGCAAAGGTGGTAGCCAGGGCCAGCCAAGGGTCCAGGTCACCAGGCAGGTTTGTGGGGGTGAAAGAGGTCCGAGGCCAGGCCAGGAAGACAACCTGCAGGTCAGGTGAGGGTAGAGGGTCAGACAAAACCTGTGACCACCAAGCACATGTACAATGTACAACAATGAGGAGAGGCTGATGTTGAGTGAGGAAATCAGCCCATGGCTCAGCATCCAACAGCTCAGGACAGGCTGAGCTGAAGACCCACATTGATACAACACAGGTCAGGAGGGACTGAAAGCCCTGAGCTGAGCAGCTCCTGAGCCTGGGGGCAGGGTGTGTGTGGAGGCCCCAGGTGAGGCTCTTCAGACTCATCAAGGCCAATTAAGTGCTCTCAGGGCTAACAGCACAAGGAGAAAGTGAATCCTGTTAAGGGAGGGGGTAGGTTAGGAGCCTCTGACACCGTCTCTGATAGAAATACTCCAACAGGCAGGCACAGAGGGAGTTTTGCCTTGAACAAGCAGCAACTGAGATGCAACTTAGTGAGAAGAAGGGCAGAAGAGGAGACAGAGGAACCCCCAGTGGTGCCAGGGGCTGTGGAGACTCCACTTACTTCTTCATGACCATGGAGTGGAGGGCATTGGCAAGCATGTGGTCCTCCTCGGGAAACACAAACGTGACTCAGTTTCCATGTGTCCCACCTGCCATGAATGGGGAGAGAAGAGATGCTGTAAGGTTCTCTGAGCACCAGCCCCAGGGTGAAGAATCAAGAGCTGTGCTCAGCTTCAGCACAGCACCTGTAGCTCTGGCTGGCCCATGGCTGTGGCTCATGGCTCCAGTGCTGCAGTGTGACCAAGAGCAACTTGACAGAGGAGGGAAGGTGGCAAAATGATGGAGCTCAGAGAAACCTCCCCCTGGTTATCCAAGTGCCCGTGCACCCTTGCTCCTCACAGGGGAGAAGAGGAGCCCAAAGCAGCTGCAGCTTCGGGACCCAGGGTGGAAAGAAGCTGGGAGTGAGTGTTGAGGACTTTGTGAGTGCAGGTCCTGCCACCAGCCCAGGCTGGACAGGAATGAGAGGGACAGTAAAGAAGTGTCCAGGGAGGCCTGGGGGCTGTCAGCAGGGAAAGCGGATCCCACTTCAACACCAACATCAGCCCAAAGTCCCACCCCTCGGAGGAGCCTGGGAAGGCACCGGCAGCCTCAGGCTGCTGAGCCCACGTGTCATGACCCCCACAATGGCAGCAGCCGCCCCTGCAGTGGCAGAGCCGCTTTCCTGCGGTGCGGCTGCCCTGGAGCTCAGCTCTGCCCCGCTCCCAAAGCCAGAGCCGCGCAGGGAGCACCCGATGCTCCTGGGCAGCTCTCCCGGGCGCTGGCACTCAGGGAAGCGCCAGCGGGAGCCCGCAGCAGTTTTCCTGCAGGGCAGAGCCATCTCCTGCCTCCTGCTGCTGCAGCGGCTCTGGAGCGGGACTCAGAGGGAATGGGGGCAAAGGGAGGAGACGAAGCCGCTGCTGGCAAAGCACCCAAAGGGCGGACGTTCCACAGTGCTGAGCGATCCTGCCCGAGGGGAGACTGAGAGGGGAGCTGAGGCACAAGCTCTGCCCTGGGAGGTGCTGAGGCACAGGGTGCCCAGAGCAGCTGTGGCTGCCCCATCCCTGGCAGTGCTCAAGGCCAGGTTGGACACAGGGGCTTGGAGCAGCTGCTCCAGTGGAAGGGGTCCCTGCCCATGGCAGGGTTGGAGCTGGAGGAGGTTTAAGGTCTCCTTTCTCTTGGATCTGGGGGCGGGTCAGTCACTGGGGCGGGTGCCCGGCGGGGAGGCCGTTGGCGCTCAGGAGCGGCCGTTGAGCGGGGCCGGGGCCTGCGGGGAGGAAGCGGAGCCTGCGGGAGAGCCGCTTTGTGTCTCAATAGGCACACACAGACACACACACACACAGACACATACACACACAGACACAGACACACAGACACAGACACACACAGACACAGACACACAGACACAGACACACACAGACACACAGACACACACAGACAGACAGACACACAGACACACACAGAGAGACACACACGAAGCTAAAGTATCAGCTCAAAAATCTGAGTCCCAGAGTCTCAGCCACAGAATCTCAGCTGCAGAATCTCAGCCCCAGTCTCAGCTCAGAGTATGGGCCCTGGTGTCTAGGCCACAGAGTCTGAGCCACAGAGTCTCAGATACTGTTTTAGCCCTAGAGTCTGATCCCAGAGCCATAGGCTCAGCCACAGAGTCTGAGTCTGAAAGGATCAGCTCCACAGTCTGAGACCCAGAGTCCCAGCCACAGAGTCTAAATTATAGGGTCTCAGTAACAGAGTCTGAGATTCAGAGTCTGAGCCCCAGAGTCGGAGCTACAGAGTCTCACCCAGAGTATCAGAGCCAAAGTCTGAATCCCAGAGTCTTAGTCACAGTCGCAGCAACAGTCTCAGCTCCACACTCTCAGCCACAGAGTCTGAGTTATCACCTCCAAAGTCTGAGACCCAGAGTCTGAGGCACAGAATCTGAGCCACAGTCTCAGCCCCAAAGTCTGAATCCCACTGTCGTAGCCAGAGTCTCAGCAACAGCCTCAGCCGCAGAGTCTGTTTCTGAGAGATTCAGCCAGAGTCTCACCTCCAAAATCTGAGCACCTGAGCCTCAACCCCAGTGTCTAAATGAGAGTCTCAGTCACAGAGTCTGAGATTCAAAGTCTGAGCCACAGCCTCAGCCACAGTGTTTGAATCTCAGAGAAGACTCTTAGCTATAGTCTCAGTAACAGTATCAGCCGCAGTCTGAGAGCATCAGCTCCAAAATGTAAGGCCCAGAGTCTGAGCCACCATCTTAGCCCCAGTCTCAGCCCCACAGTCTGTGTCTGAGAGTCTCAGGCTCCAAATTCTGAGGCCCAGAGTCTCAGTCCCAGAGACTCAGCCAGAGCATCAGCCCCAGAGTCTCAGTCACAGAGTCTGAGCCTGAGAGTGTCAGCTCCAAAGTCTGAACACAGTCTCAGCCCCAGAGTCTCAGCCGCTGAATAAAAGCATAGCTACCTTACAGCTTTACCGAGCTGTGGAGTCTGTCCGTGTGTCAGAGAGAACAGGGTTTGATTGAGGGACAGTCAGTCAAGCAAAAGCAACAGCGCTGGGCACGTGACTGCAGCCAGAGGCACCCTGGTTAGCATTTGTTACAGGTTTATAGACTTTCACTATTGCATTAGTCACATCCATATTCATAATCCCCACATAGAGGTGGGGAATATTATAACTAGCTCCAGGAGCTGATTATCAGAAGTCTCCTCCCCTTGGCGTCTGCGCACTCCTGTCCGGTGATTGTGGGCAGGGGTCTTGAGCATGAAGTGAGCAGTCTTCCTCATGTGAGCAGGGGCCTTCAAGATGAAGTAAGCAGTCTCCCTCGCGGTGTACTTTTCACCTTTGGCACAGTTGGATGCCCCAGTGATCACAAAACTGACTGAAACCAGCCACATCTGTAATTCTTGTGAGAGCTGGCAAAGATTTAGGACAGTGTGACCTTCCTGCAAAATGTATTGCAGGACGGGCAGACAAGGAGTGTCCCAAGGGAGCAGATGGTTGGGAGGCTCTGTCTCTAAACTAACTGAGAAGTACAAGGATGGTGTGAAATAACTCATTCCTTTTTAGTGGGGCCACTAAATCCTCTCATCTCACCACAGACATTGGTCAACACAAACATTGTTCTTCATCTCCTTTTAGCTTAGTGACCTTTGCACACTCATACAGTTCTATCCACAGAGCAACAGCTATGATTAGGGAAAGCCGGTACATTTGTGTGTTTATCACATTTATAAGGCAAAAGTGAGGGACTACCTGCTCTTGCCTGAAGGGAGCCGAGCGGAGCCGGAGCCTCCCAGATGGGACGGAGCCGAGCGAAGGGACCCGAGCAGGCACGCTCCCCCACGTGCACACAGATGTACTGCACGAGTGTGCTCACAGGCAGGCACAAGCACACACACTTGGGGGCAGAGCCTCCACCGCTCCGGCTCTTCATGGCCCTCCCAGTGCTACAGCACAGGGGTGTGCACACACACACAGGCTCAGACACACGCGTGCCTGCGTCCATCAGCTCACAGGACACGGGGAGAACGAACAACCCAACAGTTTTATTGGTGACTACAAAGAACTTCAATGCTGCTCCATGGATAAGGACCATCACGCTGGGACTCAGGGCACGTGGGAGGCAGGGAAAAGCAGACTTTCATCTAATGACACACCAGCACTGGAAAATCTTGACCATGATCTGGGATCTCTGCAGTGACAGCAAGGACATAACAGCAATGTCATAACAGCCATTGGGGAGGGAGTTGGAACTGAGTGTGCATTAGGCTCCCTCCCAACCCAGACCCCTCGGTGAGTCTATGCTTCTATGAACATCAAGGAAATAAGAGCTGGGAAATAACAGCGGAGAAAATAACAGCAAGGAAATAGCATCTAAAGATATAGCCGAGAAAGCAACATCAAGGAAACCCTCGGCAGTTCCTACGTGGATCAAGAGCTGAACTTGGCACCAGCATTGCCACCATCGCACTTACGTTGCGCCGATGACCACCTCCTACTCATCATCAGGCTGAGCCAGGGGCACCTCCTGCGGGGCAGGGTTTGGAGAGGTGAGAAGCAGGCATGGGGCAGTGACAGGGCAGAGGGACAGAGCTGGTGCCTGCTCCTGCCCTTACCTCGTCCCTATCTCCGTCCTTGTCCTTGCTCCTGCTCCACCACTTGGGCCGCAGCTTCTGAAAGCACCTGGAAACAGGCAGGAGCAGAAGGAGGAGAAGCAAAGGGTGAACTCCTGCGGTGCTGGAGGAGTTGGGGGGGCTCTGGGCAGGGCTGGGCTCTGCTGGAGGAGAGCCTGTTGGGGCAGGGAAGGGCAGGAGTTACCTCTGCAGGCACCCTCCGCTGCTGCCTTGGGAATCCTCGGCATGTTTCTTGCTGCAGACCTGGTGGCAGAGAGACAGAGACTTGGAACATGGAGGTATCCACATGGAATTCTGCAGCATGGGGAGCTGGGAGGTTCTTCCTGCAGCCCAGCCCCTTCTACACACATGCAAGGCTGTGCCAGCAGCCATGCCATTAAGAAGAGCCCCCCATGCCGCCCTGCCCAGCTCCCCACTGCTCCCTGCCACTGGGATGACCCAGAGTTCTCCTCAGCCTCGTTGGTGTCTGCCTTTCTCCTCTGCACAGAGCATTGCAGGCTCCCCCCCCACCCCTTCAACCGCTGCCTGCAACACGCATGATGCCTTCTAAAGACGTGAAACCTCTTTTGTCTCTTTGGAGGAGAAGGGCCCCAAAGGGAGGTTCAAACTCCACAGCAACGATTGGGCCCCTGCCCTGTGCCAGGACAAGCTGCTCCCAGCAGCTCTGAACACGTCCAAGCTCCAGGGTGGGGGTACCACAATGAGCTCCACGTCTGGGAAAACATCTCTTCTGCTTCCCAGCACATCCACAGGCATGTGCAGCAGCACCCGGGCCCCATGCGCACTGTGGGAGCAACCCCTGCCCCTGTGCTCTCCGTCCCCAGGGTTTGGCTGGCAGAGCTCTGCCAAATGAGTCCTTGGCTCACCTTGTAACAGCAAGGCACCAGGAAAGCAATCGACATGAAAATGAGAGTGGAGAGCAACGGCAGCAGCCACTGGTGGGAGGTGTGATTGGCCATGTCCTGGGAGAAAAGGAGAATGCATCAGGGAGGAGAGGAGAGGAGGAAATGGAGGCCCCTTCCATACCCGCTGCCCAGACACACACACGCAGCCATGCCCTGTTCTCTCCTACCGTCTCTGCAGATTCGCTGCCCACGTTCCTGGCCTGGACTTGGGCATGGGGAGCAGAGGTGCCGGCATCCTCCTCCCGCAGACACTGCTCCAGGAGGTCAGAGGGCTCCGGGTCACGCTGCCTCTCACTCAGCAGCTTCAGGAGCAGCCCCGTCCTCGAGACCATCTTGGCGCAGGCCGGCTGGAGCTGGGGCAGGCCACAGTCCTGGCGCAGGGCTCGAGCCACCTGTGCCATGAACCTGCGCAGGGCTCGCTCTGGCACCAGCCAGTGCAGGTGGCGGCTGAGCAGGGTGTCAAAGGGGGCTCCTGGCGTGGCCGCGCCGCCCGGGGCGCTGGAGGTACCCCCTGCCTTTGGGATGGGGGGTTCCTGCTCCTTGCGCCGTCCGGGTGTGCTGGTGCTTGCAGGGGCGCTGGGTGGTCTCCCGCCTGGAGAGGAACGCTCGGCTGCAGCCGCGTCTTCTGCGGCGCTGCTGGCAGCAGGGGGGCCGTTGTTGGCCAGCAGAGCATAGAAGGAATGCTGGAGAGTGCTCAGTCTCTGCTCTAAACTACCCTCTGCTGCTGCGGGCTCTACTTCTGCACCTTCGCTGCCCACTGTCCCATCACCATCCTCATCTGCCCCAGCAGAGTCCTGTGCTGGGGATGGCGCTTCCTCCTCATCTTCTGCACTACCCTCCTCCTCCATCCTGTCAGCCGTGTTGGTCTGCTCCATGAAGTTGGAATAATCCCAACTCTGGTCAGACCGGGCAAGATGCGGGCCCTCTGTTGGGTATTGTGTAGAGGGCTGTGCTGCAGGAGGGGTGGGTGCTCTCTGCTGGCTGGAGACTGGGAGGCTGTCGCTGAGCTTGACCTTCTGGAATGCTTCCCAGAGGGTGGACTCTGAGTGGGTCAAGCCGAAGCCAGGCTCCTGTTGCTCCCAGTTTATGTCTCTTCCTCCCTCCAAGGCTGGCACCTCCTGCACCTTGTCCTTCTGCGCTGGCCGGGCTGTGCTGAGGCTTTTCACAGTCAGGATGCTCATGGCCTTGTGCAGCTTGCTCTTCAGCTGTGCCACGAGCCCCTCTGCTAGAAAATAGAACCTGCTGGTGTCAATAGAGCTGCTCCAGCCCCTGTGCTGAATGCTCTGCAGCATCAGCATCAGCTCCTTGGCGGTGTTCCTCTCCTGCCTCGAAAGCTGCTGAGGAGAAGGTGCTGATGCACTGGGGCTGCTCACACTCAGGACAACTGCGAGCGTGACAGTTCCCAGCTCCGTGAGTGCAGGCTCCTTAGGCTGGAGATTCAACACAGAGCTGCTGTTCCCTTTCCTAGGTTGCACTGGTCCCATTAGGAGCCCTGGTGTCTCTGCCAGGGGATCTGTAACACACCAAGAGCACATCAGGGACAAGACGCTTTCTGCCAGACACAGGCTCAGAGGGTTCACTATAGCTGGGGCACACGGGCAGGGCTGTGGGGCACTTACCGCAGCGGGGAGCAGTGCTGCTGCACACGCTCATGCAGTCGAAGCTGAGGGTCCTGCACGGGGTCTCAGTGCTGTGCTTGTGCTGGCAGAGGCAGCAGGCCGTGTCGTTGGACAGCTTGCTAAAGAACAGAGGTTGTGCGCAAACACTGAGCATCGCCACCCGGGGCAGCGACTCCAACCCAGCTGTGGCACAGAAACGCGTCAGGGCTCTGCTTCAGTGTCTGCTGCGGCTCTGGGAAACTTCCCCTCAGCCCCAGGTCCCAATGGACACTTTTGGGGTGGTGGGTTTGTTCCCCACGCAGACCCTTTGTCCCAGCAGCTGGGATCTGCTGGAGGTGGGAGCCAGCCCCTGCACACTCACAGTGTTTCCAAGCGGGATGTTGTCAGGAGCAGCATGAGCAGCGTCTGCCGAGTCACTCGTGTGCCAGCCAGGTCCCTGCAAGGGGTTCAAGAAACACATTCCATTTCCCGCTGCCTCCAGCAGGAGAAGGGTGGGAGAAGGGTGGGATTTGCTGCTGGATCTCTGCTTTCCTGGGCACGGGACACCCAGAGACACAAAGCAAGATCCAGGGCAAGCTGTGAACAAGGAGTCTGTGCTTACAGGTCAGTGAGTGAAGGCAGCTTGAAGAACCACGTGTCCTCGATAACAGACAGGGGGTTACGGCTCAGGACCCTGCAATGAACCAACACCTCGTGTGAGCAGGGGGTGCAGGATGAGAGCGCTGGCTGGGGCTCCGTGCTACGTGTGTGAGGAAGGGCCTGGGGTGAAGGCTCCAGGCCAGGGCAGATGCTGACGGGCAGGTTCACAACGTACATCAGGTCCTGACTACCTCCAGCCCAGACAGCAAAAGCCCAGAACGGCTGCTTCTGGAAAACACAACATCTCTTTCTTTCCTCCTCAGCTCACACCTTCTGGTGGCTTCCCTCCACCAGGACTGTCCCTATTTTCTCACATTCCCACTGTCCGTGAGCTTTGTCCCTGTTCCTGCACCCAGCCAGGCAAAGCGGTGGCCTGACAGAGCTGTCGTTCAGCATTGATGCTGCTGCCTATCTGGGGTAAGAGGTGAGCAGAACACAGGGACAAGTGCCACTGCCCTGAGCTACCCTTAGCCCTGGGAACACTCACAGTGTCTGGAGGAACTGCATCCCGTGCCATGCCCGGAAGGTGTCGCTCCGGATCTCGGTGATGAAATTTCCCTCCAGGCTTCTGGGGAAACGGGAGAGCACAGAAATGAATTGGGTCTGACCCACAGGAAGCTGGAGTGAAGCAGCACTGATCTGTAGGAAACAGCCACATCCAAGGTGGAACTGGGAGGAAAGTGCCATTTGCTCTCCTGCTGTTTGTTAAGCTGTCCAGGAGAGGAGAGGAAGTGCATGTGTGCTGCATCTCTGCCTGCTCCAGGACACAGGAAGACTCAAGACTCAGCTTCTATTCTGGCTGTTTGCACAAGCCATGGCCCCCATCCTGGTGTGGCCACCAGCTACTCCCTGAGCCCCTGAGCTCGGCTGCTCCTTCAGCAGGAGGAACTGGAGCCCCCTTGTTCTGAAAATAACAGGAGCTTTTTCCAGCACCAGAAGGTCCTAAATGCAAACAGGCTTCACCAGGCCCACCAGGAAGAAACTCCCGTAACTCACAGGGTCTTCAGGAAAGGAAGGTTCTCAAAAGCACGCGCCTCGATGGACTCGATTCTGTTGTAAGATAAATCCCTGTTAAGAGGAGAACAAAAACCGCTGGTGACATTTGCACTGTGCTGGTTCCTCTCAGGTGCTTTGCCGCTGGCAGCACAGACGTGCCACAGCTCTCATTTCACGTGGGCTTTCTCTCTGGCACTGACTTGCAGTGGTGTAAGCGCAGGAATAAAGCCCTTCCTGGGGCGGGCTGGGCAGCAGGGCCAGGGCAGGGGGAGGCCGTGCCCACCGCCACGGGCAGGGGGGTACCTACAGGTGCCTCAGCAGGAGCAGCCCCTCCAGCGAGCGCCTCTTCACCGCCCACAGCCTGTTGTGCCGCAGGACTCTGCAAGAGACGGACAAACACGAGCAGTGGCACCCGCGGCTCTCAGGGGCAATGGAGCTGTGGGGGCAACGACCCTGCAGCAGCGTCACTGCAGCATCTCGGCCTTGGCTGCCCGTGGCAAGCACCGGTGCGGTGCTCGGCACGGCCCCGGCTCCACAGCTCGGCGCAGGGATGGGGATGCCGCAACCCCTGGGCCACGTCCGACGCTGGTGGATACTCACAGCTTCTCAGCCCACGGGTATCCCTTCCACGCCTGCCGGGGGAGGAGGGCGAGCGCGTTCCCAGTGAAATCCCTGCGGAGAAGCCATTGGCAGCGTCACCCCCAGCACAAACCTTTCCCCTCCCCAGGGCTGCGGGGTGGCCGCGGGGCCGGCCTGGAGCTGCCCCCTCGGCGCTGCCCATCAGCCCTCCACACGCAGCGTGTCCCTGGAGCCGCTCTCGGGGTGCAGGGCACTCACAGCACGGAGAAGGGCTGTTGCTGGGTGGCCAGGGGCACGCGGGCCAGGGCAGCGCTGCTGCAGTCCAGCCGGCGCTGGCGGCAGCGGCAGGGCGCCGGGCAGGGCCCCAGGGGCCGGGCCAGGCCGGGGGCCAGGCCCAGCAGCACCAGCAGCACCAGCACCAGCGTTGCCATAGCGACGCAGGGCCCGAGCGCCTTCGGTAGCACGCGAGGCTCAAGGCTGGGGATCCAAACCAGGAGCTCCTCTCGTCTGCGACCAGCAGCGGATCTGGGGCTGTGCTGGCCCTGCTGGCTCCCAATAGCCTGGAACACCTCACACCTCACAATGGGGCCGCGCCCCAAGAGTGGCATCGCCCGGGCCTGTGAGCCTGCGTCCCCATTGTGACATGGGACCATCCCCTGCCGCTGGAGCCGGGCGCTCTGCCCCCCCTGTGCCGTGTTCCAGACCAGCACAGCTACAGCAGGAAAACCGGAGTGCAAGAAAGGAGCCTTGCCCTGTGTGTGTACGCGTGTGTACATGTGTGTACACTTTTACACACGTGTGTACATGTGTGTGGAAAGCGTCAGGCCTCGTGTGTTGGCTTGGAAACACAGGTGTCACTTCCAAGGGACACTTGGAAGTGTCAGGGTCACACACAGACCCTGCGGTGAACTGCTGGCCAATCTCCTTCTCCATTTGGAAGGCAAAGGCCCCGTGCTGGGGCTGCAGTCAGGATGGCAGGTTGTATCTGTTGAACTCAACTGCAGTGGTGCCTGCAACAGAGACTGACACTGGGAGAAGGTGCTGCCTCTCCAAAAGCTGCACTTTACACAGTGCTGAGCCCCTCTGCTCCCTGTGGACGTGGGACAGACCAGTTCTGTGCACAAGGCTACCTGAGAACTGTCAAACCCTGGGCAGGAAACAGCAACGACTCTTGGAAGGAGAAAGAAATAAGACAGAAGAGTGGAAGAACTGCCTTCTATCTTTGTTCATACCCTGCTGAGCTGAACACAGTGTGGCCTCTGCAACATCAGCCTCCATCATCTTTATGATTAGAGAAAAAACTGGTTTGCATCAAAGCAGCCGTAAAACACACAACCAGAAATACTTGGCACAGGCAATTCAACACACAGACCTTACATGTCCATGGAGACTGCCATTCCCAAATGCTGCTGTATCTCTTCCTCCCTCTGGGCCCTGTACTCCTTCACACTCCTCTGCAAGCAAGAGCAAAGAACAAATGTTAACAGCACACACCTGAGCGGCTCGTACACCCCATGCCACCACTCTGCTCTGTGCTGTGGCTCCTCTGTCCAGTGCAGAGGATCCTGAGCAGCTCTGACAGTGCTCCAGGTACCTTCAGAAGTGATGGAGCTTTACATTCACTCCAAGGAACAGGAAGCCAGGCCATGCTGCAGGTCAGGCAGAGAAAGGCTGAGATAACTCCAGGTTCTTCATGCCTACAACACAGCTGTCAGCCCTTTCACCTCTGAGACCAAGAGACAGAAAAGCCTCTAACACTTCAGGAATAGTCTCACCTCAAAGGTGTTGAGTACGTGTTAGCAAACACCCATATGGTACCAGGAGCTGTGGAGACTCCACTTACTTCTTCATGACCATGGAGTGGAGGGCATTGGCAAGCATGTGGTCCTCCTCGGGAAACACAAATGTGACTCAGTTTCCATTTATCCCACCTGCCATGAATGGGAGAGAAGAGATGCTGTAAGGTTCTCTGAACACCAGCCCCAGGGTGAAGAATCAAGAGCTGTGCTCAGCTTCAGCACAGCACCTGTAGCTCTGGCTGGCCCATGGCTGTGGCTCATGGCTCCAGTGCTGCAGTGTGACCAAGAGCAACTTGACAGAGGAGGGAAGGTGGCAAAATGATGGAGCTCAGAGAAACCTCCCCCTGGTTATCCAAGTGCCCGTGCACCCTTGCTCCTCACAGGGGAGAAGAGGAGCCCAAAGCAGCTGCAGCTTCGGGACCCAGGGTGGAAAGAAGCTGGGAGTGAGTGTTGAGGACTTTGTGAGTGCAGGTCCTGCCACCAGCCCAGGCTGGACAGGAATGAGAGGGACAGTAAAGAAGTGTCCAGGGAGGCCTGGGGGCTGTCAGCAGGGAAAGCGGATCCCACTTCAACACCAACATCAGCCCAAAGTCCCACCCCTCGGAGGAGCCTGGGAAGGCACCGGCAGCCTCAGGCTGCTGAGCCCACGTGTCATGACCCCCACAATGGCAGCAGCCGCCCCTGCAGTGGCAGAGCCGCTTTCCTGCTGTGCGGCTGCCCTGGAGCTCAGCTCTGCCCCGCTCCCAAAGCCAGAGCCGCGCAGGGAGCACCCGATGCTCCTGGGCAGCTCTCCCGGGCGCTGGCACTCAGGGAAGCGCCAGCGGGAGCCCGCAGCAGTTTTCCTGCAGGGCAGAGCCATCTCCTGCCTCCTGCTGCTGCAGCGGCTCTGGAGCGGGACTCAGAGGGAATGGGGGCAAAGAGAGGAGACGAAGCCGCTGCTGGCAAAGCACCCAAAGGGCGGACGTTCCACAGTGCTGAGCGATCCTGCCCGAGGGGAGACTGAGAGGGGAGCTGAGGCACAAGCTCTGCCCGTGAGGGTGCTGAGGCACAGGGTGCCCAGAGCAGCTGTGGCTGCCCCATCCCTGGCAGTGCTCAAGGCCCGGTTGGACACAGGGGCTTGGAGCAGCTGCTCCAGTGGAAGGGGTCCCTGCCCATGGCAGAAGATCGGAACTCGGTGAGCTTTAAGGTCCCTCCTGACACAAACCACATGAGGGTTCAGGTGCCCTGACTGGATTCACGTATCCAGAACCTTTCAGACAGATTATTCAGATGGGAATGATCAGTGCCCAGGCTGAGACAGCAGCAAAGACCACAGCAACCACCGTGATCCTCAGCACATCCTGCAAGGGAGAGGAGAGACCTGGAAAACACAAACCTGAGGAGCTGAGAGTTGAGAGCAGCGCTGGGCCCAGCAAGGGTGGCTCTGCTGCTCCATGGGGCTTCTCTGTCACCAGGACATGGGATTCATTTGTCACCCGCTGTCGAATCAGCGCTTTGTGCTGCAGCTGTGGTCCATGGAATGCCCAAGCTGGGACAAATCCTGCCCACGGCTTCCTTGGCCACCCCCCGGCTCCAGAAGTGCTGCAGGTTCCCTCTGCAGCGGGCACTGACACACAGCACTGCCCCAGTCCCTCCCTGCCTGCACTGACAACAGAAAGCAAGGGAGGGAATTGTGTTTCCAGGATGGAGCCTCTGTCACAGCCTGGAAGGTCTCCTTGGGCAGCAGCACCAAATCTGCTCCCCGAGGACATGTTGGGAACCTCTTCCCAGAGTCTCCCTGCTGATGTCTCCATTCATGACAAGCTGATAGTGCATCAACTGTCAGGTAATGCCCCTGCCGTGCTTGCACCCATTACCTGCTCTTTCCTCCCATGCTGTCCTGGGTTTATCTACTACTGACTGAGGACTTCCAGCAGGATTTTCAGGCTCTCCCTTTCTCCCATGTTGACAGTTGCTTTGTAGATGCCACTGTCCCTTTCCGGGACACCCTCCAGCAGGAGAGATCCATTGGATGGATGAAAATCAGCTCATCCTGCATAGGGAGCATGGATGGTTGGGCTGTGGGACCCCCTGTAGTACTGCAGGATGGTGTGGGAGCTGTGCCATTGAGGTATTCCCACTGCACAGAGTAGACCTAGCCCAGGAAGCAGCACTGGGGATCCCACAGCAGCAACTTTACCCTTGAGGGGTTCCAAGATTCCTGCAGCTGTTGCAAAGGCACCAGCAGCCTTTTCCCTGCTCAGGGAAAGCTGAAGGTCTCAAAAAACACCCAGTTTTGGGGAAGGACAAACGGGAAAGAGTAAAGTTCCTTCCTTTTACTTTCAGCCTGGAAACCTCCAGCAATGAAAGATAACAATGGTACCTTTGCCTATGAGGATCACGTACATGGGACAGGCAGCAGACTCCTGCTGGCTTCCTCCTCAACAATCCCCCCCCCCGTGAGAGAGCCCAGTGAGCTCTCACTGCCCACGGACACCCCTTCCCAGCGCCCTCACCTCCCATTCCTCTGGAGCACAGCCCCTGGGCTTCTCTTCCCCACGGAAAGCCTTTGGTGGGATCCAAGAGCTCACGGGGAGGACTGAGGCTTGGAAGGGAGCTTAAGATGCCTTCCACTGGAGCAGCTGCTCCAAGCCCCTGTGTCCAACCTGGCCTTGAGCACTGCCAGGGATGGGGCAGCCACAGCTGCTCTGGGCACCCTGTGCCAGCGCCTCAGCACCCTCACAGGGAAGAGCTTCTGCCTCAGAGCTCATCTCAGTCCTCCCTTGGCACCCCCATAGCCCTCCCAGCACCCCAATGACCCCCCCTGCACCCCCATAATCCCCCCAGCACCCTATAACCTCCCTGTGCCCAGTGACCCTCCTGGCACCCAATGCCCCCCCGCACCCAATGAGCCCCTTGCACCCCAATACCCCCCCAGCACCCCAATACCCCCTGCACCCCCATAACCCCCCCCAGCACCGCATAACCTCCCTGCACCTAATGCCCCCCAGCACCCAATGGCCCCCACCACCCCAATACCCCCCCAGCACCCCAATACCCCACCAGCACGCCAATACCCCCCTTAATGTGTGTGTCATCCCCCCAGGAGCTGCTCAAGCTGGAATCCTGCCTCGGGATCATCGGTGGCAAACCCCGGCCATTCCCTTTATTTCATCGGCTTCCAAGGTTCCATATGGGAAATGGGGGGGGGGGGAGGGGGTGTCCCCAAGACATGGATATGGGGGTGGGGGGTCCCCCTAATTCATCCTATCCCATCTCCAGATGATTTTCTGCTCTACCTGGACCCCCCTTACTGCCAGCCCTGTGTGGATACAGAGCAGGAGAACTTCCCACTGCAGGTAACGGGTGGGGGGGATGGGGACATCCCATCAAGGGGGTATTTTTTGGGGGGGAGGGGAAGTATCCTGACACCCCCCCCCCCCCCTTTTCCAGTCATTCCAATGCAGATCCCTGCGGAAGATGCCCTTTGGGAAGATGGATCCCAGCTGCACCATTGGCTTCTATGCGGGCGCTGGGACCGGGCTGGATGGGCTCTGCAAGGACCTGAGCCGGGTGAGCCCACATCGCATTATGGGGGGGGTGTTTTGGGGGCGCCCCCCCATTGTAACCCCCTTTTTCCTTCCCCCCCATATCCAGGTCCTGCCCCACCCACAGCACCCGAGCGTTATCCCCTCTTCACCCTGGTCGAGGGGGGGGGCAGAGGGGATGGAGCCCCCCCTCCTCCGGAGACGCTGCCCTCACCACCACGACCCCCTCCGGGGCAGAGGAGTTCGTGTTCCTCTGAGCACATCCCCCCTAACCCACGGAACTGAACCATTGTGGGTTATGGGGGGGGGGGGTAACTGAACCATTGTGGGTTATGGGGGGTCTCCAACTACTCAACAGCCCCCCCCCCCCCACGGGACTGAACTATTCTGGGTTATGTGGGGGGGGGGGAACTGAACCATTGTGGGTTATGGGGGGTCTCCAACTACTCAACAGCCCCCCCCCCCCCACGGGACTGAACTATTCTGGGTTTTGTGGGGGGGGGGGGAACTGAACCATTGTGGGTTACTGGGGGGGGAACGGAACCATTGTGGGTTATGGGGGGTCTCCAACTACTCAACAGCCCCCCCCCCCCCCCCCCACGGGACTGAACCATTCTGGGTTATGGGAGGGATGGGACTGAATCATTGTGAGTTATGGGCGGGTCCTAACCCCTCAACTCCCCCCCATGGGACTGAACCATTGTGGGTTATGAGGGGGTCCCCAACCCCACAATCAATGACCCCTCAGGGACAACCACCCCCCACCCCTTTGTGCCCCCCCCCCCCCCAGGGGGTACCAGACCCTCACGGTGGGGGGGTCACACGTTATTTATTGCTCCCCCCCAATAAAGATGAACTGAACCAGGCGCTGGCCGTCACCCATGGGGACCCCCCCATTACCCTCGGGCCTGGGGCGGCAGCGGCTCCCCCCCCCCTTGTGCCGCTGCCGGTACCGGAGGCGCCAGGCACTGAGGCCGAAGGCAGCCAAACGGCTCCCGGTGAATTCCTGCCCCCCCCCCCCCCCGCACACTCGGGGGCCCAATGGGGCTGAGCCCCGGCACTGGGGGGGGGGGGGGAGAGGCACCTTTAAGCGGCCCCCCCGGGGTCGTTTCCGCTGTCCCGGGGCTTCTGCTCCGCTTCCGGCCCCGGTTCTGGCTTATTGGGGCTGGGAGGGGGAAGGAGGATGAAGGGATGAGGATGAAGGCGGGGGGTGAGGATGAGGATGAAGAGGGGAGATGAGGATAAAGGGATCACGATGAGGATGAAGGGGAATGAGAATAAATGGATTAGGATAAAGAGGGTGAGGATAAAGAGGGATCAGGATGAGGATGAAGGGGTAAGGATGAAGGGAGGGATGAGGATGATACACGGGTAACCAATGTACAGGGGGGTAATACAGAGAAATTGTAAAAGGGAGTTAAAGGAATTCCTTTGCTTAAACAAAAGTATTGTCTGTCCTAAGTATCTGCCATTGCCACCTTGCCAAGGCATTGATTACTGCTGGAGGGGAAGAAGCAGATGCTAGTTCTGCTGACAAAAGCAGATGAAATGTCCTGCTGATAAGCCCGGGAGAGGCAGACTGGGCGATCAAGCCTTAAGACCATGACAAAAACACAGATGTTTGTTCCTACTGATAAGTGGCAGGAGAAGCAGACTGGGCGCCAACTAACCCTAAGTCCATGTCTGAAGATTAAAAGGTGAAAAGGTTAAGAAGAGGAAGACTCATTTACTTCATCTTGAAGACCCCTGCCCACAGGAGGAAGACTCATTTACTTCATCCTGAGACCCCTGCCCATGATCAGAAGGGGCACTGCGCAAGTGCAAAGGACCTTCCGGCTCATTATAATACGAAGCGGGGATAGATAATAAATATGTATAGGCGGATTGAGCAACCTCATGTCTATGTATACCTTAAGAGAATAAGTGTAAAGGGACAACAACCCTAAGGTATGCATGCTTTGGAGGAGCTATCCCCATGCACCTCAGCGCTGAATAAAAGCATACCTACTTTACAACTTTAACTAGTTGTGGAGTCTATCCGCGCATCAATTTGGCGAGCCAGGCAGGAGACCTCTGTCCGGCTGCAGGATCGGCCAAGGGGTGGACATCCTCGGCGCCACAGGCTGTTTGCCTGGAGGACCTCCACTTCTCGTCTGCTCACTGCGGGGACAGACAACAACCTGTGCCGGCTGCGGAGAAACGGTATGCTTGGGGTTTTGGTAATTTGGGTTTTGGTAATTTAGGTTTTGGTAATTTAGGTGGCCTGTAAGGCGTACGCGTGGCCCGGGGTGCTGGTAAGGCGCGCAGAGACGTCTGGCGCACAGCGAAGTTCCCCTTGGTTGGTATGGCTTGCAAGCGGGGGGCTCGCCGACCGATAGAGCGGCTGCTAGCGATCCTGGGAGCGGATCGGGTGAGCCCGGGTTTTCGCTGTATCCCAAGTTTTGGGAGCCAGGACGGACCTGCTAGGGGGGCAGGTGAAGGGTAAGCGAACCCACCAGGTTTCTGCTGTATCTCAAATTCTGAGAACCGTGAGGATGGTAAGCGGAACCATAGTGTGAGTGGGGGATCCCATGTGTAACTTTGTGTTTCTGTGTGACTGAGACGTAGCATAGCTACGAAGCGAGTGTGGAGTCCCAATCCGCGGTTCCGTGTCTCCGCGAGGAGAGCGGCCGGAGACGGACGAAGTGTCTGTGTTTTGTGGTCCTGTCTCTGTCCTGTGTATAAGATTAAAAGAAAAAAAAGAGAGAAAAAACACAAACTGGAAAAAAAAATTGTAAAAAATGTAAAAAAAAATTTAAGAGGCATGATTGCAAAGGTTTTCTGTAACTGAAACTTGTGTAGGTGCTCTCATATTTTCATAAGTGCATTTGCAGAGCACTGAGAAGCTATAGAGATCTGTAAAAGATTGGCTGAAATGGGAGCCGGTCAAAACAAGGAAATTCTGAGGAAAAGCCCATTGGGTTACATTTTGGCTCATTAGAAAGAACTGAGAGGATCTTCTGGGGCCTCTGTAAACAAGAAGACGTTGGTAAAATATTGTAACCAATGCTGACCTTCATATACTTTGGAAGATGAAGGAAAATGGCCCAAAAATGGAACTTTGAATTTTGATACATTGTTATAATTAATGTTGTTTTGAGGTGACAAGGAAAATGGAATGTATGCAGATGTGACAGTGCAAAATTAATATACCTCTTCCTGATCCCTTAATTTTTGCTTTGGAAAAGAACAGGAAAAACTAAAAGCTAAAGAAATGTTGTTCAGATTGTGATACTGGGGAAAGATGTTTAAAGTTAAGGAGGGAGCTCGAGCAGCTCCTGTGTTTGAGTATGGGATGGGTGCCGGGATTGACAAACAAGTGGAAACAGACATGTTGATAAATGCGGACTGGGAGTAAAGGAGGAAACATGGAAAGTGGATAAAAAGAAAGCGGTTGCTTTGAAACTGGTGGAGAAGGAATGTTGAGCAGACGTGGGGGAGTAGGCTCTTCTGTGGAACCGGATCTGTGTGTGTGCTATGGGGAGTTTGGACCCTGGAAGTGAGACTGCCCTGGAGGGGGATGCCATGGGGCAGCTCCAGTGAATGAAGTAGAACAAGAATGACATAAAAGCTGGAAAGAAGAGAGTTTATCCCCTCGTTGGGAGGGACCATTTCTTGTTTTTTTAACTACAGAAACGGCGATAAGAACTGCTGAAAAAAGGTGGACACATGCGTCATGGATAAAAGGATCCATAAAAGAATGGAAAGTTGTGACTGAACCCGGAGACACCAAGCTGACCCTCAAGAGGACTTGGATAAGTAACTGAGAGAATTCATATTGACTCCTGTAAATTTGATATGGGAAATGCAGATATAGTTGAAATTATTTTAAGAGCCAAGTGTCCCAGTTGTTTGAAGTATATTATTACTGGTAGGGGAGACCACGAATAGTTTTTGAGAAATCAATTACAGTTCTTTTTGCATTCGGTGTGAAATTACCACCTCGTTGGAATAGTTGTTGTGGGGTATACCTTTAACCTACCAGAGAGGGCAAGACCGGAGGGAGTCGGTGCTGCAGCTGAAAAGGTCTGCCAAGGGCTGCAACCCCTGGGGCTGTGACCGCTGAGCACTATGATCCTGACTGGACCTCTTTTGGTGTCGGTTCTGATAGGAACCATATGGGAAAATGCCGTGGCTTTTAAAAACATTCACAACAACTGTAGTTGAATGCATTACCACAACTAGAAGAAGGAGGATAACCTCTAAAACCTTGGTCTATCACACTGTTTATTGAATGCAAAGGAACAAAGATAGGCAGTTGCATATATAATCAAACTCAGTGAGAACAAATTCAGAAGAAAGAAGGTTAATTGGAATAAGTTATAATGAAGTTATAGCCAATTTGAGTACCTCACTGTCAATAATTTTTGATGCATGTGATATTATAGATGATAATTTAGATACTAATTGTGGAAGTTTAGAGTGGAGGTGGTACTATAGTAGCCAACCAAAATATATTTGCCCAGGTGGATACCAATGTCACATAAATCCTGATGATGTACCTAGTCAAACAGCTAGATATCAGTCATCACACCTCTGTGGAAGAAAAGGATGGTCTTGTGTATGCTGGAATACTGCAGGCTGGAGATATGACTATCAATGTAAGACTCTATGAAATTTAATAGCAGGAATAGCTGTACAACCTGTGCCTGCAAGCCAGTAAATTTAACTGAAATTTAACTGAAAAATTGGAAACAGAAAAAAAAAAAGTAACTAAAATTGGACTTAAACTGGAGAAGACCCAAATGTGATTATTAGTATTAGGATCAAAGAAAAATATAAAGAGTCAATACAACATCATGTATTAAACTGGAGTCCAATATGAAATTCCCACAGTTGCTAAAAAAATCTCTTTGTAAAGCATTGAATATAACTGTTGTGTTTTTGGGGGAACTAACCGGGGAGAGAGATGGCCCTGGGAGGCAATGGAGAGTAATATAAGTGACCCTGCAGTCTGGAAAAATCTAAAAGGGAACAAATGGACCAGGCCAACAATGGCAGATTGACTTTACAGAACTGAAAGGAAGGGGGGTATAGGCATTTGTTACTAAATTGAATAATAATCAAATGGTTTGCTGTCTTGGATTTAAAGGACTCTTTCTTTGCTTAATATTGGCCAAAGAAAACCAGAATTTATTGGCTTTTGAATAAGGAAAATCCTGGCACTGTAAGGAAAACTCAACTAATTTGGACAGTATTACCTGAAGGGTTTAAAACCAGTCCGACGAGTTTTGAAATCAGTTAACACTGGAACTAGAAACATGGAATCCACCCACTCAGAGGGACTCTCTTACAATATGTGAATGACCTATTAATTGCTACAGGAACAAAGGAAGAATATGTCTCGTTAATGGTGGGATTGTTGAATTTTCTGGGACTGAATGATTATCAGGTATCCAGACAAAAGGCCAAACTAATTCAAACCTGAGTTTCCTACCTAGGATATGAAACAACAGGAGAACATAGAAGTTGGAACTGCTAGAAAAGAAGCCATTTATCAAATACCACGACCATCAGCCATCAAGGAGTACGTACCTGGGAATGACTGGATGATGCAGACATGGATACATGATTATGGTGTTCTGGTAAGACCACTATATGAACTGTTAAAAGAAACCTCTCTTTGGAATAGACCGATTCTGTAGAGGAGGGCTTTAAAACAGAGCTAATGAGAACTGCAGCTCTGTGACTTCCGGATGTGACTAAATCATTTTGGCTATATTCCTATGAAGAGGGAATAGCTTTGGTCCTTGCTCAGAAACTAGGACCCTATAAGAAGACAGTGGTGCATTTTTCAAAACAGCTGGATGAAGCAAGCAAAGGATAGCCCAGATGCCCAAGAGCTGTGGCTACAGTTGTCATGAACATTGAAGAGGCTTGCAAATTTACCTTGGGACAAAAGATTACTGTACTAGTGTCTCATGTTGTATTAGCAGTTCTGGAACAGAAAGAAGCCCACTGGTTATCTCCTTCATGGTTTTTTTTTGGTTTTTAAATTTAAGCTTGTTATAAATTGAGACCACAACGGATCATAATCCAATTAGAATTTTATTAATTATAGCAAGTAGAATATGAGCAAAGACAGCGCTGGACGGCAGGGGAGTCTGCGCTCCGCCTACTGCCGTGCTGAGCAGTTCAAAAAGCCCTTCCTTATACATCTTTTACTTCCGTGTTCATGGCGTAGTTGAGGTACTCTGCGCATGCTTCAGCTGTTGCTAGGGGGTCGACCTCTGCCTCCCGGTGGTCGGTGAGGCCGAAGTAAGAAGTCTTCCTCCTTTGTTCCATAGTTGACCCTTCATTTATGTCCTTATATGGAGTGGTTTGTCTTATTTCTGCCAGTTCCTGGAACATCTTGCAAGCCAGTTTCTGTAACACCTTGTGGTCATCTTATGTTTGCATAAACGGTTTCTGGTTTAATTGGTGTAAGCGATTGTGGTTTATTTTATCTTGCATAAACTGTGTCCGTTAACTGTGTGCATAAGCAATTTCATATCTTTTGTTGTCTAACCTTTATATTGGGCTTAACATATATATATATACCTAACATATATCTTAATAAACAATACCTTATTCTTTAGTTTTTCACAAGCTGGTGACTCTGATCAGGAAACTGGAAATAATTTGGCCAATATTGAAGCCAAACAAGAAGCTGAATCCCTGATGGCAAACTAACAATTGAGAAATCTAAACCTAGATATTCAAAGGAGGATAGAAAATTGATTGAAGATCTCAAAGGACAGGAAAAAAGGGGGTTGGGTTCAGATACATGATGGGCGAATTTTAATTCCCTGTAATCAATTCTGGAAGATACTTCAGGAGGGCAAATAAATTTTCCTGAGTTACCGAGAACAGGTTACCAATATTTGTTGGTGTTAACCGATACTTTTTCAGGGTGGTCAGAAGCATTCCCTTGTAGAATAAATAATGTAAGACAAGTAATTGGAACATCGTTGTATGATATACCTTGTTTTGGAGTACCAGAGGCAATTTCTTCCGACCGAGGCTCGCACTTTAGAGCAAAATAGTTACAAGAAACTAGCAAAAATTAGAAGCTGATTGGCAACTACATGTACCATACAGGCCCCAGGTCAGTGGGCAAGTAGAAAAGATGATTCATCTGATCAAAACATCAGACTGGTAAAATATGTCAGGAAATAAATTAATATTGGTACCAAGCCTTACCACTGGCTCTATTAAGGCTTTGAACTAAACCTCGGTCGAAAGAAAAGGCTAGACCATGTAAAATTTTATATGGAAGACCATATGGGGTCCAACAGGGAGTGCCTCTCCAAGTGGGAGAAGAAAACCATGTGGCTGGAACTCGAAGCAGAGGACTGGAGAGTCCAGTACATAATATACAACCTGGAGATTATGTATACATAAAATCTTTCAGACCACAGAGGAAGAAGATCTCGAACCAAGGTAGAAGGGGCCGTTCCAAGTATTACTCACAACTTTCACTACTATCAAAATTAGAGAACAAAGCGTCTGGATTCAAAAAGGCTCCAAAAGCTCCCTGGAAAATCACATCGAACGGTAATAACAGAAGGGCAGTACAAGTGCTGCACATACTACATGAAGCTTGGCCTAATTAGGTGTATACCCGGCTGCTAGTGTCCGTTTGGTGTACACCCACAAGAGGCAACAGGCATCCTGTGGTTTACAGTCACAGGGGACAGTGAGCATCTTGTGGTTTGGGTCCGCAAGACACAGTGGATGTCTTGTACAAAAGGTTTTACGCACGAGAGGCAGCGGGCGTCCTATGGTTTACAATCACAGGAGGCAGTGGGCATCTTGTGGTTAGGGTCCTGCAAGACACAGTGGGTGTCTTGTAGAAAAAGTTTTGTTTTTTAGGCAGCAGGCATCTGGTGGTTTGAGTCCTGCAAGATACAGTGGGTGTCTTGTAGAAAAGGTTTTGAGGATTTCAAAGGTATGTGCTGCATGAACGTAATCTGACCATTCTGAATCAATCCATGCTAAGCTGGGAAAACTGCAGGGGAATATGCAAAAGCTTAAAATTGTTCGAAGTGGATTGGATGAGGAGTTACTGAATGGTTCAGAGATATACTTAACCAAGGCCTTCTCCAGGTATAATTTTAACATAGATAGGTCTGTCATAAATAATAGAGTAAAAGAATTTACTCACTTTATAGAAAAAGGGGGGACTGATACACGGGTAACCAATGTACAGGGGGGTAATACAGAAAAATTGTACAAGGGAGTTAAAGGAATTCCTTTGCTTAAACAAAAGTGTTGTCTGTCTTAAGTACCTGCCATTGCCATCTTGCCAAGGCAGTGATTACTGCTGGAGGGGAAGAAACAGATGCTAATTCTACTGACAAAAGCAGATGAAAGGTCCTGCTGATAGGCGGCAGGAGAGGCAGACTGGGTGACCAAGCCTTAAGACCATGACAAAAACACAGATGTTTGTTCCTACTGATAAGCGGCAGGAGAAGCAGACTGGGCGCCAACTAACCCTAAGTCCATGTCTGAAGGTTAAAAGGTGTAAAGGTTAAGAAGAGGAAGACTCATTTACTTCATCTTGAAGACCCCTGCCCACAGGAGGAAGACTCATTTACTTCATCCTGAGACCCCTGCCCATGACCAGAAGGGGCACTGCGCAAGTGCAAAGGACCTTCTGGCTCATTATAATACGAAGCGGGGGTAGATAATACATATGTATAGGCGGATTGAGCAACCTCATGTCTATGTATACCTTAAGAGAATAAATGTAAAGGGACAACAACCCTGAGGTGTGCATGCTTTGGAGGAGCTATCCCCATGCACCTCAGCGCTGAATAAAAGCAAACCTACTTTACAACTTTAACTAGTTGTGGAGTCTATCCGCGTATCAATGGTACCAGGAGCTGTGGAGACTCCACTTACTTCTTCATGACCATGGAGTGGAGGGCATTGGCAAGCATGTGGTCCTCCTCGGGAAACACAAATGTGACTCAGTTTCCATTTATCCCACGTGCCATGAATGGGGAGAGAAGAGATGCTGTAAGGTTCTCTGAGCACCAGCCCCAGGGTGAAGAATCAAGAGCTGTGCTCAGCTTCAGCACAGCACCTGTAGCTCTGGCTGGCCCATGGCTGTGGCTCATGGCTCCAGTGCTGCAGTGTGACCAAGAGCAACTTCACAGAGGAGGGAAGGTGGCAGAATGATGGAGCTCAGAGAAACCTCCCCCTGGTTATCCAAGTGCCCGTGCACCCTTGCTCCTCACAGGGGAGGAGCCCAAAGCAGCTGCAGCTTCGGGACCCAGGGTGGAAAGAAGCTGGGAGTGAGTGTTGAGGACTTTGTGAGTGCAGGTCCTGCCACCAGCCCAGGCTGGACAGGAATGAGAGGGACAGTAAAGAAGTGTCCAGGGAGGCCTGGGGGCTGTCAGCAGGGAAAGCGGATCCCACTTCAACACCAACATCAGCCCAAAGTCCCACCCCTCGGAGGAGCCTGGGAAGGCACCGGCAGCCTCAGGCTGCTGAGCCCACGTGTCATGACCCCCACAATGGCAGCAGCCGCCCCTGCAGTGGCAGAGCCGCTTTCCTGCTGTGCGGCTGCCCTGGAGCTCAGCTCTGCCCCGCTCCCAAAGCCAGAGCCGCGCAGGGAGCACCCGATGCTCCTGGGCAGCTCTCCCGGGCGCTGGCACTCAGGGAGGCGCCAACGGGAGCCCGCAGCAGTTTTCCTGCAGGGCAGAGCCATCTCCTGCCTCCTGCTGCTGCAGCGGCTCTGGAGCGGGACTCAGAGGGAATGGGGGCAAAGAGAGGAGACGAAGCCGCTGCTGGCAAAGCACCCAAAGGGCGGACGTTCCACAGTGCTGAGCGATCCTGCCGAGGGGAGACTGAGAGGGGAGCTGAGGCACAAGCTCTGCCCTGGGAGCTGCTGAGGCACAGGGTGCCCAGAGCAGCTGTGGCTGCCCCATCCCTGGCTCTGCACTACCCTCTGCTGCTGCGGGCTCTACTTCTGCACCTTCGCTGCCCACTGTCCCATCACCGTCCTCATCTGTCCCAGCAGAGTCCTGTGCTGGGGATGGCGCTTCCTCCTCATCTTCTGCACTACCCTCCTCCTCCATCCTGTCAGCCGTGTTGGTCTGTTCCATGACGCTGGAATAATCCCAACTCTGGTCAGACCGGGCAAGATGCGGGCCCTCTGTTGGGTATTGTGTAGAGGGCTGTGCTGCAGGAGGGGTGGGTGCTCTCTGCTGGCTGGAGACTGGGAGGCTGTCGCTGAGCTTCACCCTCCGGAATGCTTCCCAGAGGGTGGACTCTGAGTGGGTCAAGCCGAAGCCAGGCTCCTGTTGCTCCCAGTTTATGTCTCTTCCTCCCTCCAAGGCTGGCACCTCCTGCACCTTGTCCTTCTGCGCTGGCCGGGCTGTGCTGGGGCTTTTCACAGTCAGGATGCTCATGGCCTTTTGGCAGCTGGAGATGCAACACGGAGCTGCTGTTCCCTTTCCTGGGTGGCACTGGTCCCATTAGGAGCCCTGGTGTCTCTGCCAGGGGATCTGTAACACACCAAGAGCACATCAGGGACAAGAAGCTTTCTGCCAGACACAGGCTCAGAGGGTTCACTATAGCTGGGGCACACGGGCAGGGCTGTGGGGCAGTTACCGCAGCGGGGAGCAGTGCTGCTGCACACGCTCATGCAGTCGAAGCTGAGGGTCCTGCACGGGGTCTCAGTGCTGTGCTTGTGCTGGCAGAGGCAGCAGGCCGTGTCGTTGGACAGCTTGCTAAAGAACAGAGGTTGTGCGCAAACACTGAGCATCGCCACCCGGGGCAGCGACTCCAACCCAGCTGTGGCACAGAAACGCGTCAGGGCTCTGCTTCAGTGTCTGCTGCGGCTCTGGGAAACTTCCCCTCAGCCCCAGGTCCCAATGGACACTTTTGGGGTGGTGGGTTTGTTCCCCACGCAGAGCATCAGCACCCTGAGAGCTGAGCTCAGGCCCAGGCTATGGTGCAGGAAGGGCAGAGCCAAAGCCTGCAGGTAGCCCCACAGGGAAGGGGTTCCCTTGGCAAGAACAGCCTCAGCACTGCTCCTCTGTAGGACATGAAAGAGCCACCAAGCACAGACTTGATCCTCAGGGGAACAGCCCCATAAGGAAGGAAGGAAGGAAATAACACTGTCCTCCTGCGGCAGCAGACAAAGCTGTGGAGCCTACATGGAGGGCAGTGGACTGAGCTGAAGGGGCTGGTGTGCTGGGAGGAGGGAGTGATGGCCTGAGGCTCTGAGCTGTCAGTGCTGCCTATTAACAGGGAACACAGACCCCTCTGGGAGGCAAGTCAAAAGACAGCACAGAGTTTTCAAGAGAGCTTTGGTTCACAGCCTGATGACCAAAGCTGCCAGACAAGCAAGAAGAAGCAGAAGCAAATGATCTCCTTGCAGCTCTGTATGTCAGCACACTCGGGGTTGGCTTTCCAAAACTGCTGCTGATTTAGGGGCAGATGAAGCACCCATCACCTCTGCCTGGACACAGCAGATCTACCTTACCCCAGCACTACAGTACCGTGCCTGCAGAGAACAGGGAGAAGAGTGGTGTTCTTTATTGAAATGACTCGTGGTGGAAACCTGACATGAGCAGAGGGGATTCCACAATGGAAGGGCCCTGAACATGAAAGCAATGCACATCCTCTGCCTCTGCTCTGCATGCAGAAGTTGATCTTGCTTTCAGAGGGGTGTGTGATGCGGTCGCAGGAGTAGGTTCGTACCCTTTCCATATTTCCACATCCTCCTGCCCACTTATCACTGTCTATGGCTTCACAAGTATCAAAAATTACACTTGTTGGATTATTTAGATTAGTGTTTTCAGTTCGCCCTACTACTTTTCCATCTTTTCCCACGGATTGCACTTTCAATCACCATTCCTTTGCCTTCATTTTAGGATCATAATAGATTATCTTGTCTTTAATATTATATCTGGCATACTCCGTATTGTTATGGGTACACATCTCGAGTGGGGTCCCACTGCATTAGTAATGGGTGTGATAGATTAAAGTTTGCATAGTCAAGTGCCCACTCAAAGCAGTCTTTACACATTCCGTGCAATCGGAGGAAGCTCGTACTCGTGATAGGGACAGTAGCCATAAGATGATCAGAGGTCCAGTATGACCTATACCTCCACCCCTCCGGCCTGTGAGGTTGCTGCCCACAGCCGAGGTATGTTTGTGCTTCTTGGTGGCAGGCATAGAGGCCAACCTGGGCTTGCCCTCGGCCATCTTATTTCTTCACATTCCATTCTCACACAAACTTTATTCACAGACCCTTATAGTAAATATCTATTTGTCTTTAGTTACCTCCCACTCCGATGGTACCAACCAGTATTAGTTGTCTATTCTGCTGACTAGTCAGAACAACCCAATTATATAGATTCGCACTTAGCCTTTTGTTTCATATCTTGGTGTAGACTCTCATACCTCAATTACAGAATCATAAGCCTAAGTAAGTTCCCTATATATATATCTATCTGATTAATTTAATTCAGATCCCCTAACTTGAGGAATATTATCTCCCCAGGAGGAGAATCAGAGTTTCCTCGGGGTATTTCACAAGGGAATTTGAGACTTTGTGTTTGCAAGTTATTACATATATATATATAGCTTACTACATGGTCCTCTTCTTGAGAGTCAGTTTGGTGTCACCTGGCGCAGATATGACAGTCCACTCCCTATGTTCTTCTACTGGTCTTTTAATCCTGCTCGCATGGGTCCATCCTCTTTTTCTGGTCTGGATCGCAGCCTCCGTTGTCAGCAATACCTGAAAGGGACCTTCCCATTTTGGAGGTAAAGATTGCTCACTCCAGGTCTTAACCAATACACACTCCCTGGGATGAATGTTATGAATTTTGAAGTCCAGAGGTGTTGACTGGGGAATCCATCCTTTTAATCTGAAATGTTCCAGAGTCTGAGCTATTGTGGTCATACATCTTCTGATATTCGCCTCTCCTCCCTCATAAGTAGCAGTCTCCTTTTGGGTTGTCAGAAAAGGTAATCCAAACATCACTTCATAAGGAGATACCCCTAACTCCGATCTGGGCTGTGTTCAAACTCGTAACAATACTAAAGGTAGACACTTCACCCAGGACATCTGAGTCTCAATTATTAGCTTAGTTAATGTGTTTTTTTTTAGGTTTGATTCATTCTTCCCACTCTTCCCGAGCTTTGAGGATGCCATGGGGTGTGTAATTCCCATTTTATTCCCAAGGCTTGGGTTACTTGTACAGTTTTTGAGGTAAAATGTGTCCCCCTGTCCGAGTCAAGTCTGCTGATCATCCCATATCTAGGGATAACTAGTTCCAAAAGAGTTTTTGATACTACGTTTGTCGTAGCCCTGACAACTGGAATTGCTTCTACCCAATGAGTTAAGTGATCCATTATTGCTAACAGGAACTTCCACCTCTGCACAGGAGGGAGTTCAGTAAAACCTACTTGGATGCTCTGGAAGGGCTGCGTTGCCAATTCACGTCCCCCTGAGGTAGTTTGGTTTTCTTCTTACAATCTTTTTATTCACTCTTTGACAAGTCATGCATTTATCAGTCATTTGTTTTGCTAACCCAAAAACTCCAATACATCCATACTCCCTTAACAAGTGGTCACACAAGGTACCCCAGTGAGTCTCTTGGTGTATGTTTTCTAATATCTGTCAATGGCTTATTAAGGAGCTGTCTCCCATCAGGGAGTTTCCATTTCCCATGTTGATCTTGTTCTCCTCCTGTTTTACTTAACTCTTTCTTTTCTGACTCACTGAATTTTGGAATCTCCAATTCCTGTTCCTCAGGTACCAGAACTAACATGACTCTCTCAGTTCCGTTTTCTGCTGCATCTCTAGCTTGTTGGTCGGTTAGATTATTTCCCCTTATTTCAAGTGTCATTCCTCTCTGATGTCCTCTAACATGCACTATAGCTATTTCTTCAGGTAACTTTAATACTTCCAAGACTTCCAGGATAAGTCCTCAATGAATCAACCCCTTCCCTTTCGAATTTAAAAGTCCCCGTTCTTCCCAATTTTTCCAAAGGTGTGCAGTATATCAAATGCTTATTTTGAGTCAGTATAAATAGTTCCCTTCCTATGCACTAGGTATTCTAAAGCTCTTTTCGGAGCATATTGCTCACACATTTGAGCAGACCAATCCGAGGGTAATTTCCCTCTTTCAATGATTTGCATCTTTTCTCCGTTAACTAGTGCATACCTTGACATCCTTTTTCCCTGCAGACATCTAGACAATCCATTCACATAGATTCCTTTGCAATCTGGGAGAGCCTGTACCATTAAATCCTCCCGAATCTTGGTCTGGCATTGTATGACTTCTGAACAGTTATGGGTTAAACCTTCTTTTTGCTTCCCATATAAGAACTGAGCTGGGTTTAGACTTTTGTCCACCATTAATGTAAAATCATCATTATTCATTAATATCACTTCATACAAATAAAAGGATTTGTCCAGTGAGGGACCAACAACCCCTCAGTCCCGTCCATGAACATGTCTGTTCCCACTTGTTTGCCTGCCCCAGCACCCATCCCACGCTCAAACACAGGAGCTGTGTGAGCTCCCCTCCTTTCCCCCTTGGTTTCCCTTTTTTCCCCTCACAGTTGCTCACCCTGCTCTGCAGGGGCTGCAGATGCCTCTGCAACAGCACTGCTGCTTTAACCCTTTCTGAACTGGGAATGTGCATCTGCCGCTTGGTGCCAGTGCCAGGGATCTCTTGCTCCTTATGAATATCAGATAGGACAGATGCAGAGGGTGCTTTCCCTCAGAGATATCCGTGATAGATAATTTTTCAACCTATTTTTCTGATTACTCTGGGTTTGGTTTGGTTGGTTTTTGTGGGGTTTTTTTTGTTTGTGTTTTTTGGGGTTTTTTTCCAGCTTTAAACATTTTTCCCCAATATCACAGGCTGAACAGCCTCTCTCCAGCTTAGCTTTCTGTTTTTCCCTGTCCTTTTCCACAGCCAAAATTAAGGGATCTGGCTGAGCTATATCAATTTCGTTTTCAATCTGTCATGCTGGGCGGTTTCTTAAAGTGAAAAAAACCCATATCTGCATACATCATCCCATTTTCCTTATTGCTTTAAGAACAACATCAGTTGTCATTGAAAGACCACTTTTCCCCATCTTTCCATTTATATAAAAGGCCACCATTGATTACAATATTTGATCATAGTTTTATTCACATTTTCTCCCGGTGGCCCTCCCCTTATATCTTCCCAATGAGCTAAAATGCAACCTGACAGGCTCTTTCTGAGAATTCCCCCACTCTGTTGTCCCCCCATTGTAATCCTTTAAAGATATATGATACAGTTAGCTCTACAACAATAACATTTTACCCAGAGTAAAAGGTATAACATCAAGGAACTAAGAGCTGGGAAATAACAGCGGAGAAAATAACAGCAAGGAAATAGCATCTAAGGATATAGCCGAGAAAGTAACATCAAGGAAACCCTCGGCAGTTCCTACGTGGATCAAGAGCTGAACTTGGCACCAGCATTGCCACCATCGCACTATAGGTTGCACCGATGACCACCTCCTACTCATCATGGGGCTGAGCCAGGGGCACCTCCTGCGGGGCAGGGATTGGAGAGGTGAGAAGCAGGCATGGGGCAGTGACAGGGCAGAGGGACAGAGCTGGTGCCTGCTCCTGCCCTTACCTCGTCCCTATCCCTGTCCTTGTCCTTGCTCCTGCTCCACAACTTGGGCCGCAGCTTCTGAAAGCACCTGGAAACAGGCAGGAGCAGAAGGAGGAGAAGCAAAGGGTGAACTCCTGCGGTGCTGGAGGAGCTGGGGGGGCTCTGGGCAGGGCTGGGCTCTGCTGGAGGAGAGCCTGTTGGGGCAGGGAAGGGCAGGAGTTACCTCTGCAGGCACCCTCCGCTGCTGCCTTGGGAATCCTCGGCATGTTTCTTCCTGCAGACCTGGTGGCAGAGAGACAAGAGACTTGGAACATGGAGGTATCCACATGGAATTCTGCAGCATGGGGAGCTGGGAGGTTCTTCCTGCAGCCCAGCCCCTTCTACACACATGCAAGGCTGTGCCAGCAGCCATGCCATTAAGAAGAGCCCCCCATGCCGCCCTGCCCAGCTCCCCACTGCTCCCTGCCTCTGGGATGACCCAGAGTTCTCCTCAGCCTCGTTGGTGTCTGCCTTTCTCCTCTGCACAGAGCATTGCAGGCTCCCCCCCCACCCCTTCAACCGCTGCCTGCAACACGCATGATGCCTTCTAAAGACGTGAAACCTCTTTTATCTCTTTGGAGGAGAAGGGCCCCAAAGGGAGGTTCAAACTCCACAGCAACGATTGGGCCCCTGCCCTGTGCCAGGACAAGCTGCTCCCAGCAGCTCTGAACACGTCCAAGCTCCAGGGTGGGGGTACCACAATGAGCTCCACGTCTGGGAAAACATCTCTTCTGCTTCCCAGCACATCCACAGGCATGTGCAGCAGCACCCGGGCCCCATGCGCACTGTGGGAGCAACCCCTGCCCCTGTGCTCTCTGTCCTCAGGGTTTGGCTGGCAGAGCTCTGCCAAATGAGTCCTTGGCTCACCTTGTAACAGCAAGGCACCAGGAAAGCAATCGACATGAAAATGAGAGTGGAGAGCAACGGCAGCAGCCACTGGTGGGAGGTGTGATTGGCCATGTCCTGGGAGAAAAGGAGAGTGCATCAGGGAGGAGAGGAGAGGAGGAAATGGAGGCCCCTTCCATACCCCGCTGCCCAGACACACACACGCAGCCATGCCCTGTTCTCTCCTACCGTCTCTGCAGATTCGCTGCCCACGTTCCTGGCCTGGACTTGGGCATGGGGAGCAGAGGTGCCGGCATCCTCCTCCCGCAGACACTGCTCCAGGAGGTCAGAGGGCTCCGGGTCACGCTGCCTCTCACTCAGCAGCTTCAGGAGCAGCCCCATCCTCGAGACCATCTTGGCGCAGGCCGGCTGGAGCTGGGGCAGGCCACAGTCCTGGCGCAGGGCTCGAGCCACCTGTGCCATGAACCTGCGCAGGGCTCGCTCTGGCACCAGCCAGTGCAGGTGGCGGCTGAGCAGGGTGTCAAAGGGGGCTCCTGGCGTGGCCGCGCTGCCCGGGGCGCTGGAGGTACCCCCTGCCATTGGGATGGGGGGTTCCTGCTCCTTGCGCTGTCCGGGTGTGCTGGTGCTTGCAGGGGCGCTGGGTGGTCTCCCGCCTGGAGAGGAACGCTCGGCTGCAGCCGCGTCTTCTGCGGCGCTGCTGGCAGCAGGGGGGCCGTTGTTGGCCAGCAGAGCATAGAAGGAATGCTGGAGAGTGCTCAGTCTCTGCTCTGCACTACCCTCTGCTGCTGCGGGCTCTACTTCTGCACCTTCGCTGCCCACTGTCCCATCACCATCCTCATCTGCCCCAGCAGAGTCCTGTGCTGGGGATGGCGCTTCCTCCTCATCTTCTGCACTACCCTCCTCCTCCATCCTGTCAGCCGTGTTGGTCTGCTCCATGAAGTTGGAATAATCCCAACTCTGGTCAGACCGGGCAAGATGCGGGCCCTCTGTTGGGTATTGTGTAGAGGGCTGTGCTGCAGGAGGGGTGGGTGCTCTCTGCTGGCTGGAGACTGGGAGGCTGTCGCTGAGCTTGACCTTCCGGAATGCTTCCCAGAGGGTGGACTCTGAGTGGGTCAAGCCGAAGCCAGGCTCCTGTTGCTCCCAGTTTATGTCTCTTCCTCCCTCCAAGGCTGGCACCTCCTGCACCTTGTCCTTCTGCGCTGGCCGGGCTGTGCTGGGGCTTTTCACAGTCAGGATGCTCATGGCCTTGTGCAGCTTGCTCTTCAGCTGTGCCACGAGCCCCTCTGCTAGAAAATAGAACCTGCTGGTGTCAATAGAGCTGCTCCAGCCCCTGTGCTGAATGCTCTGCAGCATCAGCATCAGCTCCTTGGCAGTGTTCCTCTCCTGCCTCGAGAGCTGCTGAGGAGAAGGTGCTGATGCACTGGGGCTGCTCACACTCATTACAACTGCGAGCGTGACAGTTCCCAGCTCCGTGAGTGCAGGCTCCTTAGGCTGGAGATTCAACACGGAGCTGCTGTTCCCTTTCCTAGGTGGCACTGGTCCCATTAGGAGCCCTGGTGTTTCTGCCAGGGGAGCTGTAACACACCAAGAGCACATCAGGGACAAGAAGCTTTCTGCCAGACACAGGCTCAGAGGGTTCACTATAGCTGGGGCACACGGGCAGGGCTGTGGGGCAGTTACCGCAGCGGGGAGCAGTGCTGCTGCACACGCTCATGCAGTCGAAGCTGAGGGTCCTGCACGGGGTCTCAGTGCTGTGCTTGTGCTGGCAGAGGCAGCAGGCCGTGTCGTTGGACAGCTTGCTAAAGAACAGAGGTTGTGCGCAAACACTGAGCATCGCCACCCGGGGCAGCGACTCCAACCCAGCTGTGGCACAGAAACGCGTCAGGGCTCTGCTTCAGTGTCTGCTGCGGCTCTGGGAAACTTCCCCTCAGCCCCAGGTCCCAATGGACACTTTTGGGGTGGTGGGTTTGTTCCCCACGCAGACCCTTTGTCCCAGCAGCTGGGATCTGCTGGAGGTGGGAGCCAGCCCCTGCACACTCACAGTGTTTCCAAGCGGGATGTTGTCAGGAGCAGCATGAGCAGCGTCTGCCGAGTCACTCGTGTGCCAGCCAGGTCCCTGCAAGGGGTTCAAGAAACACATTCCATTTCCCGCTGCCTCCAGCAGGAGAAGGGTGGGATTTGCTGCTGGATCTCTGCTTTCCTGGGCACGGGACACCCAGAGACACAAAGCAAGATCCAGGGCAAGCTGTGAACAAGGAGTCTGTGCTTACAGGTCAGTGAGTGAAGGCAGCTTGAAGAACCACGTGTCCTTGATAACAGACAGGGGGTTACGGCTCAGGACCCTGCAATGAACCAACAACTCGTGTGAGCAGGGGGTGCAGGATGAGAGCGCTGGCTGGGGCTCCGTGCTACGTGTGTGAGGAAGGGCCTGGGGTGAAGGCTCCAGGCCAGGGCAGATGCTGACGGGCAGGTTCACAACGTACATCAGGTCCTGACTACCTCCAGCCCAGACAGCAAAAGCCCAGAACGGCTGCTTCTGGAAAACACAACATCTCTTTCTTTCCTCCTCAGCTCACACCTTCTGGTGGCTTCCCTCCACCAGGACTGTCCCTGTTTTCTCACATTCCCACTGTCCGTGAGCTTTGTCCCTGTTCCTGCACCCAGCCAGGCAAAGCGGTGGCCTGACAGAGCTGTCGTTCAGCATTGATGCTGCTGCCTGTCTGGGGTAAGAGGTGAGCAGAACACAGGGACAAGTGCCACTGCCCTGAGCTACCCTTAGCCCTGGGAACACTCACAGTGTCTGGAGGAACTGCATCCCGTGCCATGCCCGGAAGGTGTCGCTCCGGATCTCGGTGATGAAATTTCCCTCCAGGCTTCTGGGGAAACGGGAGAGCACAGAAATGAATTGGGTCTGACCCACAGGAAGCTGGAGTGAAGCAGCACTGATCTGTAGGAAACAGCCACATCCAAGGTGGAACTGGGAGGAAAGTGCCATTTGCTCTCCTGCTGTTTGTTAAGCTGTCCAGGAGAGGAGAGGAAGTGCATGTGTGCTGCATCTCTGCCTGCTCCAGGACACAGGAAGACTCAAGACTCAGCTTCTATTCTGGCTGTTTGCACAAGCCATGGCCCCCATCCTGGTGTGGCCACCAGCTACTCCCTGAGCCCCTGAGCTCGGCTGCTCCTTCAGCAGGAGGAACTGGAGCCCCCTTGTTCTGAAAATAACAGGAGCTTTTTCCAGCACCAGAAGGTCCTAAATGCAAACAGGCTTCACCAGGCCCACCAGGAAGAAACTCCCGTAACTCACAGGGTCTTCAGGAAAGGAAGGTTCTCAAAAGCACACGCCTCGATGGACTCGATTCTGTTGTAAGATAAATCCCTGTTAAGAGGAGAACAAAAACCGCTGGTGACATTTGCACTGTGCTGGTTCCTCTCAGGTGCTTTGCCGCTGGCAGCACAGACGTGCCACAGCTCTCATTTCACGTGGGCTTTCTCTCTGGCACTGACTTGCAGTGGTGTAAGCGCAGGAATAAAGCCCTTCCTGGGGCGGGCTGGGCAGCAGGGCCAGGGCAGGGGGAGGCCGTGCCCACCGCCACGGGCAGGGGGGTACCTACAGGTGCCTCAGCAGGAGCAGCCCCTCCAGCGAGCGCCTCTTCACCGCCCACAGCCTGTTGTGCCGCAGGACTCTGCAAGAGACGGACAAACACGAGCAGTGGCACCCGCGGCTCTCAGGGGCAATGGAGCTGTGGGGGCAACGACCCTGCAGCAGCGTCACTGCAGCATCTCGGCCTTGGCTGCCCGTGGCAAGCACCGGTGCGGTGCTCGGCACGGCCCCGGCTCCACAGCTCGGCGCAGGGATGGGGATGCCGCAACCCCTGGGCCACGTCCGACGCTGGTGGATACTCACAGCTTCTCAGCCCACGGGTATCCCTTCCACGCCTGCCGGGGGAGGAGGGCGAGCGCGTTCCCAGTGAAATCCCTGCGGAGAAGCCATTGGCAGCGTCACCCCCAGCACAAACCTTTCCCCTCCCCAGGGCTGCGGGGTGGCCGCGGGGCCGGCCTGGAGCTGCCCCCTCGGCGCTGCCCATCAGCCCTCCACACGCAGCGTGTCCCTGGAGCCGCTCTCGGGGTGCAGGGCACTCACAGCACGGAGAAGGGCTGTTGCTGGGTGGCCAGGGGCACGCGGGCCAGGGCAGCGCTGCTGCAGTCCAGCCGGCGCTGGCGGCAGCGGCAGGGCGCCGGGCAGGGCCCCAGGGGCCGGGCCAGGCCGGGGGCCAGGCCCAGCAGCACCAGCAGCACCAGCACCAGCGTTGCCATAGCGACGCAGGGCCCGAGCGCCTTCGGTAGCACGCGAGGCTCAAGGCTGGGGATCCAAACCAGGAGCTCCTCTCGTCTGCGACCAGCAGCGGATCTGGGGCTGTGCTGGCCCTGCTGGCTCCCAATAGCCTGGAACACCTCACACCTCACAATGGGGCCGCGCCCCAAGAGTGGCATCGCCCGGGCCTGTGAGCCTGCGTCCCCATTGTGACATGGGACCATCCCCTGCCGCTGGAGCCGGGCGCTCTGCCCCCCCTGTGCCGTGTTCCAGACCAGCACAGCTACAGCAGGAAAACCGGAGTGCAAGAAAGGAGCCTTGCCCTGTGTGTGTACGCGTGTGTACATGTGTGTACACTTTTACACACGTGTGTACATGTGTGTGGAAAGCGTCAGGCCTCGTGTGTTGGCTTGGAAACACAGGTGTCACTTCCAAGGGACACTTGGAAGTGTCAGGGTCACACACAGACCCTGCGGTGAACTGCTGGCCAATCTCCTTCTCCATTTGGAAGGCAAAGGCCCCGTGCTGGGGCTGCAGTCAGGATGGCAGGTTGTATCTGTTGAACTCAACTGCAGTGGTGCCTGCAACAGAGACTGACACTGGGAGAAGGTGCTGCCTCTCCAAAAGCTGCACTTTACACAGTGCTGAGCCCCTCTGCTCCCTGTGGACGTGGGACAGACCAGTTCTGTGCACAAGGCTACCTGAAAACTGCCAAACCCTGGGCAGGAAACAGCAACGACTCTTGGAAGGAGAAAGAAATAAGACAGAAGAGTGGAAGAACTGCCTTCTATCTTTGTTCATACCCTGCTGAGCTGAACACAGTGTGGCCTCTGCAACATCAGCCTCCATCATCTTTATGATTAGAGAAAAAACTGGTTTGCATCAAAGCAGCCGTAAAACACACAACCAGAAATACTTGGCACAGGCAATTCAACACACAGACCTTACATGTCCATGGAGACTGCCATTCCCAAATGCTGCTGTATCTCTTCCTCCCTCTGGGCCCTGTACTCCTTCACACTCCTCTGCAAGCAAGAGCAAAGAACAAATGTTAACAGCACACACCTGAGCGGCTCGTACACCCCATGCCACCACTCTGCTCTGTGCTGTGGCTCCTCTGTCCAGTGCAGAGGATCCTGAGCAGCTCTGACAGTGCTCCAGGTACCTTCAGAAGTGATGGAGCTTTACATTCACTCCAAGGAACAGGAAGCCAGGCCATGCTGCAGGTCAGGCAGAGAAAGGCTGAGATAACTCCAGGTTCTTCATGCCTACAACACAGCTGTCAGCCCTTTCACCTCTGAGACCAAGAGACAGAAAAGCCCTCTAACTCTTCAGGAATAGTCTCACCTCAAAGGTGTTGAGTACGTGTTAGCAAACACCCATATGGTACCAGGAGCTGTGGAGACTCCACTTACTTCTTCATGACCATGGAGTGGAGGGCATTGGCAAGCATGTGGTCCTCCTCGGGAAACACAAACGTGACTCAGTTTCCATTTATCCCACCTGCCATGAATGGGGAGATGTCGTGGTTTAAACCAAGTCCCCCAACTCCCGGAGAGTTAGGAAGGAGAATCCAAAGAATGTAGCCCCCACGGATTGAGATAAGAACGGTTTAATTGCTAAGGCATAACACAAAACCCCTACTGCCATTTACTACTACAAATAATAATGATACAGCAAACAACAAGTGAAGAGAATACAACACCCCACCAGCCTCCGACCCATAACTGACTCCACCCTGCTTGGCCGAGCACCATGTGCACCCTCCTCCATTTTCCTCCAGAGCTCTACCCCTCCAGCCTTCTCTTTCCCAGTATGCATCCTGGGCATTACGTGCTATGGTATGGAATACCTCATTGCCTAGCCTGGGTCAGGTGACCTATCTCTGCTTCTTCCCGGACTCCCCTCCTCCACCTGGCTGGAAAAACCTTGAACAAAAACATCCTCAAAACATGCTCAAACCATGACAGGAGAGAAGAGATGCTGTAAGGTTCTCTGAGCACCAGCCCCAGGGTGAAGAATCAAGAGCTGTGCTCAGCTTCAGCACAGCACCTGTAGCTCTGGCTGGCCCATGGCTGTGGCTCATGGCTCCAGTGCTGCAGTGTGACCAAGAGCAACTTCACAGAGGAGGGAAGGTGGCAAAATGATGGAGCTCAGAGAAACCTCCCCCTGGTTATCCAAGTGCCCGTGCACCCTTGCTCCTCACAGGGGAGAAGAGGAGCCCAAAGCAGCTGCAGCTTCGGGACCCAGGGTGGAAAGAAGCTGGGAGTGAGTGTTGAGGACTTTGTGAGTGCAGGTCCTGCCACCAGCCCAGGCTGGACAGGAATGAGAGGGACAGTAAAGAAGTGTCCAGGGAGGCCTGGGGGCTGTCAGCAGGGAAAGCGGATCCCACTTCAACACCAACATCAGCCCAAAGTCCCACCCCTCGGAGGAGCCTGGGAAGGCACCGGCAGCCTCAGGCTGCTGAGCCCACGTGTCATGACCCCCACAATGGCAGCAGCCGCCCCTGCAGTGGCAGAGCCGCTTTCCTGCTGTGCGGCTGCCCTGGAGCTCAGCTCTGCCCCGCTCCCAAAGCCAGAGCCGCGCAGGGAGCACCCGATGCTCCCGGGCAGCTCTCCCGGGCGCTGGCACTCAGGGAAGCGCCAGCGGGAGCCCGCAGCAGTTTTCCTGCAGGGCAGAGCCATCTCCTGCCTCCTGCTGCTGCAGCGGCTCTGGAGCGGGACTCAGAGGGAATGGGGGCAAAGAGAGGAGACGAAGCCGCTGCTGGCAAAGCACCCAAAGGGCGGACGTTCCACAGTGCTGAGCGATCCTGCCCGAGGGGAGACTGAAAGGGGAGCTGAGGCACAAGCTCTGCCCTGGGAGGTGCTGAGGCACAGGGTGCCCAGAGCAGCTGTGGCTGCCCCAGCCCTGGCTCTGCACTACCCTCTGCTGCTGCGGGCTCTACTTCTGCACCTTCGCTGCCCACTGTCCCATCACCATCCTCATCTGTCCCAGCAGAGTCCTGTGCTGGGGATGGCGCTTCCTCCTCATCTTCTGCACTACCCTCCTCCTCCATCCTGTCAGCCGTGTTGCTCTGCTCGATGACGTTGGAATAATCCCAACTCTGGTCAGACCGGGCAAGATGCGGGCCCTCTGTTGGGTATTGTGTAGAGGGCTGTGCTGCAGGAGGGGTGGGTGCTCTCTGCTGGCTGGAGACTGGGAGGCTGTCGCTGAGCTTGACCTTCCGGAATGCTTCCCAGAGGATGGAATCTGCCCGGGTCAAGCCGAAGCCAGGCTCCTGTTGCTCCCAGTTTATGTCTCTTCCTCCCTCCAAGGCTGGCACCTCCTGCACCTTGTCCTTCTGCGCTGGCCGGGCTGTGCTGAGGCTTTTCACAGTCAGGATGCTCATGGCCTTGTGCAGCTGGAGATGCAACACGGAGCTGCTGTTCCCTTTCCTGGGTGGCACTGGTCCCATTAGGAGCCCTGGTGTCTCTGCCAGGGGAGCCGTAACACACCAAGAGCACATCAGGGACAAGAAGCTTTCTGCCAGACACAGGCTCAGAGGGTTCACTATAGCTGGGGCACACGGGCAGGGCTGTGGGGCAGTTACCGCAGCGGGGAGCAGTGCTGCTGCACACGCTCATGCAGTCGAAGCTGAGGGTCCTGCACGGGGTCTCAGTGCTGTGCTTGTGCTGGCAGAGGCAGCAGGCCGTGTCGTTGGACAGCTTGCTAAAGAACAGAGGTTGTGCGCAAACACTGAGCATCGCCACCCGGGGCAGCGACTCCAACCCAGCTGTGGCACAGAAACGCGTCAGGGCTCTGCTTCAGTGTCTGCTGCGGCTCTGGGAAACTTCCCCTCAGCCCCAGGGTCCCAATGGACAAATTGGGGTGGTGGGTTTGTTCCCCACGCAGAGCATCAGCACCCTGAGAGCTGAGCTCAGGCCCAGGCTATGGTGCAGGAAGGGCAGAGCCAAAGCCTGCAGGTAGCCCCACAGGGAAGGGGTTCCCTTGGCAAGAACAGCCTCAGCACTGCTCCTCTGTAGGACATGAAAGAGCCACCAAGCACAGACTTGATCCTCAGGGGAACAGCCCCATAAGGAAGGAAGGAAGGAAATAACACTGTCCTCCTGCGGCAGCAGACAAAGCTGTGGAGCCTACATGGAGGGCAGTGGACTGAGCTGAAGGGGCTGGTGTGCTGGGAGGAGGGAGTGATGGCCTGAGGCTCTGAGCTGTCAGTGCTGCCTATTAACAGGGAACACAGACCCCTCTGGGAGGCAAGTCAAAAGACAGCACAGACTTTTCAAGAGAGCTTTGGTTCACAGCCTGATGACCAAAGCTGCCAGACAAGCAAGAAGAAGCAGAAGCAAATGATCTCCTTGCAGCTCTGTATGTCAGCACACTCGGGGTTGGCTTTCCAAAACTGCTGCTGATTTAGGGGCAGATGAAGCACCCATCACCTCTGCCTGGACACAGCAGATCTACCTTACCCCAGCACTACAGTACCGTGCCTGCAGAGAAGAGGGAGAAGAGTGGTGCTCTTTATTGAAATGACTCATAGTGGAAACCTGACATGAGCAGAGGGGATTCCACAATGGAAGGGCCCTGAACATGAAAGCAATGCACATCCTCTGCCTCTGGTCTGCATGCAGAAGTTGATCTTGCTTTCAGAGGGGTGTGTGATGCAGTAGCCACAGAACTCCACATCAGGGCTGCAGGAGGGTGGGGGGAGAAGAGAGCAGTGAAACCCAGGCCAATCCACAGCAAATCTCAGGGAAGTCAGAGGCTTGGGGCACCTCAGACCTGCTGGGGCTCAGGACATCTCTAATATGACTGCGGGTCTTATGGGAGGGATGTGTTCAAAGGACACCCCCTCTAACCTTATTCACACACTTCCATCTATCTCTGAGCTGCAGCTGGAGCTTTGCAGGGGAAAGACCTGCCTGGCCCATGTTCAAACAGGGGATCCTGGCTGCTTGGAAACCTCCCTGCACACAGACCTGGTGCAGTTCTGCTGGGCAAAGGAAGCAGATGGGTCTAGGGCACCACAAGATGTTTGCAGACTGCACAACATCTGCCTTCACGAGCCGAGGTGGTTGGTAGAACATTTGTGCACACAGCAGAAAGCAGAGCTCCTCACAGGAAGGCTGCTCTTTTTCTTGTCATGGTGATCTATCTATCAGAGGAATTCACACGGCATTTGCAATGCGACTGTCATTTGAGATGATGCATTGAACTTCCTGCTGGAATTCTTCTGAGCCTTCCCAGTGAGTCTTCACAAAGCCCCAGTGCCTCCCAGCTCAATAAAATCAGAGTGAAGCCATTTGTATATTTAAATGGGGGTAGGAGGATTATTAATTTCCAGCATCAATTCCTGCATCTTGATGCAACCATTAAAGATGCACCCAAGCAAGGGAGTAAGGTGGGTACAAAGGTGGTAGCCAGGGCCAGCCAAGGGTCCAGGTCACCAGGCAGGTTTGTGGGGGTGAAAGAGGTCCGAGGCCAGGCCAGGAAGACAACCTGCAGGTCAGGTGAGGGTAGAGGGTCAGACAAAACCTGTGACCACCAAGCACATGTACAATGTACAACAATGAGGAGAGGCTGATGTTGAGTGAGGAAATCAGCCCATGGCTCAGCATCCAACAGCTCAGGACAGGCTGAGCTGAAGACCCATATTGATACAACACAGGTCAGGAGGGACTGAAAGCCCTGAGCTGAGCAGCTCCTGAGCCTGGGGGCAGGGTGTGTGTGGAGGCCCCAGGTGAGGCTCTTCAGACTCATCAAGGCCAATTAAGTGCTCTCAGGGCTAACAGCACAAGGAGAAAGTGAATCCTGTTAAGGGAGGGGGTAGGTTAGGAGCCTCTGACACCGTCTCTGATAGAAATACTCCAACAGGCAGGCACAGAGGGAGTTTTGCCTTGTTCCAGCAGCAACTGAGATGCAACTTAGTGAGAAGAAGGGCAGAAGAGGAGACAGAGGAACCCCCAGTGGTGCCAGGGGCTGTGGAGACTCCACTTACTTCTTCATGACCATGGAGTGGAGGGCATTGCCAAGCATGTGGTCCTCCTCGGGAAACACAAATGTGACTCAGTTTCCATTTATCCCACCTGCCATGAATGGGGAGAGAAGAGATGCTGTAAGGTTCTCTGAGCACCAGCCCCAGGGTGAAGAATCAAGAGCTGTGCTCAGCTTCAGCACAGCACCTGTAGCTCTGGCGGGCCCATGGCTGTGGCTCATGGCTCCAGTGCTGCAGTGTGACCAAGAGCAACTTCACAGAGGAGGGAAGGTGGCAAAATGATGGAGCTCAGAGAAACCTCCCCCTGGTTATCCAAGTGCCCGTGCACCCTTGCTCCTCACAGGGGAGAAGAGGAGCCCAAAGCAGCTGCAGCTTCGGGACCCAGGGTGGAAAGAAGCTGGGAGTGAGTGTTGAGGACTTTGTGAGTGCAGGTCCTGCCACCAGCCCAGGCTGGACAGGAATGAGAGGGACAGTAAAGAAGTGTCCAGGGAGGCCTGGGGGCTGTCAGCAGGGAAAGCGGATCCCACTTCAACACCAACATCAGCCCAAAGTCCCACCCCTCGGAGGAGCCTGGGAAGGCACCGGCAGCCTCAGGCTGCTGAGCCCACGTGTCATGACCCCCACAATGGCAGCAGCCGCCCCTGCAGTGGCAGAGCCGCTTTCCTGCTGTGCGGCTGCCCTGGAGCTCAGCTCTGCCCCGCTCCCAAAGCCAGAGCCGCGCAGGGAGCACCCGATGCTCCTGGGCAGCTCTCCCGGGCGCTGGCACTCAGGGAAGCGCCAGCGGGAGCCCGCAGCAGTTTTCCTGCAGGGCAGAGCCATCTCCTGCCTCCTGCTGCTGCAGCGGCTCTGGAGCGGGACTCAGAGGGAATGGGGGCAAAGAGAGGAGACGAAGCCGCTGCTGGCAAAGCACCCAAAGGGCGGACGTTCCACAGTGCTGAGCGATCCTGCCCGAGGGGAGACTGAGAGGGGAGCTGAGGCACAAGCTCTGCCCTGGGAGGTGCTGAGGCACAGGGTGCCCAGAGCAGCTGTGGCTGCCCCATCCCTGGCTCTGCACTACCCTCTGCTGCTGCGGGCTCTACTTCTGCACCTTCGCTGCCCACTGTCCCATCACCATCCTCATCTGTCCCAGCAGAGTCCTGTGCTGGGGATGGCGCTTCCTCCTCATCTTCTGCACTACCCTCCTCCTCCATCCTGTCAGCCGTGTTGCTCTGCTCGATGACGTTGGAATAATCCCAACTCTGGTCAGACCGGGCAAGATGCGGGCCCTCTGTTGGGTATTGTGTAGAGGGCTGTGCTGCAGGAGGGGTGGGTGCTCTCTGCTGGCTGGAGACTGGGAGGCTGTCGCTGAGCTTGACCTTCCGGAATGCTTCCCAGAGGATGGAATCTGCCCGGGTCAAGCCGAAGCCAGGCTCCTGTTGCTCCCAGTTTATGTCTCTTCCTCCCTCCAAGGCTGGCACCTCCTGCACCTTGTCCTTCTGCGCTGGCCGGGCTGTGCTGAGGCTTTTCACAGTCAGGATGCTCATGGCCTTGTGCAGCTGGAGATGCAACACGGAGCTGCTGTTCCCTTTCCTGGGTGGCACTGGTCCCATTAGGAGCCCTGGTGTCTCTGCCAGGGGAGCCGTAACACACCAAGAGCACATCAGGGACAAGAAGCTTTCTGCCAGACACAGGCTCAGAGGGTTCACTATAGCTGGGGCACACGGGCAGGGCTGTGGGGCAGTTACCGCAGCGGGGAGCAGTGCTGCTGCACACGCTCATGCAGTCGAAGCTGAGGGTCCTGCACGGGGTCTCAGTGCTGTGCTTGTGCTGGCAGAGGCAGCAGGCCGTGTCGTTGGACAGCTTGCTAAAGAACAGAGGTTGTGCGCAAACAATGAGCATCGCCACCCGGGGCAGCGACTCCAACCCATCTGTGGCACAGAAACGCGTCAGGGCTCTGCTTCAGTGTCTGCTGCGGCTCTGGGAAACTTCCCCTCAGCCCCAGGGTCCCAATGGACAAATTGGGGTGGTGGGTTTGTTCCCCACGCAGAGCATCAGCACCCTGAGAGCTGAGCTCAGGCCCAGGCTATGGTGCAGGAAGGGCAGAGCCAAAGCCTGCAGGTAGCCCCACAGGGAAGGGGTTCCCTTGGCAAGAACAGCCTCAGCACTGCTCCTCTGTAGGACATGAAAGAGCCACCAAGCACAGACTTGATCCTCAGGGGAACAGCCCCATAAGGAAGGAAGGAAGGAAATAACACTGTCCTCCTGCGGCAGCAGACAAAGCTGTGGAGCCTACATGGAGGGCAGTGGACTGAGCTGAAGGGGCTGGTGTGCTGGGAGGAGGGAGTGATGGCCTGAGGCTCTGAGCTGTCAGTGCTGCCTATTAACAGGGAACACAGACCCCTCTGGGAGGCAAGTCAAAAGACAGCACAGACTTTTCAAGAGAGCTTTGGTTCACAGCCTGATGACCAAAGCTGCCAGACAAGCAAGAAGAAGCAGAAGCAAATGATCTCCTTGCAGCTCTGTATGTCAGCACACTCGGGGTTGGCTTTCCAAAACTGCTGCTGATTTAGGGGCAGATGAAGCACCCATCACCTCTGCCTGGACACAGCAGATCTACCTTACCCCAGCACTACAGTACCGTGCCTGCAGAGAAGAGGGAGAAGAGTGGTGCTCTTTATTGAAATGACTCATAGTGGAAACCTGACATGAGCAGAGGGGATTCCACAATGGAAGGGCCCTGAACATGAAAGCAATGCACATCCTCTGCCTCTGGTCTGCATGCAGAAGTTGATCTTGCTTTCAGAGGGGTGTGTGATGCAGTAGCCACAGAACTCCACATCAGGGCTGCAGGAGGGTGGGGGGAGAAGAGAGCAGTGAAACCCAGGCCAATCCACAGCAAATCTCAGGGAAGTCAGAGGCTTGGGCCACCTCAGACCTGCTGGGGCTCAGGACATCTCTAATATGACTGAGGGTCTTATAGGAGGGATGTGTTCAAAGGACACCCCCTCTAACCTTATTCACACACTTCCATCTATCTCTGAGCTGCAGCTGGAGCTTTGCAGGGGAAAGACCTGCCTGGCCCATGTTCAAACAGGGGATCCTGGCTGCTTGGAAACCTCCCTGCACACAGACCTGGTGCAGTTCTGCTGGGCAAAGGAAGCAGATGGGTCTAGGGCACCACAAGATGTTTGCAGACTGCACAACATCTGCCTTCACGAGCCGAGGTGGTTGGTAGAACATTTGTGCACACAGCAGAAAGCAGAGCTCCTCACAGGAAGGCTGCTCTTTTTCTTGTCATGGTGATCTATCTATCAGAGGAATTCACACGGCATTTGCAATGCGACTGTCATTTGAGATGATGCATTGAACTTCCTGCTGGAATTCTTCTGAGCCTTCCCAGTGAGTCTTCACAAAGCCCCAGTGCCTCCCAGCTCAATAAAATCAGAGTGAAGCCATTTGTATATTTAAATGGGGGTAGGAGGATTATTAATTTCCAGCATCAATTCCTGCATCTTGATGCAACCATTAAAGATGCACCCAAGCAAGGGAGTAAGGTGGGTACAAAGGTGGTAGCCAGGGCCAGCCAAGGGTCCAGGTCACCAGGCAGGTTTGTGGGGGTGAAAGAGGTCCGAGGCCAGGCCAGGAAGACAACCTGCAGGTCAGGTGAGGGTAGAGGGTCAGACAAAACCTGTGACCACCAAGCACATGTACAATGTACAACAATGAGGAGAGGCTGATGTTGAGTGAGGAAATCAGCCCATGGCTCAGCATCCAACAGCTCAGGACAGGCTGAGCTGAAGACCCATATTGATACAACACAGGTCAGGAGGGACTGAAAGCCCTGAGCTGAGCAGCTCCTGAGCCTGGGGGCAGGGTGTGTGTGGAGGCCCCAGGTGAGGCTCTTCAGACTCATCAAGGCCAATTAAGTGCTCTCAGGGCTAACAGCACAAGGAGAAAGTGAATCCTGTTAAGGGAGGGGGTAGGTTAGGAGCCTCTGACACCGTCTCTGATAGAAATACTCCAACAGGCAGGCACAGAGGGAGTTTTGCCTTGTTCCAGCAGCAACTGAGATGCAACTTAGTGAGAAGAAGGGCAGAAGAGGAGACAGAGGAACCCCCAGTGGTGCCAGGGGCTGTGGAGACTCCACTTACTTCTTCATGACCATGGAGTGGAGGGCATTGCCAAGCATGTGGTCCTCCTCGGGAAACACAAATGTGACTCAGTTTCCATTTATCCCACCTGCCATGAATGGGGAGAGAAGAGATGCTGTAAGGTTCTCTGAGCACCAGCCCCAGGGTGAAGAATCAAGAGCTGTGCTCAGCTTCAGCACAGCACCTGTAGCTCTGGCGGGCCCATGGCTGTGGCTCATGGCTCCAGTGCTGCAGTGTGACCAAGAGCAACTTCACAGAGGAGGGAAGGTGGCAAAATGATGGAGCTCAGAGAAACCTCCCCCTGGTTATCCAAGTGCCCGTGCACCCTTGCTCCTCACAGGGGAGAAGAGGAGCCCAAAGCAGCTGCAGCTTCGGGACCCAGGGTGGAAAGAAGCTGGGAGTGAGTGTTGAGGACTTTGTGAGTGCAGGTCCTGCCACCAGCCCAGGCTGGACAGGAATGAGAGGGACAGTAAAGAAGTGTCCAGGGAGGCCTGGGGGCTGTCAGCAGGGAAAGCGGATCCCACTTCAACACCAACATCAGCCCAAAGTCCCACCCCTCGGAGGAGCCTGGGAAGGCACCGGCAGCCTCAGGCTGCTGAGCCCACGTGTCATGACCCCCACAATGGCAGCAGCCGCCCCTGCAGTGGCAGAGCCGCTTTCCTGCTGTGCGGCTGCCCTGGAGCTCAGCTCTGCCCCGCTCCCAAAGCCAGAGCCGCGCAGGGAGCACCCGATGCTCCCGGGCAGCTCTCCCGGGCGCTGGCACTCAGGGAAGCGCCAGCGGGAGCCCGCAGCAGTTTTCCTGCAGGGCAGAGCCATCTCCTGCCTCCTGCTGCTGCAGCGGCTCTGGAGCGGGACTCAGAGGGAATGGGGGCAAAGAGAGGAGACGAAGCCGCTGCTGGCAAAGCACCCAAAGGGCGGACGTTCCACAGTGCTGAGCGATCCTGCCCGAGGGGAGACTGAGAGGGGAGCTGAGGCACAAGCTCTGCCCTGGGAGGTGCTGAGGCACAGGGTGCCCAGAGCAGCTGTGGCTGCCCCATCCCTGGCTCTGCACTACCCTCTGCTGCTGCGGGCTCTACTTCTGCACCTTCGCTGCCCACTGTCCCATCACCATCCTCATCTGTCCCAGCAGAGTCCTGTGCTGGGGATGGCGCTTCCTCCTCATCTTCTGCACTACCCTCCTCCTCCATCCTGTCAGCCGTGTTGCTCTGCTCGATGACGTTGGAATAATCCCAACTCTGGTCAGACCGGGCAAGATGCGGGCCCTCTGTTGGGTATTGTGTAGAGGGCTGTGCTGCAGGAGGGGTGGGTGCTCTCTGCTGGCTGGAGACTGGGAGGCTGTCGCTGAGCTTGACCTTCCGGAATGCTTCCCAGAGGATGGAATCTGCCCGGGTCAAGCCGAAGCCAGGCTCCTGTTGCTCCCAGTTTATGTCTCTTCCTCCCTCCAAGGCTGGCACCTCCTGCACCTTGTCCTTCTGCGCTGGCCGGGCTGTGCTGAGGCTTTTCACAGTCAGGATGCTCATGGCCTTGTGCAGCTGGAGATGCAACACGGAGCTGCTGTTCCCTTTCCTGGGTGGCACTGGTCCCATTAGGAGCCCTGGTGTCTCTGCCAGGGGAGCCGTAACACACCAAGAGCACATCAGGGACAAGAAGCTTTCTGCCAGACACAGGCTCAGAGGGTTCACTATAGCTGGGGCACACGGGCAGGGCTGTGGGGCAGTTACCGCAGCGGGGAGCAGTGCTGCTGCACACGCTCATGCAGTCGAAGCTGAGGGTCCTGCACGGGGTCTCAGTGCTGTGCTTGTGCTGGCAGAGGCAGCAGGCCGTGTCGTTGGACAGCTTGCTAAAGAACAGAGGTTGTGCGCAAACACTGAGCATCGCCACCCGGGGCAGCGACTCCAACCCAGCTGTGGCACAGAAACGCGTCAGGGCTCTGCTTCAGTGTCTGCTGCGGCTCTGGGAAACTTCCCCTCAGCCCCAGGGTCCCAATGGACAAATTGGGGTGGTGGGTTTGTTCCCCACGCAGAGCATCAGCACCCTGAGAGCTGAGCTCAGGCCCAGGCTATGGTGCAGGAAGGGCAGAGCCAAAGCCTGCAGGTAGCCCCACAGGGAAGGGGTTCCCTTGGCAAGAACAGCCTCAGCACTGCTCCTCTGTAGGACATGAAAGAGCCACCAAGCACAGACTTGATCCTCAGGGGAACAGCCCCATAAGGAAGGAAGGAAGGAAATAACACTGTCCTCCTGCGGCAGCAGACAAAGCTGTGGAGCCTACATGGAGGGCAGTGGACTGAGCTGAAGGGGCTGGTGTGCTGGGAGGAGGGAGTGATGGCCTGAGGCTCTGAGCTGTCAGTGCTGCCTATTAACAGGGAACACAGACCCCTCTGGGAGGCAAGTCAAAAGACAGCACAGACTTTTCAAGAGAGCTTTGGTTCACAGCCTGATGACCAAAGCTGCCAGACAAGCAAGAAGAAGCAGAAGCAAATGATCTCCTTGCAGCTCTGTATGTCAGCACACTCGGGGTTGGCTTTCCAAAACTGCTGCTGATTTAGGGGCAGATGAAGCACCCATCACCTCTGCCTGGACACAGCAGATCTACCTTACCCCAGCACTACAGTACCGTGCCTGCAGAGAAGAGGGAGAAGAGTGGTGCTCTTTATTGAAATGACTCATAGTGGAAACCTGACATGAGCAGAGGGGATTCCACAATGGAAGGGCCCTGAACATGAAAGCAATGCACATCCTCTGCCTCTGGTCTGCATGCAGAAGTTGATCTTGCTTTCAGAGGGGTGTGTGATGCAGTAGCCACAGAACTCCACATCAGGGCTGCAGGAGGGTGGGGGGAGAAGAGAGCAGTGAAACCCAGGCCAATCCACAGCAAATCTCAGGGAAGTCAGAGGCTTGGGCCACCTCAGACCTGCTGGGGCTCAGGACATCTCTAATATGACTGAGGGTCTTATAGGAGGGATGTGTTCAAAGGACACCCCCTCTAACCTTATTCACACACTTCCATCTATCTCTGAGCTGCAGCTGGAGCTTTGCAGGGGAAAGACCTGCCTGGCCCATGTTCAAACAGGGGATCCTGGCTGCTTGGAAACCTCCCTGCACACAGACCTGGTGCAGTTCTGCTGGGCAAAGGAAGCAGATGGGTCTAGGGCACCACAAGATGTTTGCAGACTGCACAACATCTGCCTTCACGAGCCGAGGTGGTTGGTAGAACATTTGTGCACACAGCAGAAAGCAGAGCTCCTCACAGGAAGGCTGCTCTTTTTCTTGTCATGGTGATCTATCTATCAGAGGAATTCACACGGCATTTGCAATGCGACTGTCATTTGAGATGATGCATTGAACTTCCTGCTGGAATTCTTCTGAGCCTTCCCAGTGAGTCTTCACAAAGCCCCAGTGCCTCCCAGCTCAATAAAATCAGAGTGAAGCCATTTGTATATTTAAATGGGGGTAGGAGGATTATTAATTTCCAGCATCAATTCCTGCATCTTGATGCAACCATTAAAGATGCACCCAAGCAAGGGAGTAAGGTGGGTACAAAGGTGGTAGCCAGGGCCAGCCAAGGGTCCAGGTCACCAGGCAGGTTTGTGGGGGTGAAAGAGGTCCGAGGCCAGGCCAGGAAGACAACCTGCAGGTCAGGTGAGGGTAGAGGGTCAGACAAAACCTGTGACCACCAAGCACATGTACAATGTACAACAATGAGGAGAGGCTGATGTTGAGTGAGGAAATCAGCCCATGGCTCAGCATCCAACAGCTCAGGACAGGCTGAGCTGAAGACCCATATTGATACAACACAGGTCAGGAGGGACTGAAAGCCCTGAGCTGAGCAGCTCCTGAGCCTGGGGGCAGGGTGTGTGTGGAGGCCCCAGGTGAGGCTCTTCAGACTCATCAAGGCCAATTAAGTGCTCTCAGGGCTAACAGCACAAGGAGAAAGTGAATCCTGTTAAGGGAGGGGGTAGGTTAGGAGCCTCTGACACCGTCTCTGATAGAAATACTCCAACAGGCAGGCACAGAGGGAGTTTTGCCTTGTTCCAGCAGCAACTGAGATGCAACTTAGTGAGAAGAAGGGCAGAAGAGGAGACAGAGGAACCCCCAGTGGTGCCAGGGGCTGTGGAGACTCCACTTACTTCTTCATGACCATGGAGTGGAGGGCATTGCCAAGCATGTGGTCCTCCTCGGGAAACACAAATGTGACTCAGTTTCCATTTATCCCACCTGCCATGAATGGGGAGAGAAGAGATGCTGTAAGGTTCTCTGAGCACCAGCCCCAGGGTGAAGAATCAAGAGCTGTGCTCAGCTTCAGCACAGCACCTGTAGCTCTGGCGGGCCCATGGCTGTGGCTCATGGCTCCAGTGCTGCAGTGTGACCAAGAGCAACTTCACAGAGGAGGGAAGGTGGCAAAATGATGGAGCTCAGAGAAACCTCCCCCTGGTTATCCAAGTGCCCGTGCACCCTTGCTCCTCACAGGGGAGAAGAGGAGCCCAAAGCAGCTGCAGCTTCGGGACCCAGGGTGGAAAGAAGCTGGGAGTGAGTGTTGAGGACTTTGTGAGTGCAGGTCCTGCCACCAGCCCAGGCTGGACAGGAATGAGAGGGACAGTAAAGAAGTGTCCAGGGAGGCCTGGGGGCTGTCAGCAGGGAAAGCGGATCCCACTTCAACACCAACATCAGCCCAAAGTCCCACCCCTCGGAGGAGCCTGGGAAGGCACCGGCAGCCTCAGGCTGCTGAGCCCACGTGTCATGACCCCCACAATGGCAGCAGCCGCCCCTGCAGTGGCAGAGCCGCTTTCCTGCTGTGCGGCTGCCCTGGAGCTCAGCTCTGCCCCGCTCCCAAAGCCAGAGCCGCGCAGGGAGCACCCGATGCTCCTGGGCAGCTCTCCCGGGCGCTGGCACTCAGGGAAGCGCCAGCGGGAGCCCGCAGCAGTTTTCCTGCAGGGCAGAGCCATCTCCTGCCTCCTGCTGCTGCAGCGGCTCTGGAGCGGGACTCAGAGGGAATGGGGGCAAAGAGAGGAGACGAAGCCGCTGCTGGCAAAGCACCCAAAGGGCGGACGTTCCACAGTGCTGAGCGATCCTGCCCGAGGGGAGACTGAGAGGGGAGCTGAGGCACAAGCTCTGCCCTGGGAGGTGCTGAGGCACAGGGTGCCCAGAGCAGCTGTGGCTGCCCCAGCCCTGGCTCTGCACTACCCTCTGCTGCTGCGGGCTCTACTTCTGCACCTTCGCTGCCCACTGTCCCATCACCATCCTCATCTGTCCCAGCAGAGTCCTGTGCTGGGGATGGCGCTTCCTCCTCATCTTCTGCACTACCCTCCTCCTCCATCCTGTCAGCCGTGTTGCTCTGCTCGATGACGTTGGAATAATCCCAACTCTGGTCAGACCGGGCAAGATGCGGGCCCTCTGTTGGGTATTGTGTAGAGGGCTGTGCTGCAGGAGGGGTGGGTGCTCTCTGCTGGCTGGAGACTGGGAGGCTGTCGCTGAGCTTGACCTTCCGGAATGCTTCCCAGAGGATGGAATCTGCCCGGGTCAAGCCGAAGCCAGGCTCCTGTTGCTCCCAGTTTATGTCTCTTCCTCCCTCCAAGGCTGGCACCTCCTGCACCTTGTCCTTCTGCGCTGGCCGGGCTGTGCTGAGGCTTTTCACAGTCAGGATGCTCATGGCCTTGTGCAGCTGGAGATGCAACACGGAGCTGCTGTTCCCTTTCCTGGGTGGCACTGGTCCCATTAGGAGCCCTGGTGTCTCTGCCAGGGGATCCTGTAACACACCAAGAGCACATCAGGGACAAGAAGCTTTCTGCCAGACACAGGCTCAGAGGGTTCACTATAGCTGGGGCACACGGGCAGGGCTGTGGGGCAGTTACCGCAGCGGGGAGCAGTGCTGCTGCACACGCTCATGCAGTCGAAGCTGAGGGTCCTGCACGGGGTCTCAGTGCTGTGCTTGTGCTGGCAGAGGCAGCAGGCCGTGTCGTTGGACAGCTTGCTAAAGAACAGAGGTTGTGCGCAAACACTGAGCATCGCCACCCGGGGCAGCGACTCCAACCCAGCTGTGGCACAGAAACGCGTCAGGGCTCTGCTTCAGTGTCTGCTGCGGCTCTGGGAAACTTCCCCTCAGCCCCAGGGTCCCAATGGACAATTTGGGGTGGTGGGTTTGTTCCCCACGCAGAGCATCAGCACCCTGAGAGCTGAGCTCAGGCCCAGGCTATGGTGCAGGAAGGGCAGAGCCAAAGCCTGCAGGTAGCCCCACAGGGAAGGGGTTCCCTTGGCAAGAACAGCCTCAGCACTGCTCCTCTGTAGGACATGAAAGAGCCACCAAGCACAGACTTGATCCTCAGGGGAACAGCCCCATAAGGAAGGAAGGAAGGAAATAACACTGTCCTCCTGCGGCAGCAGACAAAGCTGTGGAGCCTACATGGAGGGCAGTGGACTGAGCTGAAGGGGCTGGTGTGCTGGGAGGAGGGAGTGATGGCCTGAGGCTCTGAGCTGTCAGTGCTGCCTATTAACAGGGAACACAGACCCCTCTGGGAGGCAAGTCAAAAGACAGCACAGACTTTTCAAGAGAGCTTTGGTTCACAGCCTGATGACCAAAGCTGCCAGACAAGCAAGAAGAAGCAGAAGCAAATGATCTCCTTGCAGCTCTGTATGTCAGCACACTCGGGGTTGGCTTTCCAAAACTGCTGCTGATTTAGGGGCAGATGAAGCACCCATCACCTCTGCCTGGACACAGCAGATCTACCTTACCCCAGCACTACAGTACCGTGCCTGCAGAGAAGAGGGAGAAGAGTGGTGCTCTTTATTGAAATGACTCATAGTGGAAACCTGACATGAGCAGAGGGGATTCCACAATGGAAGGGCCCTGAACATGAAAGCAATGCACATCCTCTGCCTCTGGTCTGCATGCAGAAGTTGATCTTGCTTTCAGAGGGGTGTGTGATGCAGTAGCCACAGAACTCCACATCAGGGCTGCAGGAGGGTGGGGGGAGAAGAGAGCAGTGAAACCCAGGCCAATCCACAGCAAATCTCAGGGAAGTCAGAGGCTTGGGCCACCTCAGACCTGCTGGGGCTCAGGACATCTCTAATATGACTGAGGGTCTTATAGGAGGGATGTGTTCAAAGGACACCCCCTCTAACCTTATTCACACACTTCCATCTATCTCTGAGCTGCAGCTGGAGCTTTGCAGGGGAAAGACCTGCCTGGCCCATGTTCAAACAGGGGATCCTGGCTGCTTGGAAACCTCCCTGCACACAGACCTGGTGCAGTTCTGCTGGGCAAAGGAAGCAGATGGGTCTAGGGCACCACAAGATGTTTGCAGACTGCACAACATCTGCCTTCACGAGCCGAGGTGGTTGGTAGAACATTTGTGCACACAGCAGAAAGCAGAGCTCCTCACAGGAAGGCTGCTCTTTTTCTTGTCATGGTGATCTATCTATCAGAGGAATTCACACGGCATTTGCAATGCGACTGTCATTTGAGATGATGCATTGAACTTCCTGCTGGAATTCTTCTGAGCCTTCCCAGTGAGTCTTCACAAAGCCCCAGTGCCTCCCAGCTCAATAAAATCAGAGTGAAGCCATTTGTATATTTAAATGGGGGTAGGAGGATTATTAATTTCCAGCATCAATTCCTGCATCTTGATGCAACCATTAAAGATGCACCCAAGCAAGGGAGTAAGGTGGGTACAAAGGTGGTAGCCAGGGCCAGCCAAGGGTCCAGGTCACCAGGCAGGTTTGTGGGGGTGAAAGAGGTCCGAGGCCAGGCCAGGAAGACAACCTGCAGGTCAGGTGAGGGTAGAGGGTCAGACAAAACCTGTGACCACCAAGCACATGTACAATGTACAACAATGAGGAGAGGCTGATGTTGAGTGAGGAAATCAGCCCATGGCTCAGCATCCAACAGCTCAGGACAGGCTGAGCTGAAGACCCATATTGATACAACACAGGTCAGGAGGGACTGAAAGCCCTGAGCTGAGCAGCTCCTGAGCCTGGGGGCAGGGTGTGTGTGGAGGCCCCAGGTGAGGCTCTTCAGACTCATCAAGGCCAATTAAGTGCTCTCAGGGCTAACAGCACAAGGAGAAAGTGAATCCTGTTAAGGGAGGGGGTAGGTTAGGAGCCTCTGACACCGTCTCTGATAGAAATACTCCAACAGGCAGGCACAGAGGGAGTTTTGCCTTGTTACCAGCAGCAACTGAGATGCAACTTAGTGAGAAGAAGGGCAGAAGAGGAGACAGAGGAACCCCCAGTGGTGCCAGGGGCTGTGGAGACTCCACTTACTTCTTCATGACCATGGAGTGGAGGGCATTGCCAAGCATGTGGTCCTCCTCGGGAAACACAAATGTGACTCAGTTTCCATTTATCCCACCTGCCATGAATGGGGAGAGAAGAGATGCTGTAAGGTTCTCTGAGCACCAGCCCCAGGGTGAAGAATCAAGAGCTGTGCTCAGCTTCAGCACAGCACCTGTAGCTCTGGCGGGCCCATGGCTGTGGCTCATGGCTCCAGTGCTGCAGTGTGACCAAGAGCAACTTCACAGAGGAGGGAAGGTGGCAAAATGATGGAGCTCAGAGAAACCTCCCCCTGGTTATCCAAGTGCCCGTGCACCCTTGCTCCTCACAGGGGAGAAGAGGAGCCCAAAGCAGCTGCAGCTTCGGGACCCAGGGTGGAAAGAAGCTGGGAGTGAGTGTTGAGGACTTTGTGAGTGCAGGTCCTGCCACCAGCCCAGGCTGGACAGGAATGAGAGGGACAGTAAAGAAGTGTCCAGGGAGGCCTGGGGGCTGTCAGCAGGGAAAGCGGATCCCACTTCAACACCAACATCAGCCCAAAGTCCCACCCCTCGGAGGAGCCTGGGAAGGCACCGGCAGCCTCAGGCTGCTGAGCCCACGTGTCATGACCCCCACAATGGCAGCAGCCGCCCCTGCAGTGGCAGAGCCGCTTTCCTGCTGTGCGGCTGCCCTGGAGCTCAGCTCTGCCCCGCTCCCAAAGCCAGAGCCGCGCAGGGAGCACCCGATGCTCCTGGGCAGCTCTCCCGGGCGCTGGCACTCAGGGAAGCGCCAGCGGGAGCCCGCAGCAGTTTTCCTGCAGGGCAGAGCCATCTCCTGCCTCCTGCTGCTGCAGCGGCTCTGGAGCGGGACTCAGAGGGAATGGGGGCAAAGAGAGGAGACGAAGCCGCTGCTGGCAAAGCACCCAAAGGGCGGACGTTCCACAGTGCTGAGCGATCCTGCCCGAGGGGAGACTGAGAGGGGAGCTGAGGCACAAGCTCTGCCCTGGGAGGTGCTGAGGCACAGGGTGCCCAGAGCAGCTGTGGCTGCCCCATCCCTGGCTCTGCACTACCCTCTGCTGCTGCGGGCTCTACTTCTGCACCTTCGCTGCCCACTGTCCCATCACCATCCTCATCTGTCCCAGCAGAGTCCTGTGCTGGGGATGGCGCTTCCTCCTCATCTTCTGCACTACCCTCCTCCTCCATCCTGTCAGCCGTGTTGCTCTGCTCGATGACGTTGGAATAATCCCAACTCTGGTCAGACCGGGCAAGATGCGGGCCCTCTGTTGGGTATTGTGTAGAGGGCTGTGCTGCAGGAGGGGTGGGTGCTCTCTGCTGGCTGGAGACTGGGAGGCTGTCGCTGAGCTTGACCTTCCGGAATGCTTCCCAGAGGATGGAATCTGCCCGGGTCAAGCCGAAGCCAGGCTCCTGTTGCTCCCAGTTTATGTCTCTTCCTCCCTCCAAGGCTGGCACCTCCTGCACCTTGTCCTTCTGCGCTGGCCGGGCTGTGCTGAGGCTTTTCACAGTCAGGATGCTCATGGCCTTGTGCAGCTGGAGATGCAACACGGAGCTGCTGTTCCCTTTCCTGGGTGGCACTGGTCCCATTAGGAGCCCTGGTGTCTCTGCCAGGGGAGCCGTAACACACCAAGAGCACATCAGGGACAAGAAGCTTTCTGCCAGACACAGGCTCAGAGGGTTCACTATAGCTGGGGCACACGGGCAGGGCTGTGGGGCAGTTACCGCAGCGGGGAGCAGTGCTGCTGCACACGCTCATGCAGTCGAAGCTGAGGGTCCTGCACGGGGTCTCAGTGCTGTGCTTGTGCTGGCAGAGGCAGCAGGCCGTGTCGTTGGACAGCTTGCTAAAGAACAGAGGTTGTGCGCAAACACTGAGCATCGCCACCCGGGGCAGCGACTCCAACCCAGCTGTGGCACAGAAACGCGTCAGGGCTCTGCTTCAGTGTCTGCTGCGGCTCTGGGAAACTTCCCCTCAGCCCCAGGGTCCCAATGGACACTTTTGGGGTGGTGGGTTTGTTCCCCACGCAGAGCATCAGCACCCTGAGAGCTGAGCTCAGGCCCAGGCTATGGTGCAGGAAGGGCAGAGCCAAAGCCTGCAGGTAGCCCCACAGGGAAGGGGTTCCCTTGGCAAGAACAGCCTCAGCACTGCTCCTCTGTAGGACATGAAAGAGCCACCAAGCACAGACTTGATCCTCAGGGGAACAGCCCCATAAGGAAGGAAGGAAGGAAATAACACTGTCCTCCTGCGGCAGCAGACAAAGCTGTGGAGCCTACATGGAGGGCAGTGGACTGAGCTGAAGGGGCTGGTGTGCTGGGAGGAGGGAGTGATGGCCTGAGGCTCTGAGCTGTCAGTGCTGCCTATTAACAGGGAACACAGACCCCTCTGGGAGGCAAGTCAAAAGACAGCACAGACTTTTCAAGAGAGCTTTGGTTCACAGCCTGATGACCAAAGCTGCCAGACAAGCAAGAAGAAGCAGAAGCAAATGATCTCCTTGCAGCTCTGTATGTCAGCACACTCGGGGTTGGCTTTCCAAAACTGCTGCTGATTTAGGGGCAGATGAAGCACCCATCACCTCTGCCTGGACACAGCAGATCTACCTTACCCCAGCACTACAGTACCGTGCCTGCAGAGAAGAGGGAGAAGAGTGGTGCTCTTTATTGAAATGACTCATAGTGGAAACCTGACATGAGCAGAGGGGATTCCACAATGGAAGGGCCCTGAACATGAAAGCAATGCACATCCTCTGCCTCTGGTCTGCATGCAGAAGTTGATCTTGCTTTCAGAGGGGTGTGTGATGCAGTAGCCACAGAACTCCACATCAGGGCTGCAGGAGGGTGGGGGGAGAAGAGAGCAGTGAAACCCAGGCCAATCCACAGCAAATCTCAGGGAAGTCAGAGGCTTGGGCCACCTCAGACCTGCTGGGGCTCAGGACATCTCTAATATGACTGAGGGTCTTATAGGAGGGATGTGTTCAAAGGACACCCCCTCTAACCTTATTCACACACTTCCATCTATCTCTGAGCTGCAGCTGGAGCTTTGCAGGGGAAAGACCTGCCTGGCCCATGTTCAAACAGGGGATCCTGGCTGCTTGGAAACCTCCCTGCACACAGACCTGGTGCAGTTCTGCTGGGCAAAGGAAGCAGATGGGTCTAGGGCACCACAAGATGTTTGCAGACTGCACAACATCTGCCTTCACGAGCCGAGGTGGTTGGTAGAACATTTGTGCACACAGCAGAAAGCAGAGCTCCTCACAGGAAGGCTGCTCTTTTTCTTGTCATGGTGATCTATCTATCAGAGGAATTCACACGGCATTTGCAATGCGACTGTCATTTGAGATGATGCATTGAACTTCCTGCTGGAATTCTTCTGAGCCTTCCCAGTGAGTCTTCACAAAGCCCCAGTGCCTCCCAGCTCAATAAAATCAGAGTGAAGCCATTTGTATATTTAAATGGGGGTAGGAGGATTATTAATTTCCAGCATCAATTCCTGCATCTTGATGCAACCATTAAAGATGCACCCAAGCAAGGGAGTAAGGTGGGTACAAAGGTGGTAGCCAGGGCCAGCCAAGGGTCCAGGTCACCAGGCAGGTTTGTGGGGGTGAGAGAGGTCCGAGGCCAGGCCAGGAAGACAACCTGCAGGTCAGGTGAGGGTAGAGGGTCAGACAAAACCTGTGACCACCAAGCACATGTACAATGTACAACAATGAGGAGAGGCTGATGTTGAGTGAGGAAATCAGCCCATGGCTCAGCATCCAACAGCTCAGGACAGGCTGAGCTGAAGACCCATATTGATACAACACAGGTCAGGAGGGACTGAAAGCCCTGAGCTGAGCAGCTCCTGAGCCTGGGGGCAGGGTGTGTGTGGAGGCCCCAGGTGAGGCTCTTCAGACTCATCAAGGCCAATTAAGTGCTCTCAGGGCTAACAGCACAAGGAGAAAGTGAATCCTGTTAAGGGAGGGGGTAGGTTAGGAGCCTCTGACACCGTCTCTGATAGAAATACTCCAACAGGCAGGCACAGAGGGAGTTTTGCCTTGTTCCAGCAGCAACTGAGATGCAACTTAGTGAGAAGAAGGGCAGAAGAGGAGACAGAGGAACCCCCAGTGGTGCCAGGGGCTGTGGAGACTCCACTTACTTCTTCATGACCATGGAGTGGAGGGCATTGCCAAGCATGTGGTCCTCCTCGGGAAACACAAATGTGACTCAGTTTCCATTTATCCCACCTGCCATGAATGGGGAGAGAAGAGATGCTGTAAGGTTCTCTGAGCACCAGCCCCAGGGTGAAGAATCAAGAGCTGTGCTCAGCTTCAGCACAGCACCTGTAGCTCTGGCGGGCCCATGGCTGTGGCTCATGGCTCCAGTGCTGCAGTGTGACCAAGAGCAACTTGACAGAGGAGGGAAGGTGGCAAAATGATGGAGCTCAGAGAAACCTCCCCCTGGTTATCCAAGTGCCCGTGCACCCTTGCTCCTCACAGGGGAGAAGAGGAGCCCAAAGCAGCTGCAGCTTCGGGACCCAGGGTGGAAAGAAGCTGGGAGTGAGTGTTGAGGACTTTGTGAGTGCAGGTCCTGCCACCAGCCCAGGCTGGACAGGAATGAGAGGGACAGTAAAGAAGTGTCCAGGGAGGCCTGGGGGCTGTCAGCAGGGAAAGCGGATCCCACTTCAACACCAACATCAGCCCAAAGTCCCACCCCTCGGAGGAGCCTGGGAAGGCACCGGCAGCCTCAGGCTGCTGAGCCCACGTGTCATGACCCCCACAATGGCAGCAGCCGCCCCTGCAGTGGCAGAGCCGCTTTCCTGCTGTGCGGCTGCCCTGGAGCTCAGCTCTGCCCCGCTCCCAAAGCCAGAGCCGCGCAGGGAGCACCCGATGCTCCTGGGCAGCTCTCCCGGGCGCTGGCACTCAGGGAAGCGCCAGCGGGAGCCCGCAGCAGTTTTCCTGCAGGGCAGAGCCATCTCCTGCCTCCTGCTGCTGCAGCGGCTCTGGAGCGGGACTCAGAGGGAATGGGGGCAAAGAGAGGAGACGAAGCCGCTGCTGGCAAAGCACCCAAAGGGCGGACGTTCCACAGTGCTGAGCGATCCTGCCCGAGGGGAGACTGAGAGGGGAGCTGAGGCACAAGCTCTGCCCTGGGAGGTGCTGAGGCACAGGGTGCCCAGAGCAGCTGTGGCTGCCCCAGCCCTGGCTCTGCACTACCCTCTGCTGCTGCGGGCTCTACTTCTGCACCTTCGCTGCCCACTGTCCCATCACCATCCTCATCTGTCCCAGCAGAGTCCTGTGCTGGGGATGGCGCTTCCTCCTCATCTTCTGCACTACCCTCCTCCTCCATCCTGTCAGCCGTGTTGCTCTGCTCGATGACGTTGGAATAATCCCAACTCTGGTCAGACCGGGCAAGACGCGGGCCCTCTGTTGGGTATTGTGTAGAGGGCTGTGCTGCAGGAGGGGTGGGTGCTCTCTGCTGGCTGGAGACTGGGAGGCTGTCGCTGAGCTTGACCTTCCGGAATGCTTCCCAGAGGATGGAATCTGCCCGGGTCAAGCCGAAGCCAGGCTCCTGTTGCTCCCAGTTTATGTCTCTTCCTCCCTCCAAGGCTGGCACCTCCTGCACCTTGTCCTTCTGCGCTGGCCGGGCTGTGCTGAGGCTTTTCACAGTCAGGATGCTCATGGCCTTGTGCAGCTGGAGATGCAACACGGAGCTGCTGTTCCCTTTCCTGGGTGGCACTGGTCCCATTAGGAGCCCTGGTGTCTCTGCCAGGGGATCTGTAACACACCAAGAGCACATCAGGGACAAGAAGCTTTCTGCCAGACACAGGCTCAGAGGGTTCACTATAGCTGGGGCACACGGGCAGGGCTGTGGGGCAGTTACCGCAGCGGGGAGCAGTGCTGCTGCACACGCTCATGCAGTCGAAGCTGAGGGTCCTGCACGGGGTCTCAGTGCTGTGCTTGTGCTGGCAGAGGCAGCAGGCCGTGTCGTTGGACAGCTTGCTAAAGAACAGAGGTTGTGCGCAAACAATGAGCATCGCCACCCGGGGCAGCGACTCCAACCCATCTGTGGCACAGAAACGCGTCAGGGCTCTGCTTCAGTGTCTGCTGCGGCTCTGGGAAACTTCCCCTCAGCCCCAGGTCCCAATGGACACTTTTGGGGTGGTGGGTTTGTTCCCCACGCAGAGCATCAGCACCCTGAGAGCTGAGCTCAGGCCCAGGCTATGGTGCAGGAAGGGCAGAGCCAAAGCCTGCAGGTAGCCCCACAGGGAAGGGGTTCCCTTGGCAAGAACAGCCTCAGCACTGCTCCTCTGTAGGACATGAAAGAGCCACCAAGCACAGACTTGATCCTCAGGGGAACAGCCCCATAAGGAAGGAAGGAAGGAAATAACACTGTCCTCCTGCGGCAGCAGACAAAGCTGTGGAGCCTACATGGAGGGCAGTGGACTGAGCTGAAGGGGCTGGTGTGCTGGGAGGAGGGAGTGATGGCCTGAGGCTCTGAGCTGTCAGTGCTGCCTATTAACAGGGAACACAGACCCCTCTGGGAGGCAAGTCAAAAGACAGCACAGACTTTTCAAGAGAGCTTTGGTTCACAGCCTGATGACCAAAGCTGCCAGACAAGCAAGAAGAAGCAGAAGCAAATGATCTCCTTGCAGCTCTGTATGTCAGCACACTCGGGGTTGGCTTTCCAAAACTGCTGCTGATTTAGGGGCAGATGAAGCACCCATCACCTCTGCCTGGACACAGCAGATCTACCTTACCCCAGCACTACAGTACCGTGCCTGCAGAGAAGAGGGAGAAGAGTGGTGCTCTTTATTGAAATGACTCATAGTGGAAACCTGACATGAGCAGAGGGGATTCCACAATGGAAGGGCCCTGAACATGAAAGCAATGCACATCCTCTGCCTCTGGTCTGCATGCAGAAGTTGATCTTGCTTTCAGAGGGGTGTGTGATGCAGTAGCCACAGAACTCCACATCAGGGCTGCAGGAGGGTGGGGGGAGAAGAGAGCAGTGAAACCCAGGCCAATCCACAGCAAATCTCAGGGAAGTCAGAGGCTTGGGCCACCTCAGACCTGCTGGGGCTCAGGACATCTCTAATATGACTGAGGGTCTTATAGGAGGGATGTGTTCAAAGGACACCCCCTCTAACCTTATTCACACACTTCCATCTATCTCTGAGCTGCAGCTGGAGCTTTGCAGGGGAAAGACCTGCCTGGCCCATGTTCAAACAGGGGATCCTGGCTGCTTGGAAACCTCCCTGCACACAGACCTGGTGCAGTTCTGCTGGGCAAAGGAAGCAGATGGGTCTAGGGCACCACAAGATGTTTGCAGACTGCACAACATCTGCCTTCACGAGCCGAGGTGGTTGGTAGAACATTTGTGCACACAGCAGAAAGCAGAGCTCCTCACAGGAAGGCTGCTCTTTTTCTTGTCATGGTGATCTATCTATCAGAGGAATTCACACGGCATTTGCAATGCGACTGTCATTTGAGATGATGCATTGAACTTCCTGCTGGAATTCTTCTGAGCCTTCCCAGTGAGTCTTCACAAAGCCCCAGTGCCTCCCAGCTCAATAAAATCAGAGTGAAGCCATTTGTATATTTAAATGGGGGTAGGAGGATTATTAATTTCCAGCATCAATTCCTGCATCTTGATGCAACCATTAAAGATGCACCCAAGCAAGGGAGTAAGGTGGGTACAAAGGTGGTAGCCAGGGCCAGCCAAGGGTCCAGGTCAACAGGCAGGTTTGTGGGGGTGAGAGAGGTCCGAGGCCAGGCCAGGAAGACAACCTGCAGGTCAGGTGAGGGTAGAGGGTCAGACAAAACCTGTGACCACCAAGCACATGTACAATGTACAACAATGAGGAGAGGCTGATGTTGAGTGAGGAAATCAGCCCATGGCTCAGCATCCAACAGCTCAGGACAGGCTGAGCTGAAGACCCATATTGATACAACACAGGTCAGGAGGGACTGAAAGCCCTGAGCTGAGCAGCTCCTGAGCCTGGGGGCAGGGTGTGTGTGGAGGCCCCAGGTGAGGCTCTTCAGACTCATCAAGGCCAATTAAGTGCTCTCAGGGCTAACAGCACAAGGAGAAAGTGAATCCTGTTAAGGGAGGGGGTAGGTTAGGAGCCTCTGACACCGTCTCTGATAGAAATACTCCAACAGGCAGGCACAGAGGGAGTTTTGCCTTGTTCCAGCAGCAACTGAGATGCAACTTAGTGAGAAGAAGGGCAGAAGAGGAGACAGAGGAACCCCCAGTGGTGCCAGGGGCTGTGGAGACTCCACTTACTTCTTCATGACCATGGAGTGGAGGGCATTGCCAAGCATGTGGTCCTCCTCGGGAAACACAAATGTGACTCAGTTTCCATTTATCCCACCTGCCATGAATGGGGAGAGAAGAGATGCTGTAAGGTTCTCTGAGCACCAGCCCCAGGGTGAAGAATCAAGAGCTGTGCTCAGCTTCAGCACAGCACCTGTAGCTCTGGCGGGCCCATGGCTGTGGCTCATGGCTCCAGTGCTGCAGTGTGACCAAGAGCAACTTCACAGAGGAGGGAAGGTGGCAAAATGATGGAGCTCAGAGAAACCTCCCCCTGGTTATCCAAGTGCCCGTGCACCCTTGCTCCTCACAGGGGAGAAGAGGAGCCCAAAGCAGCTGCAGCTTCGGGACCCAGGGTGGAAAGAAGCTGGGAGTGAGTGTTGAGGACTTTGTGAGTGCAGGTCCTGCCACCAGCCCAGGCTGGACAGGAATGAGAGGGACAGTAAAGAAGTGTCCAGGGAGGCCTGGGGGCTGTCAGCAGGGAAAGCGGATCCCACTTCAACACCAACATCAGCCCAAAGTCCCACCCCTCGGAGGAGCCTGGGAAGGCACCGGCAGCCTCAGGCTGCTGAGCCCACGTGTCATGACCCCCACAATGGCAGCAGCCGCCCCTGCAGTGGCAGAGCCGCTTTCCTGCTGTGCGGCTGCCCTGGAGCTCAGCTCTGCCCCGCTCCCAAAGCCAGAGCCGCGCAGGGAGCACCCGATGCTCCTGGGCAGCTCTCCCGGGCGCTGGCACTCAGGGAAGCGCCAGCGGGAGCCCGCAGCAGTTTTCCTGCAGGGCAGAGCCATCTCCTGCCTCCTGCTGCTGCAGCGGCTCTGGAGCGGGACTCAGAGGGAATGGGGGCAAAGAGAGGAGACGAAGCCGCTGCTGGCAAAGCACCCAAAGGGCGGACGTTCCACAGTGCTGAGCGATCCTGCCCGAGGGGAGACTGAAAGGGGAGCTGAGGCACAAGCTCTGCCCTGGGAGGTGCTGAGGCACAGGGTGCCCAGAGCAGCTGTGGCTGCCCCAGCCCTGGCTCTGCACTACCCTCTGCTGCTGCGGGCTCTACTTCTGCACCTTCGCTGCCCACTGTCCCATCACCATCCTCATCTGTCCCAGCAGAGTCCTGTGCTGGGGATGGCGCTTCCTCCTCATCTTCTGCACTACCCTCCTCCTCCATCCTGTCAGCCGTGTTGCTCTGCTCGATGACGTTGGAATAATCCCAACTCTGGTCAGACCGGGCAAGACGCGGGCCCTCTGTTGGGTATTGTGTAGAGGGCTGTGCTGCAGGAGGGGTGGGTGCTCTCTGCTGGCTGGAGACTGGGAGGCTGTCGCTGAGCTTGACCTTCCGGAATGCTTCCCAGAGGATGGAATCTGCCCGGGTCAAGCCGAAGCCAGGCTCCTGTTGCTCCCAGTTTATGTCTCTTCCTCCCTCCAAGGCTGGCACCTCCTGCACCTTGTCCTTCTGCGCTGGCCGGGCTGTGCTGAGGCTTTTCACAGTCAGGATGCTCATGGCCTTGTGCAGCTGGAGATGCAACACGGAGCTGCTGTTCCCTTTCCTGGGTGGCACTGGTCCCATTAGGAGCCCTGGTGTCTCTGCCAGGGGATCTGTAACACACCAAGAGCACATCAGGGACAAGAAGCTTTCTGCCAGACACAGGCTCAGAGGGTTCACTATAGCTGGGGCACACGGGCAGGGCTGTGGGGCAGTTACCGCAGCGGGGAGCAGTGCTGCTGCACACGCTCATGCAGTCGAAGCTGAGGGTCCTGCACGGGGTCTCAGTGCTGTGCTTGTGCTGGCAGAGGCAGCAGGCCGTGTCGTTGGACAGCTTGCTAAAGAACAGAGGTTGTGCGCAAACAATGAGCATCGCCACCCGGGGCAGCGACTCCAACCCATCTGTGGCACAGAAACGCGTCAGGGCTCTGCTTCAGTGTCTGCTGCGGCTCTGGGAAACTTCCCCTCAGCCCCAGGTCCCAATGGACACTTTTGGGGTGGTGGGTTTGTTCCCCACGCAGAGCATCAGCACCCTGAGAGCTGAGCTCAGGCCCAGGCTATGGTGCAGGAAGGGCAGAGCCAAAGCCTGCAGGTAGCCCCACAGGGAAGGGGTTCCCTTGGCAAGAACAGCCTCAGCACTGCTCCTCTGTAGGACATGAAAGAGCCACCAAGCACAGACTTGATCCTCAGGGGAACAGCCCCATAAGGAAGGAAGGAAGGAAATAACACTGTCCTCCTGCGGCAGCAGACAAAGCTGTGGAGCCTACATGGAGGGCAGTGGACTGAGCTGAAGGGGCTGGTGTGCTGGGAGGAGGGAGTGATGGCCTGAGGCTCTGAGCTGTCAGTGCTGCCTATTAACAGGGAACACAGACCCCTCTGGGAGGCAAGTCAAAAGACAGCACAGACTTTTCAAGAGAGCTTTGGTTCACAGCCTGATGACCAAAGCTGCCAGACAAGCAAGAAGAAGCAGAAGCAAATGATCTCCTTGCAGCTCTGTATGTCAGCACACTCGGGGTTGGCTTTCCAAAACTGCTGCTGATTTAGGGGCAGATGAAGCACCCATCACCTCTGCCTGGACACAGCAGATCTACCTTACCCCAGCACTACAGTACCGTGCCTGCAGAGAAGAGGGAGAAGAGTGGTGCTCTTTATTGAAATGACTCATAGTGGAAACCTGACATGAGCAGAGGGGATTCCACAATGGAAGGGCCCTGAACATGAAAGCAATGCACATCCTCTGCCTGTGGTCTGCATGCAGAAGTTGATCTTGCTTTCAGAGGGGTGTGTGATGCAGTAGCCACAGAACTCCACATCAGGGCTGCAGGAGGGTGGGGGGAGAAGAGAGCAGTGAAACCCAGGCCAATCCACAGCAAATCTCAGGGAAGTCAGAGGCTTGGGCCACCTCAGACCTGCTGGGGCTCAGGACATCTCTAATATGACTGAGGGTCTTATAGGAGGGATGTGTTCAAAGGACACCCCCTCTAACCTTATTCACACACTTCCATCTATCTCTGAGCTGCAGCTGGAGCTTTGCAGGGGAAAGACCTGCCTGGCCCATGTTCAAACAGGGGATCCTGGCTGCTTGGAAACCTCCCTGCACACAGACCTGGTGCAGTTCTGCTGGGCAAAGGAAGCAGATGGGTCTAGGGCACCACAAGATGTTTGCAGACTGCACAACATCTGCCTTCACGAGCCGAGGTGGTTGGTAGAACATTTGTGCACACAGCAGAAAGCAGAGCTCCTCACAGGAAGGCTGCTCTTTTTCTTGTCATGGTGATCTATCTATCAGAGGAATTCACACGGCATTTGCAATGCGACTGTCATTTGAGATGATGCATTGAACTTCCTGCTGGAATTCTTCTGAGCCTTCCCAGTGAGTCTTCACAAAGCCCCAGTGCCTCCCAGCTCAATAAAATCAGAGTGAAGCCATTTGTATATTTAAATGGGGGTAGGAGGATTATTAATTTCCAGCATCAATTCCTGCATCTTGATGCAACCATTAAAGATGCACCCAAGCAAGGGAGTAAGGTGGGTACAAAGGTGGTAGCCAGGGCCAGCCAAGGGTCCAGGTCACCAGGCAGGTTTGTGGGGGTGAGAGAGGTCCGAGGCCAGGCCAGGAAGACAACCTGCAGGTCAGGTGAGGGTAGAGGGTCAGACAAAACCTGTGACCACCAAGCACATGTACAATGTACAACAATGAGGAGAGGCTGATGTTGAGTGAGGAAATCAGCCCATGGCTCAGCATCCAACAGCTCAGGACAGGCTGAGCTGAAGACCCATATTGATACAACACAGGTCAGGAGGGACTGAAAGCCCTGAGCTGAGCAGCTCCTGAGCCTGGGGGCAGGGTGTGTGTGGAGGCCCCAGGTGAGGCTCTTCAGACTCATCAAGGCCAATTAAGTGCTCTCAGGGCTAACAGCACAAGGAGAAAGTGAATCCTGTTAAGGGAGGGGGTAGGTTAGGAGCCTCTGACACCGTCTCTGATAGAAATACTCCAACAGGCAGGCACAGAGGGAGTTTTGCCTTGTTCCAGCAGCAACTGAGATGCAACTTAGTGAGAAGAAGGGCAGAAGAGGAGACAGAGGAACCCCCAGTGGTGCCAGGGGCTGTGGAGACTCCACTTACTTCTTCATGACCATGGAGTGGAGGGCATTGCCAAGCATGTGGTCCTCCTCGGGAAACACAAATGTGACTCAGTTTCCATTTATCCCACCTGCCATGAATGGGGAGAGAAGAGATGCTGTAAGGTTCTCTGAGCACCAGCCCCAGGGTGAAGAATCAAGAGCTGTGCTCAGCTTCAGCACAGCACCTGTAGCTCTGGCGGGCCCATGGCTGTGGCTCATGGCTCCAGTGCTGCAGTGTGACCAAGAGCAACTTGACAGAGGAGGGAAGGTGGCAAAATGATGGAGCTCAGAGAAACCTCCCCCTGGTTATCCAAGTGCCCGTGCACCCTTGCTCCTCACAGGGGAGAAGAGGAGCCCAAAGCAGCTGCAGCTTCGGGACCCAGGGTGGAAAGAAGCTGGGAGTGAGTGTTGAGGACTTTGTGAGTGCAGGTCCTGCCACCAGCCCAGGCTGGACAGGAATGAGAGGGACAGTAAAGAAGTGTCCAGGGAGGCCTGGGGGCTGTCAGCAGGGAAAGCGGATCCCACTTCAACACCAACATCAGCCCAAAGTCCCACCCCTCGGAGGAGCCTGGGAAGGCACCGGCAGCCTCAGGCTGCTGAGCCCACGTGTCATGACCCCCACAATGGCAGCAGCCGCCCCTGCAGTGGCAGAGCCGCTTTCCTGCTGTGCGGCTGCCCTGGAGCTCAGCTCTGCCCCGCTCCCAAAGCCAGAGCCGCGCAGGGAGCACCCGATGCTCCTGGGCAGCTCTCCCGGGCGCTGGCACTCAGGGAAGCGCCAGCGGGAGCCCGCAGCAGTTTTCCTGCAGGGCAGAGCCATCTCCTGCCTCCTGCTGCTGCAGCGGCTCTGGAGCGGGACTCAGAGGGAATGGGGGCAAAGAGAGGAGACGAAGCCGCTGCTGGCAAAGCACCCAAAGGGCGGACGTTCCACAGTGCTGAGCGATCCTGCCCGAGGGGAGACTGAGAGGGGAGCTGAGGCACAAGCTCTGCCCTGGGAGGTGCTGAGGCACAGGGTGCCCAGAGCAGCTGTGGCTGCCCCATCCCTGGCTCTGCACTACCCTCTGCTGCTGCGGGCTCTACTTCTGCACCTTCGCTGCCCACTGTCCCATCACCATCCTCATCTGTCCCAGCAGAGTCCTGTGCTGGGGATGGCGCTTCCTCCTCATCTTCTGCACTACCCTCCTCCTCCATCCTGTCAGCCGTGTTGCTCTGCTCGATGACGTTGGAATAATCCCAACTCTGGTCAGACCGGGCAAGACGCGGGCCCTCTGTTGGGTATTGTGTAGAGGGCTGTGCTGCAGGAGGGGTGGGTGCTCTCTGCTGGCTGGAGACTGGGAGGCTGTCGCTGAGCTTGACCTTCCGGAATGCTTCCCAGAGGATGGAATCTGCCCGGGTCAAGCCGAAGCCAGGCTCCTGTTGCTCCCAGTTTATGTCTCTTCCTCCCTCCAAGGCTGGCACCTCCTGCACCTTGTCCTTCTGCGCTGGCCGGGCTGTGCTGAGGCTTTTCACAGTCAGGATGCTCATGGCCTTGTGCAGCTGGAGATGCAACACGGAGCTGCTGTTCCCTTTCCTGGGTGGCACTGGTCCCATTAGGAGCCCTGGTGTCTCTGCCAGGGGATCTGTAACACACCAAGAGCACATCAGGGACAAGAAGCTTTCTGCCAGACACAGGCTCAGAGGGTTCACTATAGCTGGGGCACACGGGCAGGGCTGTGGGGCAGTTACCGCAGCGGGGAGCAGTGCTGCTGCACACGCTCATGCAGTCGAAGCTGAGGGTCCTGCACGGGGTCTCAGTGCTGTGCTTGTGCTGGCAGAGGCAGCAGGCCGTGTCGTTGGACAGCTTGCTAAAGAACAGAGGTTGTGCGCAAACACTGAGCATCGACACCCGGGGCAGCGACTCCAACCCAGCTGTGGCACAGAAACGCGTCAGGGCTCTGCTTCAGTGTCTGCTGCGGCTCTGGGAAACTTCCCCTCAGCCCCAGGTCCCAATGGACACTTTTGGGGTGGTGGGTTTGTTCCCCACGCAGAGCATCAGCACCCTGAGAGCTGAGCTCAGGCCCAGGCTATGGTGCAGGAAGGGCAGAGCCAAAGCCTGCAGGTAGCCCCACAGGGAAGGGGTTCCCTTGGCAAGAACAGCCTCAGCACTGCTCCTCTGTAGGACATGAAAGAGCCACCAAGCACAGACTTGATCCTCAGGGGAACAGCCCCATAAGGAAGGAAGGAAGGAAATAACACTGTCCTCCTGCGGCAGCAGACAAAGCTGTGGAGCCTACATGGAGGGCAGTGGACTGAGCTGAAGGGGCTGGTGTGCTGGGAGGAGGGAGTGATGGCCTGAGGCTCTGAGCTGTCAGTGCTGCCTATTAACAGGGAACACAGACCCCTCTGGGAGGCAAGTCAAAAGACAGCACAGACTTTTCAAGAGAGCTTTGGTTCACAGCCTGATGACCAAAGCTGCCAGACAAGCAAGAAGAAGCAGAAGCAAATGATCTCCTTGCAGCTCTGTATGTCAGCACACTCGGGGTTGGCTTTCCAAAACTGCTGCTGATTTAGGGGCAGATGAAGCACCCATCACCTCTGCCTGGACACAGCAGATCTACCTTACCCCAGCACTACAGTACCGTGCCTGCAGAGAAGAGGGAGAAGAGTGGTGCTCTTTATTGAAATGACTCATAGTGGAAACCTGACATGAGCAGAGGGGATTCCACAATGGAAGGGCCCTGAACATGAAAGCAATGCACATCCTCTGCCTCTGGTCTGCATGCAGAAGTTGATCTTGCTTTCAGAGGGGTGTGTGATGCAGTAGCCACAGAACTCCACATCAGGGCTGCAGGAGGGTGGGGGGAGAAGAGAGCAGTGAAACCCAGGCCAATCCACAGCAAATCTCAGGGAAGTCAGAGGCTTGGGCCACCTCAGACCTGCTGGGGCTCAGGACATCTCTAATATGACTGAGGGTCTTATAGGAGGGATGTGTTCAAAGGACACCCCCTCTAACCTTATTCACACACTTCCATCTATCTCTGAGCTGCAGCTGGAGCTTTGCAGGGGAAAGACCTGCCTGGCCCATGTTCAAACAGGGGATCCTGGCTGCTTGGAAACCTCCCTGCACACAGACCTGGTGCAGTTCTGCTGGGCAAAGGAAGCAGATGGGTCTAGGGCACCACAAGATGTTTGCAGACTGCACAACATCTGCCTTCACGAGCCGAGGTGGTTGGTAGAACATTTGTGCACACAGCAGAAAGCAGAGCTCCTCACAGGAAGGCTGCTCTTTTTCTTGTCATGGTGATCTATCTATCAGAGGAATTCACACGGCATTTGCAATGCGACTGTCATTTGAGATGATGCATTGAACTTCCTGCTGGAATTCTTCTGAGCCTTCCCAGTGAGTCTTCACAAAGCCCCAGTGCCTCCCAGCTCAATAAAATCAGAGTGAAGCCATTTGTATATTTAAATGGGGGTAGGAGGATTATTAATTTCCAGCATCAATTCCTGCATCTTGATGCAACCATTAAAGATGCACCCAAGCAAGGGAGTAAGGTGGGTACAAAGGTGGTAGCCAGGGCCAGCCAAGGGTCCAGGTCAACAGGCAGGTTTGTGGGGGTGAGAGAGGTCCGAGGCCAGGCCAGGAAGACAACCTGCAGGTCAGGTGAGGGTAGAGGGTCAGACAAAACCTGTGACCACCAAGCACATGTACAATGTACAACAATGAGGAGAGGCTGATGTTGAGTGAGGAAATCAGCCCATGGCTCAGCATCCAACAGCTCAGGACAGGCTGAGCTGAAGACCCATATTGATACAACACAGGTCAGGAGGGACTGAAAGCCCTGAGCTGAGCAGCTCCTGAGCCTGGGGGCAGGGTGTGTGTGGAGGCCCCAGGTGAGGCTCTTCAGACTCATCAAGGCCAATTAAGTGCTCTCAGGGCTAACAGCACAAGGAGAAAGTGAATCCTGTTAAGGGAGGGGGTAGGTTAGGAGCCTCTGACACCGTCTCTGATAGAAATACTCCAACAGGCAGGCACAGAGGGAGTTTTGCCTTGTTCCAGCAGCAACTGAGATGCAACTTAGTGAGAAGAAGGGCAGAAGAGGAGACAGAGGAACCCCCAGTGGTGCCAGGGGCTGTGGAGACTCCACTTACTTCTTCATGACCATGGAGTGGAGGGCATTGCCAAGCATGTGGTCCTCCTCGGGAAACACAAATGTGACTCAGTTTCCATTTATCCCACCTGCCATGAATGGGGAGAGAAGAGATGCTGTAAGGTTCTCTGAGCACCAGCCCCAGGGTGAAGAATCAAGAGCTGTGCTCAGCTTCAGCACAGCACCTGTAGCTCTGGCGGGCCCATGGCTGTGGCTCATGGCTCCAGTGCTGCAGTGTGACCAAGAGCAACTTGACAGAGGAGGGAAGGTGGCAAAATGATGGAGCTCAGAGAAACCTCCCCCTGGTTATCCAAGTGCCCGTGCACCCTTGCTCCTCACAGGGGAGAAGAGGAGCCCAAAGCAGCTGCAGCTTCGGGACCCAGGGTGGAAAGAAGCTGGGAGTGAGTGTTGAGGACTTTGTGAGTGCAGGTCCTGCCACCAGCCCAGGCTGGACAGGAATGAGAGGGACAGTAAAGAAGTGTCCAGGGAGGCCTGGGGGCTGTCAGCAGGGAAAGCGGATCCCACTTCAACACCAACATCAGCCCAAAGTCCCACCCCTCGGAGGAGCCTGGGAAGGCACCGGCAGCCTCAGGCTGCTGAGCCCACGTGTCATGACCCCCACAATGGCAGCAGCCGCCCCTGCAGTGGCAGAGCCGCTTTCCTGCTGTGCGGCTGCCCTGGAGCTCAGCTCTGCCCCGCTCCCAAAGCCAGAGCCGCGCAGGGAGCACCCGATGCTCCTGGGCAGCTCTCCCGGGCGCTGGCACTCAGGGAAGCGCCAGCGGGAGCCCGCAGCAGTTTTCCTGCAGGGCAGAGCCATCTCCTGCCTCCTGCTGCTGCAGCGGCTCTGGAGCGGGACTCAGAGGGAATGGGGGCAAAGAGAGGAGACGAAGCCGCTGCTGGCAAAGCACCCAAAGGGCGGACGTTCCACAGTGCTGAGCGATCCTGCCCGAGGGGAGACTGAGAGGGGAGCTGAGGCACAAGCTCTGCCCTGGGAGGTGCTGAGGCACAGGGTGCCCAGAGCAGCTGTGGCTGCCCCAGCCCTGGCTCTGCACTACCCTCTGCTGCTGCGGGCTCTACTTCTGCACCTTCGCTGCCCACTGTCCCATCACCATCCTCATCTGTCCCAGCAGAGTCCTGTGCTGGGGATGGCGCTTCCTCCTCATCTTCTGCACTACCCTCCTCCTCCATCCTGTCAGCCGTGTTGCTCTGCTCGATGACGTTGGAATAATCCCAACTCTGGTCAGACCGGGCAAGACGCGGGCCCTCTGTTGGGTATTGTGTAGAGGGCTGTGCTGCAGGAGGGGTGGGTGCTCTCTGCTGGCTGGAGACTGGGAGGCTGTCGCTGAGCTTGACCTTCCGGAATGCTTCCCAGAGGATGGAATCTGCCCGGGTCAAGCCGAAGCCAGGCTCCTGTTGCTCCCAGTTTATGTCTCTTCCTCCCTCCAAGGCTGGCACCTCCTGCACCTTGTCCTTCTGCGCTGGCCGGGCTGTGCTGAGGCTTTTCACAGTCAGGATGCTCATGGCCTTGTGCAGCTGGAGATGCAACACGGAGCTGCTGTTCCCTTTCCTGGGTGGCACTGGTCCCATTAGGAGCCCTGGTGTCTCTGCCAGGGGATCTGTAACACACCAAGAGCACATCAGGGACAAGAAGCTTTCTGCCAGACACAGGCTCAGAGGGTTCACTATAGCTGGGGCACACGGGCAGGGCTGTGGGGCAGTTACCGCAGCGGGGAGCAGTGCTGCTGCACACGCTCATGCAGTCGAAGCTGAGGGTCCTGCACGGGGTCTCAGTGCTGTGCTTGTGCTGGCAGAGGCAGCAGGCCGTGTCGTTGGACAGCTTGCTAAAGAACAGAGGTTGTGCGCAAACACTGAGCATCGCCACCCGGGGCAGCGACTCCAACCCAGCTGTGGCACAGAAACGCGTCAGGGCTCTGCTTCAGTGTCTGCTGCGGCTCTGGGAAACTTCCCCTCAGCCCCAGGTCCCAATGGACACTTTTGGGGTGGTGGGTTTGTTCCCCACGCAGAGCATCAGCACCCTGAGAGCTGAGCTCAGGCCCAGGCTATGGTGCAGGAAGGGCAGAGCCAAAGCCTGCAGGTAGCCCCACAGGGAAGGGGTTCCCTTGGCAAGAACAGCCTCAGCACTGCTCCTCTGTAGGACATGAAAGAGCCACCAAGCACAGACTTGATCCTCAGGGGAACAGCCCCATAAGGAAGGAAGGAAGGAAATAACACTGTCCTCCTGCGGCAGCAGACAAAGCTGTGGAGCCTACATGGAGGGCAGTGGACTGAGCTGAAGGGGCTGGTGTGCTGGGAGGAGGGAGTGATGGCCTGAGGCTCTGAGCTGTCAGTGCTGCCTATTAACAGGGAACACAGACCCCTCTGGGAGGCAAGTCAAAAGACAGCACAGACTTTTCAAGAGAGCTTTGGTTCACAGCCTGATGACCAAAGCTGCCAGACAAGCAAGAAGAAGCAGAAGCAAATGATCTCCTTGCAGCTCTGTATGTCAGCACACTCGGGGTTGGCTTTCCAAAACTGCTGCTGATTTAGGGGCAGATGAAGCACCCATCACCTCTGCCTGGACACAGCAGATCTACCTTACCCCAGCACTACAGTACCGTGCCTGCAGAGAACAGGGAGAAGAGTGGTGTTCTTTATTGAAATGACTCGTGGTGGAAACCTGACATGAGCAGAGGGGATTCCACAATGGAAGGGCCCTGAACATGAAAGCAATGCACATCCTCTGCCTCTGCTCTGCATGCAGAAGTTGATCTTGCTTTCAGAGGGGTGTGTGATGCGGTCGCAGGAGTAGGTTCGTACCCTTTCCATATTTCCACATCCTCCTGCCCACTTATCACTGTCTATGGCTTCACAAGTATCAAAAATTACACTTGTTGGATTATTTAGATTAGTGTTTTCAGTTCGCCCTACTACTATTCCATCTTTTCCCACGGATTGCACTTTCAATCACCATTCCTTTGCCTTCATTTTAGGATCATAATAGATTATCTTGTCTTTAATATTATATCTGGCATACTCCGTATTGTTATGGGTACACATCTCGAGTGGGGTCCCACTGCATTGGTAATGGGTGTGATAGATTAAAGTTTGCATAGTCAAGTGCCCACTCAAAGCAGTCTTTACACATTCCGTGCAATCGGAGGAAGCTCGTACTCGTGATAGGGACAGTAGCCATAAGATGATCAGAGGTCCAGTATGACCTATACCTCCACCCCTCCGGCCTGTGAGGTTGCTGCCCACAGCCGAGGTATGTTTGTGCTTCTTGGTGGCAGGCATAGAGGCCAACCTGGGCTTGCCCTCGGCCATCTTATTTCTTCACATTCCATTCTCACACAAACTTTATTCACAGACCCTTATAGTAAATATCTATTTGTCTTTAGTTACCTCCCACTCCGATGGTACCAACCAGTATTAGTTGTCTATTCTGCTGACTAGTCAGAACAACCCAATTATATAGATTCGCACTTAGCCTTTTGTTTCATATCTTGGTGTAGACTCTCATACCTCAATTACAGAATCATAAGCCTAAGTAAGTTCCCTATATATATATCTATCTGATTAATTTAATTCAGATCCCCTAACTTGAGGAATATTATCTCCCCAGGAGGAGAATCAGAGTTTCCTCGGGGTATTTCACAAGGGAATTTGAGACTTTGTGTTTGCAAGTTATTACATATATATATATATATATATATAGCTTACTACATGGTCCTCTTCTTGAGAGTCAGTTTGGTGTCACCTGGCGCAGATATGACAGTCCACTCCGTATGTTCTTCTACTGGTCTTTTAATCCTGCTCGCATGGGTCCATCCTCTTTTTCTGGTCCGGATCGCAGCCTCCGTTGTCAGCAATACCTGAAAGGGACCTTCCCATTTTGGAGGTAAAGATTGCTCACTCCAGGTCTTAACCAATACACACTCCCTGGGATGAATGTTATGAATTTTGAAGTCCAGAGGCGTTGACTGGGGAATCCATCCTTTTAATCTGAAATGTTCCAGAGTCTGAGCTATTGTGGTCATACATCTGATATTCGCCTCTCCTCCCTCATAAGTAGCAGTCTCCTTTTGGGTTGTCAGAAAAGGTAATCCAAACATCACTTCATAAGGAGATAACCCTAACTCCGATCTGGGCTGTGTTCGAACTCGTAACAATACTAAAGGTAGACACTTCACCCAGGACATCTGAGTCTCAATTATTAGCTTAGTTAATGTGTTTTTTTTAGGTTTGATTCATTCTTCCCACTCTTCCTGAGCTTTGAGGATGCCATGGGGTGTGTAATTCCCATTTTATTCCCAAGGCTTGGGTTACTTGTACAATTTTTGAGGTAAAATGTGTCCCCCTGTCCGAGTCAAGTCTGCTGATCATCCCATATCTAGGGATAACTAGTTCCAAAAGAGTTTTTGATACTACGTTTGTCGTAGCCCTGACAACTGGAATTGCTTCTACCCAATGAGTTAAGTGATCCATTATTGCTAACAGGAACTTCCGCCTCTGCACAGGAGGGAGTTCAGTAAAACCTACTTGGATGCTCTGGAAGGGCCGCGTTGCCAATTCACGTCCCCCTGAGGTAGTTTGGTTTTCTTCTTACAATCTTTTTATTCACTCTTTGACAAGTCATGCATTTATCAGTCATTTGTTTTGCTAACCCAAAAACTCCAATACATCCATACTCCCTTAAAAAGTGGTCACACAAGGTACCCCAGTGAGTCTCTTGGTGTATGTTTTCTAGTATCTGTCAATGGCTTATTAAGGAGCTGTCTCCCATCAGGGGGTTTCCATTTCCCATGTTGATCTTGTTCTCCTCCTGTTTTACTTTTTCTTTTCTGACTCACTGAATTTTGGAATCTCCAATTCCTGTTCCTCAGGTACCAGAACTAACATGACTCTCTCAGTTCCGTTTTCTGCTGCATCTCTAGCTTGTTGGTCGGTTAGATTATTTCCCCTTATTTCAAGTGTCATTCCTCTCTGATGTCCTCTAACATGCACTATAGCTATTTCTTCAGGTAACTTTAATACTTCCAAGACTTCCAGGATAAGTCCTCAATGAATCAACCCCTTCCCTTTCGAATTTAAAAGTCCCCGTTCTTCCCAATTTTTCCAAAGGTGTGCAGTATATCAAATGCTTATTTTGAGTCAGTATAAATAGTTCCCTTCCTATGCACTAGGTATTCTAAAGCTCTTTTCGGAGCATATTGCTCACACATTTGAGCAGACCAATCCGAGGGTAATTTCCCTCTTTCAATGATTTGCATCTTTTCTCCGTTAACTAGTGCATACCTTGACATCCTTTTTCCCTGCAGACATCTAGACAATCCATTCACATAGATTCCTTTGCAATCTGGGAGAGCCTGTACCATTAAATCCTCCCGAATCTTGGTCTGGCATTGTATGACTTCTGAACAGTTATGGGTTAAACCTTCTTTTTGCTTCCCCTATAAGAACTGAGCTGGGTTTAGACTTTTGTCCACCATTAATGTAAAATCATCATTATTCATTAATATCACTTCATACAAATAAAAGGATTTGTCCAGTGAGGGACCAACAACCCCTCAGTCCCGTCCATGAACATGTCTGTTCCCACTTGTTTGCCTGCCCCAGCACCCATCCCACGCTCAAACACAGGAGCTGTGTGAGCTCCCCTCCTTTCCCCCTTGGTTTCCCTTTTTTCCCCTCACAGTTGCTCACCCTGCTCTGCAGGGGCTGCAGATGCCTCTGCAACAGCACTGCTGCTTTAACCCTTTCTGAACTGGGAATGTGCATCTGCCGCTTGGTGCCAGTGCCAGGGATCTCTTGCTCCTTATGAATATCAGATAGGACAGATGCAGAGGGTGCTTTCCCTCAGAGATATCCGTGATAGATAATTTTTCAACCTATTTTTCTGATTACTCTGGGTTTGGTTTGGTTGGTTTTTGTGGGTTTTTTTTTTGTTTGTGTTTTTTGGGGTTTTTTTTCCAGCTTTAAACATTTTTCCCCAATATCACAGGCTGAACAGCCTCTCTCCAGCTTAGCTTTCTGTTTTTCCCTGTCCTTTTCCACAGCCAAAATTAAGGGATCTGGCTGAGCTATATCAATTTCGTTTTCAATCTGTCATGCTGGGCGGTTTCTTAAAGTGAAAAAAAACCCATATCTGCATACATCACTTCATCCCATTTTCCTTATTGCTTTAAGAACAACATCAGTTGTCATTGAAAGACCACTTTTCCCCATCTTTCCATTTATATAAAAGGCCACCATTGATTACAATATTTGATCATAGTTTTATTCACATTTTCTCCCGGTGGCCCTCCCCTTATATCTTCCCAATGAGCTAAAATGCAACCTGACAGGCTCTTTCTGAGAATTCCCCCACTCTGTTGTCCCCCCATTGTAATCCTTTAAAGATATATGATACAGTTAGCTCTACAACAATAACATTTTACCCAGAGTAAAAGGTATAACATCAAGGAACTAAGAGCTGGGAAATAACAGCGGAGAAAATAACAGCAAGGAAATAGCATCTAAGGATATAGCCGAGAAAGTAACATCAAGGAAACCCTCGGCAGTTCCTACGTGGATCAAGAGCTGAACTTGGCACCAGCATTGCCACCATCGCACTTACGTTGCGCCGATGACCACCTCCTACTCATCATGGGGCTGAGCCAGGGGCACCTCCTGCGGGGCAGGGATTGGAGAGGTGAGAAGCAGGCATGGGGCAGTGACAGGGCAGAGGGACAGAGCTGGTGCCTGCTCCTGCCCTTACCTCGTCCCTATCTCCGTCCTTGTCCTTGCTCCTGCTCCACCACTTGGGCCGCAGCTTCTGAAAGCACCTGGAAACAGGCAGGAGCAGAAGGAGGAGAAGCAAAGGGTGAACTCCTGCGGTGCTGGAGGAGTTGGGGGGGCTCTGGGCAGGGCTGGGCTCTGCTGGAGGAGAGCCTGTTGGGGCAGGGAAGGGCAGGAGTTACCTCTGCAGGCACCCTCCGCTGCTGCCTTGGGAATCCTCGGCATGTTTCTTCCTGCAGACCTGGTGGCAGAGAGACAAGAGACTTGGAACATGGAGGTATCCACATGGAATTCTGCAGCATGGGGAGCTGGGAGGTTCTTCCTGCAGCCCAGCCCCTTCTACACACATGCAAGGCTGTGCCAGCAGCCATGCCATTAAGAAGAGCCCCCCATGCCGCCCTGCCCAGCTCCCCACTGCTCCCTGCCTCTGGGATGACCCAGAGTTCTCCTCAGCCTCGTTGGTGTCTGCCTTTCTCCTCTGCACAGAGCATTGCAGGCTCCCCCCCCACCCCTTCAACGGCTGCCTGCAACACGCATAATGCCTTCTAAAGACGTGAAACCTCGTTTGTCTCTTTGGAGGAGAAGGGCCCCAAAGGGAGGTTCAAACTCCACAGCAACGATTGGGCCCCTGCCCTGTGCCAGGACAAGCTGCTCCCAGCAGCTCTGAACATGTCCAAGCTCCAGGGTGGGGGTACCACAATGAGCTCCATGTCTGGGAAAACATCTCTTCTGCTTCCCAGCACATCCACAGGCATGTGCAGCAGCACCCGGGCCCCATGCGCACTGTGGGAGCAACCCCTGCCCCTGTGCTCTCCGTCCCCAGGGTTTGGCTGGCAGAGCTCTGCCAAATGAGTCCTTGGCTCACCTTGTAACAGCAAGGCACCAGGAAAGCAATCGACATGAAAATGAGAGTGGAGAGCAACGGCAGCAGCCACTGGTGGGAGGTGTGATTGGCCATGTCCTGGGAGAAAAGGAGAGTGCATCAGGGAGAAGAGGAGAGGAGGAAATGGAGGCCCCTTCCATACCCCGCTGCCCAGACACACACACGCAGCCATGCCCTGTTCTCTCCTACCGTCTCTGCAGATTCGCTGCCCACGTTCCTGGCCTGGACTTGGGCATGGGGAGCAGAGGTGCTGGCATCCTCCTCCCGCAGACACTGCTCCAGGAGGTCAGAGGGCTCCGGGTCACGCTGCCTCTCACTCAGCAGCTTCAGGAGCAGCCCCGTCCTCGAGACCATCTTGGCGCAGGCCGGCTGGAGCTGGGGCAGGCCACAGTCCTGGCGCAGGGCTCGAGCCACCTGTGCCATGAACCTGCGCAGGGCTCGCTCTGGCACCAGCCAGTGTAGGTGGCGGCTGAGCAGGGTGTCAAAGGGGGCTCCTGGCGTGGCCGCGCCGCCCGGGGCGCTGGAGGTACCCCCTGCCGTTGGGATGGGGGGTTCCTGCTCCTTGCGCCGTCCGGGTGTGCTGGTGCTTGCAGGGGCGCTGGGTGGTCTCCCACCTGGAGAGGAACGCTCGGCTGCAGCCGCATCTTCTGCGGCGCTGCTGGCAGCAGGGGGGCCGTTGTTGGCCAGCAGAGCATAGAAGGAATGCTGGAGAGTGCTCAGTCTCTGCTCTGCATTACCCTCTGCTGCTGCGGGCTCTACTTCTGCACCTTCGTTGCCCACTGTCCCATCACCATCCTCATCTGCCCCAGCAGAGGCCTGTGCTGGGGATGGCGCTTCCTCCTCATCTTCTGCACTACCCTCTGCTGCTGCGGGCTCTACTTCTGCACCTTCGCTGCCCACTGTCCCATCACCATCCTCATCTGCCCCAGCAGAGTCCTGTGCTGGGGATGGCGCTTCCTCCTCATCTTCTGCACTACCCTCCTCCTCCATCCTGTCAGCCTTGTTGGTCTGCTCCATGACGTTGGAATGATCCCAACTCTGGTCAGACCGGGCAAGATGCGGGCCCTCTGTTGGGTATTGTGTAGAGGGCTGTGCTGCATGAGGGGTGGGCGCTCTCGACTGGCTGGAGACTGGGAGGCTGTCGCTGAGCTTGACCTTCCGGAATGCTTCCCAGAGGGTGGACTCTGAGTGGGTCAAGCCGAAGCCAGGCTCCTGTTGCTCCCAGTTTATGTCTCTTCCTCCCTCCAAGGCTGGCACCTCCTGCACCTTGTCCTTCTGCGCTGGCCGGGCTGTGCTGGGGCTTTTCACAGTCAGGATGCTCATGGCCTTGTGCAGCTGGAGATGCAACACGGAGCTGCTGTTCCCTTTCCTGGGTGGCACTGGTCCCATTAGGAGCCCTGGTGTCTCTGCCAGGGGAGCCGTAACACACCAAGAGCACATCAGGGACAAGAAGCTTTCTGCCAGACACAGGCTCAGAGGGTTCACTATAGCTGGGGCACACGGGCAGGGCTGTGGGGCAGTTACCGCAGCGGGGAGCAGTGCTGCTGCACACGCTCATGCAGTCGAAGCTGAGGGTCCTGCACGGGGTCTCAGTGCTGTGCTTGTGCTGGCAGAGGCAGCAGGCCGTGTCGTTGGACAGCTTGCTAAAGAACAGAGGTTGTGCGCAAACACTGAGCATCGCCACCCGGGGCAGCGACTCCAACCCATCTGTGGCACAGAAACGCGTCAGGGCTCTGCTTCAGTGTCTGCTGCGGCTCTGGGAAACTTCCCCTCAGCCCCAGGGTCCCAATGGACACTTTTGGGGTGGTGGGTTTGTTCCCCACGCAGAGCATCAGCACCCTGAGAGCTGAGCTCAGGCCCAGGCTATGGTGCAGGAAGGGCAGAGCCAAAGCCTGCAGGTAGCCCCACAGGGAAGGGGTTCCCTTGGCAAGAACAGCCTCAGCACTGCTCCTCTGTAGGACATGAAAGAGCCACCAAGCACAGACTTGATCCTCAGGGGAACAGCCCCATAAGGAAGGAAGGAAGGAAATAACACTGTCCTCCTGCGGCAGCAGACAAAGCTGTGGAGCCTACATGGAGGGCAGTGGACTGAGCTGAAGGGGCTGGTGTGCTGGGAGGAGGGAGTGATGGCCTGAGGCTCTGAGCTGTCAGTGCTGCCTATTAACAGGGAACACAGACCCCTCTGGGAGGCAAGTCAAAAGACAGCACAGACTTTTCAAGAGAGCTTTGGTTCACAGCCTGATGACCAAAGCTGCCAGACAAGCAAGAAGAAGCAGAAGCAAATGATCTCCTTGCAGCTCTGTATGTCAGCACACTCGGGGTTGGCTTTCCAAAACTGCTGCTGATTTAGGGGCAGATGAAGCACCCATCACCTCTGCCTGGACACAGCAGATCTACCTTACCCCAGCACTACAGTACCGTGCCTGCAGAGAAGAGGGAGAAGAGTGGTGCTCTTTATTGAAATGACTCATAGTGGAAACCTGACATGAGCAGAGGGGATTCCACAATGGAAGGGCCCTGAACATGAAAGCAATGCACATCCTCTGCCTCTGGTCTGCATGCAGAAGTTGATCTTGCTTTCAGAGGGGTGTGTGATGCAGTAGCCACAGAACTCCACATCAGGGCTGCAGGAGGGTGGGGGGAGAAGAGAGCAGTGAAACCCAGGCCAATCCACAGCAAATCTCAGGGAAGTCAGAGGCTTGGGCCACCTCAGACCTGCTGGGGCTCAGGACATCTCTAATATGACTGAGGGTCTTATAGGAGGGATGTGTTCAAAGGACACCCCCTCTAACCTTATTCACACACTTCCATCTATCTCTGAGCTGCAGCTGGAGCTTTGCAGGGGAAAGACCTGCCTGGCCCATGTTCAAACAGGGGATCCTGGCTGCTTGGAAACCTCCCTGCACACAGACCTGGTGCAGTTCTGCTGGGCAAAGGAAGCAGATGGGTCTAGGGCACCACAAGATGTTTGCAGACTGCACAACATCTGCCTTCACGAGCCGAGGTGGTTGGTAGAACATTTGTGCACACAGCAGAAAGCAGAGCTCCTCACAGGAAGGCTGCTCTTTTTCTTGTCATGGTGATCTATCTATCAGAGGAATTCACACGGCATTTGCAATGCGACTGTCATTTGAGATGATGCATTGAACTTCCTGCTGGAATTCTTCTGAGCCTTCCCAGTGAGTCTTCACAAAGCCCCAGTGCCTCCCAGCTCAATAAAATCAGAGTGAAGCCATTTGTATATTTAAATGGGGGTAGGAGGATTATTAATTTCCAGCATCAATTCCTGCATCTTGATGCAACCATTAAAGATGCACCCAAGCAAGGGAGTAAGGTGGGTACAAAGGTGGTAGCCAGGGCCAGCCAAGGGTCCAGGTCAACAGGCAGGTTTGTGGGGGTGAGAGAGGTCCGAGGCCAGGCCAGGAAGACAACCTGCAGGTCAGGTGAGGGTAGAGGGTCAGACAAAACCTGTGACCACCAAGCACATGTACAATGTACAACAATGAGGAGAGGCTGATGTTGAGTGAGGAAATCAGCCCATGGCTCAGCATCCAACAGCTCAGGACAGGCTGAGCTGAAGACCCATATTGATACAACACAGGTCAGGAGGGACTGAAAGCCCTGAGCTGAGCAGCTCCTGAGCCTGGGGGCAGGGTGTGTGTGGAGGCCCCAGGTGAGGCTCTTCAGACTCATCAAGGCCAATTAAGTGCTCTCAGGGCTAACAGCACAAGGAGAAAGTGAATCCTGTTAAGGGAGGGGGTAGGTTAGGAGCCTCTGACACCGTCTCTGATAGAAATACTCCAACAGGCAGGCACAGAGGGAGTTTTGCCTTGTTCCAGCAGCAACTGAGATGCAACTTAGTGAGAAGAAGGGCAGAAGAGGAGACAGAGGAACCCCCAGTGGTGCCAGGGGCTGTGGAGACTCCACTTACTTCTTCATGACCATGGAGTGGAGGGCATTGCCAAGCATGTGGTCCTCCTCGGGAAACACAAATGTGACTCAGTTTCCATTTATCCCACCTGCCATGAATGGGGAGAGAAGAGATGCTGTAAGGTTCTCTGAGCACCAGCCCCAGGGTGAAGAATCAAGAGCTGTGCTCAGCTTCAGCACAGCACCTGTAGCTCTGGCGGGCCCATGGCTGTGGCTCATGGCTCCAGTGCTGCAGTGTGACCAAGAGCAACTTCACAGAGGAGGGAAGGTGGCAAAATGATGGAGCTCAGAGAAACCTCCCCCTGGTTATCCAAGTGCCCGTGCACCCTTGCTCCTCACAGGGGAGAAGAGGAGCCCAAAGCAGCTGCAGCTTCGGGACCCAGGGTGGAAAGAAGCTGGGAGTGAGTGTTGAGGACTTTGTGAGTGCAGGTCCTGCCACCAGCCCAGGCTGGACAGGAATGAGAGGGACAGTAAAGAAGTGTCCAGGGAGGCCTGGGGGCTGTCAGCAGGGAAAGCGGATCCCACTTCAACACCAACATCAGCCCAAAGTCCCACCCCTCGGAGGAGCCTGGGAAGGCACCGGCAGCCTCAGGCTGCTGAGCCCACGTGTCATGACCCCCACAATGGCAGCAGCCGCCCCTGCAGTGGCAGAGCCGCTTTCCTGCTGTGCGGCTGCCCTGGAGCTCAGCTCTGCCCCGCTCCCAAAGCCAGAGCCGCGCAGGGAGCACCCGATGCTCCTGGGCAGCTCTCCCGGGCGCTGGCACTCAGGGAAGCGCCAGCGGGAGCCCGCAGCAGTTTTCCTGCAGGGCAGAGCCATCTCCTGCCTCCTGCTGCTGCAGCGGCTCTGGAGCGGGACTCAGAGGGAATGGGGGCAAAGAGAGGAGACGAAGCCGCTGCTGGCAAAGCACCCAAAGGGCGGACGTTCCACAGTGCTGAGCGATCCTGCCCGAGGGGAGACTGAGAGGGGAGCTGAGGCACAAGCTCTGCCCTGGGAGGTGCTGAGGCACAGGGTGCCCAGAGCAGCTGTGGCTGCCCCATCCCTGGCTCTGCACTACCCTCTGCTGCTGCGGGCTCTACTTCTGCACCTTCGCTGCCCACTGTCCCATCACCATCCTCATCTGTCCCAGCAGAGTCCTGTGCTGGGGATGGCGCTTCCTCCTCATCTTCTGCACTACCCTCCTCCTCCATCCTGTCAGCCGTGTTGCTCTGCTCGATGACGTTGGAATAATCCCAACTCTGGTCAGACCGGGCAAGACGCGGGCCCTCTGTTGGGTATTGTGTAGAGGGCTGTGCTGCAGGAGGGGTGGGTGCTCTCTGCTGGCTGGAGACTGGGAGGCTGTCGCTGAGCTTGACCTTCCGGAATGCTTCCCAGAGGATGGAATCTGCCCGGGTCAAGCCGAAGCCAGGCTCCTGTTGCTCCCAGTTTATGTCTCTTCCTCCCTCCAAGGCTGGCACCTCCTGCACCTTGTCCTTCTGCGCTGGCCGGGCTGTGCTGAGGCTTTTCACAGTCAGGATGCTCATGGCCTTGTGCAGCTGGAGATGCAACACAGAGCTGCTGTTCCCTTTCCTGGGTGGCACTGGTCCCATTAGGAGCCCTGGTGTCTCTGCCAGGGGATCTGTAACACACCAAGAGCACATCAGGGACAAGAAGCTTTCTGCCAGACACAGGCTCAGAGGGTTCACTATAGCTGGGGCACACGGGCAGGGCTGTGGGGCAGTTACCGCAGCGGGGAGCAGTGCTGCTGCACACGCTCATGCAGTCGAAGCTGAGGGTCCTGCACGGGGTCTCAGTGCTGTGCTTGTGCTGGCAGAGGCAGCAGGCCGTGTCGTTGGACAGCTTGCTAAAGAACAGAGGTTGTGCGCAAACACTGAGCATCGCCACCCGGGGCAGCGACTCCAACCCAGCTGTGGCACAGAAACGCGTCAGGGCTCTGCTTCAGTGTCTGCTGCGGCTCTGGGAAACTTCCCCTCAGCCCCAGGTCCCAATGGACACTTTTGGGGTGGTGGGTTTGTTCCCCACGCAGAGCATCAGCACCCTGAGAGCTGAGCTCAGGCCCAGGCTATGGTGCAGGAAGGGCAGAGCCAAAGCCTGCAGGTAGCCCCACAGGGAAGGGGTTCCCTTGGCAAGAACAGCCTCAGCACTGCTCCTCTGTAGGACATGAAAGAGCCACCAAGCACAGACTTGATCCTCAGGGGAACAGCCCCATAAGGAAGGAAGGAAGGAAATAACACTGTCCTCCTGCGGCAGCAGACAAAGCTGTGGAGCCTACATGGAGGGCAGTGGACTGAGCTGAAGGGGCTGGTGTGCTGGGAGGAGGGAGTGATGGCCTGAGGCTCTGAGCTGTCAGTGCTGCCTATTAACAGGGAACACAGACCCCTCTGGGAGGCAAGTCAAAAGACAGCACAGACTTTTCAAGAGAGCTTTGGTTCACAGCCTGATGACCAAAGCTGCCAGACAAGCAAGAAGAAGCAGAAGCAAATGATCTCCTTGCAGCTCTGTATGTCAGCACACTCGGGGTTGGCTTTCCAAAACTGCTGCTGATTTAGGGGCAGATGAAGCACCCATCACCTCTGCCTGGACACAGCAGATCTACCTTACCCCAGCACTACAGTACCGTGCCTGCAGAGAACAGGGAGAAGAGTGGTGTTCTTTATTGAAATGACTCGTGGTGGAAACCTGACATGAGCAGAGGGGATTCCACAATGGAAGGGCCCTGAACATGAAAGCAATGCACATCCTCTGCCTCTGGTCTGCATGCAGAAGTTGATCTTGCTTTCAGAGGGGTGTGTGATGCGGTCGCAGGAGTAGGTTCGTACCCTTTCCATATTTCCACATCCTCCTGCCCACTTATCACTGTCTATGGCTTCACAAGTATCAAAAATTACACTTGTTAGATTATTTAGATTAGTGTTTTCAGTTCGCCCTACTACTATTCCATCTTTTCCCACGGATTGCACTTTCAATCACCATTCCTTTGCCTTCATTTTAGGATCATAATAGATTATCTTGTCTTTAATATTATATCTGGCATACTCCGTATTGTTATGGGTACACATCTCGAGTGGGGTCCCACTGCATTGGTAATGGGTGTGATAGATTAAAGTTTGCATAGTCAAGTGCCCACTCAAAGCAGTCTTTACACATTCCGTGCAATCGGAGGAAGCTCGTACTCGTGATAGGGACAGTAGCCATAAGATGATCAGAGGTCCAGTATGACCTATACCTCCACCCCTCCGGCCTGTGAGGTTGCTGCCCACAGCCGAGGTATGTTTGTGCTTCTTGGTGGCAGGCATAGAGGCCAACCTGGGCTTGCCCTCGGCCATCTTATTTCTTCACATTCCATTCTCACACAAACTTTATTCACAGACCCTTATAGTAAATATCTATTTGTCTTTAGTTACCTCCCACTCCGATGGTACCAACCAGTATTAGTTGTCTATTCTGCTGACTAGTCAGAACAACCCAATTATATAGATTCGCACTTAGCCTTTTGTTTCATATCTTGGTGTAGACTCTCATACCTCAATTACAGAATCATAAGCCTAAGTAAGTTCCCTATATATATATCTATCTGATTAATTTAATTCAGATCCCCTAACTTGAGGAATATTATCTCCCCAGGAGGAGAATCAGAGTTTCCTCGGGGTATTTCACAAGGGAATTTGAGACTTTGTGTTTGCAAGTTATTACATATATATATATATATATATATAGCTAACTACATGGTCCTCTTCTTGAGAGTCAGTTTGGTGTCACCTGGCGCAGATATGACAGTCCACTCCGTATGTTCTTCTACTGGTCTTTTAATCCTGCTCGCATGGGTCCATCCTCTTTTTCTGGTCCGGATCGCAGCCTCCGTTGTCAGCAATACCTGAAAGGGACCTTCCCATTTTGGAGGTAAAGATTGCTCACTCCAGGTCTTAACCAATACACACTCCCTGGGATGAATGTTATGAATTTTGAAGTCCAGAGGCGTTGACTGGGGAATCCATCCTTTTAATCTGAAATGTTCCAGAGTCTGAGCTATTGTGGTCATACATCTGATATTCGCCTCTCCTCCCTCATAAGTAGCAGTCTCCTTTTGGGTTGTCAGAAAAGGTAATCCAAACATCACTTCATAAGGAGATAACCCTAACTCCGATCTGGGCTGTGTTCGAACTCGTAACAATACTAAAGGTAGACACTTCACCCAGGACATCTGAGTCTCAATTATTAGCTTAGTTAATGTGTTTTTTTTAGGTTTGATTCATTCTTCCCACTCTTCCCGAGCTTTGAGGATGCCATGGGGTGTGTAATTCCCATTTTATTCCCAAGGCTTGGGTTACTTGTACAATTTTTGAGGTAAAATGTGTCCCCCTGTCCGAGTCAAGTCTGCTGATCATCCCATATCTAGGGATAACTAGTTCCAAAAGAGTTTTTGATACTACGTTTGTCGTAGCCCTGACAACTGGAATTGCTTCTACCCAATGAGTTAAGTGATCCATTATTGCTAACAGGAACTTCCGCCTCTGCACAGGAGGGAGTTCAGTAAAACCTACTTGGATGCTCTGGAAGGGCCGCGTTGCCAATTCACGTCCCCCTGAGGTAGTTTGGTTTTCTTCTTACAATCTTTTTATTCACTCTTTGACAAGTCATGCATTTATCAGTCATTTGTTTTGCTAACCCAAAAACTCCAATACATCCATACTCCCTTAAAAAGTGGTCACACAAGGTACCCCAGTGAGTCTCTTGGTGTATGTTTTCTAGTATCTGTCAATGGCTTATTAAGGAGCTGTCTCCCATCAGGGGGTTTCCATTTCCCATGTTGATCTTGTTCTCCTCCTGTTTTACTTTTTCTTTTCTGACTCACTGAATTTTGGAATCTCCAATTCCTGTTCCTCAGGTACCAGAACTAACATGACTCTCTCAGTTCCGTTTTCTGCTGCATCTCTAGCTTGTTGGTCGGTTAGATTATTTCCCCTTATTTCAAGTGTCATTCCTCTCTGATGTCCTCTAACATGCACTATAGCTATTTCTTCAGGTAACTTTAATACTTCCAAGACTTCCAGGATAAGTCCTCAATGAATCAACCCCTTCCCTTTCGAATTTAAAAGTCCCCGTTCTTCCCAATTTTTCCAAAGGTGTGCAGTATATCAAATGCTTATTTTGAGTCAGTATAAATAGTTCCCTTCCTATGCACTAGGTATTCTAAAGCTCTTTTCGGAGCATATTGCTCACACATTTGAGCAGACCAATCCGAGGGTAATTTCCCTCTTTCAATGATTTGCATCTTTTCTCCGTTAACTAGTGCATACCTTGACATCCTTTTTCCCTGCAGACATCTAGACAATCCATTCACATAGATTCCTTTGCAATCTGGGAGAGCCTGTACCATTAAATCCTCCCGAATCTTGGTCTGGCATTGTATGACTTCTGAACAGTTATGGGTTAAACCTTCTTTTTGCTTCCCCTATAAGAACTGAGCTGGGTTTAGACTTTTGTCCACCATTAATGTAAAATCATCATTATTCATTAATATCACTTCATACAAATAAAAGGATTTGTCCAGTGAGGGACCAACAACCCCTCAGTCCCGTCCGTGAACATGTCTGTTCCCACTTGTTTGCCTGCCCCAGCACCCATCCCACGCTCAAACACAGGAGCTGTGTGAGCTCCCCTCCTTTCCCCCTTGGTTTCCCTTTTTTCCCCTCACAGTTGCTCACCCTGCTCTGCAGGGGCTGCAGATGCCTCTGCAACAGCACTGCTGCTTTAACCCTTTCTGAACTGGGAATGTGCATCTGCCGCTTGGTGCCAGTGCCAGGGATCTCTTGCTCCTTATGAATATCAGATAGGACAGATGCAGAGGGTGCTTTCCCTCAGAGATATCCGTGATAGATAATTTTTCAACCTATTTTTCTGATTACTCTGGGTTTGGTTTGGTTGGTTTTTGTGGGTTTTTTTTTTGTTTGTGTTTTTTTGGGGTTTTTTTCCAGCTTTAAACATTTTTCCCCAATATCACAGGCTGAACAGCCTCTCTCCAGCTTAGCTTTCTGTTTTTCCCTGTCCTTTTCCACAGCCAAAATTAAGGGATCTGGCTGAGCTATATCAATTTCGTTTTCAATCTGTCATGCTGGGCGGTTTCTTAAAGTGAAAAAAAACCCATATCTGCATACATCACTTCATCCCATTTTCCTTATTGCTTTAAGAACAACATCAGTTGTCATTGAAAGACCACTTTTCCCCATCTTTCCATTTATATAAAAGGCCACCATTGATTACAATATTTGATCATAGTTTTATTCACATTTTCTCCCGGTGGCCCTCCCCTTATATCTTCCCAATGAGCTAAAATGCAACCTGACAGGCTCTTTCTGAGAATTCCCCCACTCTGTTGTCCCCCCATTGTAATCCTTTAAAGATATATGATACAGTTAGCTCTACAACAATAACATTTTACCCAGAGTAAAAGGTATAACATCAAGGAACTAAGAGCTGGGAAATAACAGCGGAGAAAATAACAGCAAGGAAATAGCATCTAAGGATATAGCCGAGAAAGTAACATCAAGGAAACCCTCGGCAGTTCCTACGTGGATCAAGAGCTGAACTTGGCACCAGCATTGCCACCATCGCACTTACGTTGCGCCGATGACCACCTCCTACTCATCATGGGGCTGAGCCAGGGGCACCTCCTGCGGGGCAGGGATTGGAGAGGTGAGAAGCAGGCATGGGGCAGTGACAGGGCAGAGGGACAGAGCTGGTGCCTGCTCCTGCCCTTACCTCGTCCCTATCTCCGTCCTTGTCCTTGCTCCTGCTCCACCACTTGGGCCGCAGCTTCTGAAAGCACCTGGAAACAGGCAGGAGCAGAAGGAGGAGAAGCAAAGGGTGAACTCCTGCGGTGCTGGAGGAGTTGGGGGGGCTCTGGGCAGGGCTGGGCTCTGCTGGAGGAGAGCCTGTTGGGGCAGGGAAGGGCAGGAGTTACCTCTGCAGGCACCCTCCGCTGCTGCCTTGGGAATCCTCGGCATGTTTCTTCCTGCAGACCTGGTGGCAGAGAGACAAGAGACTTGGAACATGGAGGTATCCACATGGAATTCTGCAGCATGGGGAGCTGGGAGGTTCTTCCTGCAGCCCAGCCCCTTCTACACACATGCAAGGCTGTGCCAGCAGCCATGCCATTAAGAAGAGCCCCCCATGCCGCCCTGCCCAGCTCCCCACTGCTCCCTGCCTCTGGGATGACCCAGAGTTCTCCTCAGCCTCGTTGGTGTCTGCCTTTCTCCTCTGCACAGAGCATTGCAGGCTCCCCCCCCACCCCTTCAACGGCTGCCTGCAACACGCATAATGCCTTCTAAAGACGTGAAACCTCTTTTGTCTCTTTGGAGGAGAAGGGCCCCAAAGGGAGGTTCAAACTCCACAGCAACGATTGGGCCCCTGCCCTGTGCCAGGACAAGCTGCTCCCAGCAGCTCTGAACATGTCCAAGCTCCAGGGTGGGGGTACCACAATGAGCTCCATGTCTGGGAAAACATCTCTTCTGCTTCCCAGCACATCCACAGGCATGTGCAGCAGCACCCGGGCCCCATGCGCACTGTGGGAGCAACCCCTGCCCCTGTGCTCTCCGTCCCCAGGGTTTGGCTGGCAGAGCTCTGCCAAATGAGTCCTTGGCTCACCTTGTAACAGCAAGGCACCAGGAAAGCAATCGACATGAAAATGAGAGTGGAGAGCAACGGCAGCAGCCACTGGTGGGAGGTGTGATTGGCCATGTCCTGGGAGAAAAGGAGAGTGCATCAGGGAGAAGAGGAGAGGAGGAAATGGAGGCCCCTTCCATACCCCGCTGCCCAGACACACACACGCAGCCATGCCCTGTTCTCTCCTACCGTCTCTGCAGATTCGCTGCCCACGTTCCTGGCCTGGACTTGGGCATGGGGAGCAGAGGTGCTGGCATCCTCCTCCCGCAGACACTGCTCCAGGAGGTCAGAGGGCTCCGGGTCACGCTGCCTCTCACTCAGCAGCTTCAGGAGCAGCCCCGTCCTCGAGACCATCTTGGCGCAGGCCGGCTGGAGCTGGGGCAGGCCACAGTCCTGGCGCAGGGCTCGAGCCACCTGTGCCATGAACCTGCGCAGGGCTCGCTCTGGCACCAGCCAGTGTAGGTGGCGGCTGAGCAGGGTGTCAAAGGGGGCTCCTGGCGTGGCCGCGCCGCCCGGGGCGCTGGAGGTACCCCCTGCCGTTGGGATGGGGGGTTCCTGCTCCTTGCGCCGTCCGGGTGTGCTGGTGCTTGCAGGGGCGCTGGGTGGTCTCCCACCTGGAGAGGAACGCTCGGCTGCAGCCGCATCTTCTGCGGCGCTGCTGGCAGCAGGGGGGCCGTTGTTGGCCAGCAGAGCATAGAAGGAATGCTGGAGAGTGCTCAGTCTCTGCTCTGCATTACCCTCTGCTGCTGCGGGCTCTACTTCTGCACCTTCGTTGCCCACTGTCCCATCACCATCCTCATCTGCCCCAGCAGAGGCCTGTGCTGGGGATGGCGCTTCCTCCTCATCTTCTGCACTACCCTCTGCTGCTGCGGGCTCTACTTCTGCACCTTCGCTGCCCACTGTCCCATCACCATCCTCATCTGCCCCAGCAGAGTCCTGTGCTGGGGATGGCGCTTCCTCCTCATCTTCTGCACTACCCTCCTCCTCCATCCTGTCAGCCTTGTTGGTCTGCTCCATGACGTTGGAATGATCCCAACTCTGGTCAGACCGGGCAAGATGCGGGCCCTCTGTTGGGTATTGTGTAGAGGGCTGTGCTGCATGAGGGGTGGGCGCTCTCGACTGGCTGGAGACTGGGAGGCTGTCGCTGAGCTTGACCTTCCGGAATGCTTCCCAGAGGGTGGACTCTGAGTGGGTCAAGCCGAAGCCAGGCTCCTGTTGCTCCCAGTTTATGTCTCTTCCTCCCTCCAAGGCTGGCACCTCCTGCACCTTGTCCTTCTGCGCTGGCCGGGCTGTGCTGGGGCTTTTCACAGTCAGGATGCTCATGGCCTTGTGCAGCTGGAGATGCAACACGGAGCTGCTGTTCCCTTTCCTGGGTGGCACTGGTCCCATTAGGAGCCCTGGTGTCTCTGCCAGGGGAGCCGTAACACACCAAGAGCACATCAGGGACAAGAAGCTTTCTGCCAGACACAGGCTCAGAGGGTTCACTATAGCTGGGGCACACGGGCAGGGCTGTGGGGCAGTTACCGCAGCGGGGAGCAGTGCTGCTGCACACGCTCATGCAGTCGAAGCTGAGGGTCCTGCACGGGGTCTCAGTGCTGTGCTTGTGCTGGCAGAGGCAGCAGGCCGTGTCGTTGGACAGCTTGCTAAAGAACAGAGGTTGTGCGCAAACACTGAGCATCGCCACCCGGGGCAGCGACTCCAACCCAGCTGTGGCACAGAAACGCGTCAGGGCTCTGCTTCAGTGTCTGCTGCGGCTCTGGGAAACTTCCCCTCAGCCCCAGGTCCCAATGGACACTTTTGGGGTGGTGGGTTTGTTCCCCACGCAGAGCATCAGCACCCTGAGAGCTGAGCTCAGGCCCAGGCTATGGTGCAGGAAGGGCAGAGCCAAAGCCTGCAGGTAGCCCCACAGGGAAGGGGTTCCCTTGGCAAGAACAGCCTCAGCACTGCTCCTCTGTAGGACATGAAAGAGCCACCAAGCACAGACTTGATCCTCAGGGGAACAGCCCCATAAGGAAGGAAGGAAGGAAATAACACTGTCCTCCTGCGGCAGCAGACAAAGCTGTGGAGCCTACATGGAGGGCAGTGGACTGAGCTGAAGGGGCTGGTGTGCTGGGAGGAGGGAGTGATGGCCTGAGGCTCTGAGCTGTCAGTGTTGCCTATTAACAGGGAACACAGACCCCTCTGGGAGGCAAGTCAAAAGACAGCACAGACTTTTCAAGAGAGCTTTGGTTCACAGCCTGATGACCAAAGCTGCCAGACAAGCAAGAAGAAGCAGAAGCAAATGATCTCCTTGCAGCTCTGTATGTCAGCACACTCGGGGTTGGCTTTCCAAAACTGCTGCTGATTTAGGGGCAGATGAAGCACCCATCACCTCTGCCTGGACACAGCAGATCTACCTTACCCCAGCACTACAGTACCGTGCCTGCAGAGAACAGGGAGAAGAGTGGTGTTCTTTATTGAAATGACTCGTGGTGGAAACCTGACATGAGCAGAGGGGATTCCACAATGGAAGGGCCCTGAACATGAAAGCAATGCACATCCTCTGCCTCTGCTCTGCATGCAGAAGTTGATCTTGCTTTCAGAGGGGTGTGTGATGCGGTCGCAGGAGTAGGTTCGTACCCTTTCCATATTTCCACATCCTCCTGCCCACTTATCACTGTCTATGGCTTCACAAGTATCAAAAATTACACTTGTTGGATTATTTAGATTAGTGTTTTCAGTTCGCCCTACTACTATTCCATCTTTTCCCACGGATTGCACTTTCAATCACCATTCCTTTGCCTTCATTTTAGGATCATAATAGATTATCTTGTCTTTAATATTATATCTGGCATACTCCGTATTGTTATGGGTACACATCTCGAGTGGGGTCCCACTGCATTGGTAATGGGTGTGATAGATTAAAGTTTGCATAGTCAAGTGCCCACTCAAAGCAGTCTTTACACATTCCGTGCAATCGGAGGAAGCTCGTACTCGTGATAGGGACAGTAGCCATAAGATGATCAGAGGTCCAGTATGACCTATACCTCCACCCCTCCGGCCTGTGAGGTTGCTGCCCACAGCCGAGGTATGTTTGTGCTTCTTGGTGGCAGGCATAGAGGCCAACCTGGGCTTGCCCTCGGCCATCTTATTTCTTCACATTCCATTCTCACACAAACTTTATTCACAGACCCTTATAGTAAATATCTATTTGTCTTTAGTTACCTCCCACTCCGATGGTACCAACCAGTATTAGTTGTCTATTCTGCTGACTAGTCAGAACAACCCAATTATATAGATTCGCACTTAGCCTTTTGTTTCATATCTTGGTGTAGACTCTCATACCTCAATTACAGAATCATAAGCCTAAGTAAGTTCCCTATATATATATCTATCTGATTAATTTAATTCAGATCCCCTAACTTGAGGAATATTATCTCCCCAGGAGGAGAATCAGAGTTTCCTCGGGGTATTTCACAAGGGAATTTGAGACTTTGTGTTTGCAAGTTATTACATATATATATATATATATATATATAGCTTACTACATGGTCCTCTTCTTGAGAGTCAGTTTGGTGTCACCTGGCGCAGATATGACAGTCCACTCCGTATGTTCTTCTACTGGTCTTTTAATCCTGCTCGCATGGGTCCATCCTCTTTTTCTGGTCCGGATCGCAGCCTCCGTTGTCAGCAATACCTGAAAGGGACCTTCCCATTTTGGAGGTAAAGATTGCTCACTCCAGGTCTTAACCAATACACACTCCCTGGGATGAATGTTATGAATTTTGAAGTCCAGAGGCGTTGACTGGGGAATCCATCCTTTTAATCTGAAATGTTCCAGAGTCTGAGCTATTGTGGTCATACATCTGATATTCGCCTCTCCTCCCTCATAAGTAGCAGTCTCCTTTTGGGTTGTCAGAAAAGGTAATCCAAACATCACTTCATAAGGAGATAACCCTAACTCCGATCTGGGCTGTGTTCGAACTCGTAACAATACTAAAGGTAGACACTTCACCCAGGACATCTGAGTCTCAATTATTAGCTTAGTTAATGTGTTTTTTTTAGGTTTGATTCATTCTTCCCACTCTTCCCGAGCTTTGAGGATGCCATGGGGTGTGTAATTCCCATTTTATTCCCAAGGCTTGGGTTACTTGTACAGTTTTTGAGGTAAAATGTGTCCCCCTGTCCGAGTCAAGTCTGCTGATCATCCCATATCTAGGGATAACTAGTTCCAAAAGAGTTTTTGATACTACGTTTGTCGTAGCCCTGACAACTGGAATTGCTTCTACCCAATGAGTTAAGTGATCCATTATTGCTAACAGGAACTTCCGCCTCTGCACAGGAGGGAGTTCAGTAAAACCTACTTGGATGCTCTGGAAGGGCCGCGTTGCCAATTCACGTCCCCCTGAGGTAGTTTGGTTTTCTTCTTACAATCTTTTTATTCACTCTTTGACAAGTCATGCATTTATCAGTCATTTGTTTTGCTAACCCAAAAACTCCAATACATCCATACTCCCTTAAAAAGTGGTCACACAAGGTACCCCAGTGAGTCTCTTGGTGTATGTTTTCTAATATCTGTCAATGGCTTATTAAGGAGCTGTCTCCCATCAGGGAGTTTCCATTTCCCATGTTGATCTTGTTCTCCTCCTGTTTTACTTAACTCTTTCTTTTCTGACTCACTGAATTTTGGAATCTCCAATTCCTGTTCCTCAGGTACCAGAACTAACATGACTCTCTCAGTTCCGTTTTCTGCTGCATCTCTAGCTTGTTGGTCGGTTAGATTATTTCCCCTTATTTCAAGTGTCATTCCTCTCTGATGTCCTCTAACATGCACTATAGCTATTTCTTCAGGTAACTTTAATACTTCCAAGACTTCCAGGATAAGTCCTCAATGAATCAATCCCTTCCCTTTCGAATTTAAAAGTCCCCGTTCTTCCCAATTTTTCCAAAGGTGTGCAGTATATCAAATGCTTATTTTGAGTCAGTATAAATAGTTCCCTTCCTATGCACTAGGTATTCTAAAGCTCTTTTCGGAGCATATTGCTCACACATTTGAGCAGACCAATCCGAGGGTAATTTCCCTCTTTCAATGATTTGCATCTTTTCTCCGTTAACTAGTGCATACCTTGACATCCTTTTTCCCTGCAGACATCTAGACAATCCATTCACATAGATTCCTTTGCAATCTGGGAGAGCCTGTACCATTAAATCCTCCCGAATCTTGGTCTGGCATTGTATGACTTCTGAACAGTTATGGGTTAAACCTTCTTTTTGCTTCCCCTATAAGAACTGAGCTGGGTTTAGACTTTTGTCCACCATTAATGTAAAATCATCATTATTCATTAATATCACTTCATACAAATAAAAGGATTTGTCCAGTGAGGGACCAACAACCCCTCAGTCCCGTCCATGAACATGTCTGTTCCCACTTGTTTGCCTGCCCCAGCACCCATCCCACGCTCAAACACAGGAGCTGTGTGAGCTCCCCTCCTTTCCCCCTTGGTTTCCCTTTTTTCCCCTCACAGTTGCTCACCCTGCTCTGCACGGGCTGCAGATGCCTCTGCAACAGCACTGCTGCTTTAACCCTTTCTGAACTGGGAATGTGCATCTGCCGCTTGGTGCCAGTGCCAGGGATCTCTTGCTCCTTATGAATATCAGATAGGACAGATGCAGAGGGTGCTTTCCCTCAGAGATATCCGTGATAGATAATTTTTCAACCTATTTTTCTGATTACTCTGGGTTTGGTTTGGTTGGTTTTTGTGGGTTTTTTTTTTGTTTGTGTTTTTTGGGGTTTTTTTCCAGCTTTAAACATTTTTCCCCAATATCACAGGCTGAACAGCCTCTCTCCAGCTTAGCTTTCTGTTTTTCCCTGTCCTTTTCCACAGCCAAAATTAAGGGATCTGGCTGAGCTATATCAATTTCGTTTTCAATCTGTCATGCTGGGCGGTTTCTTAAAGTGAAAAAAAACCCATATCTGCATACATCACTTCATCCCATTTTCCTTATTGCTTTAAGAACAACATCAGTTGTCATTGAAAGACCACTTTTCCCCATCTTTCCATTTATATAAAAGGCCACCATTGATTACAATATTTGATCATAGTTTTATTCACATTTTCTCCCGGTGGCCCTCCCCTTATATCTTCCCAATGAGCTAAAATGCAACCTGACAGGCTCTTTCTGAGAATTCCCCCACTCTGTTGTCCCCCCATTGTAATCCTTTAAAGATATATGATACAGTTAGCTCTACAACAATAACATTTTACCCAGAGTAAAAGGTATAACATCAAGGAACTAAGAGCTGGGAAATAACAGCGGAGAAAATAACAGCAAGGAAATAGCATCTAAGGATATAGCCGAGAAAGTAACATCAAGGAAACCCTCGGCAGTTCCTACGTGGATCAAGAGCTGAACTTGGCACCAGCATTGCCACCATCGCACTTACGTTGCGCCGATGACCACCTCCTACTCATCATGGGGCTGAGCCAGGGGCACCTCCTGCGGGGCAGGGATTGGAGAGGTGAGAAGCAGGCATGGGGCAGTGACAGGGCAGAGGGACAGAGCTGGTGCCTGCTCCTGCCCTTACCTCGTCCCTATCTCCGTCCTTGTCCTTGCTCCTGCTCCACCACTTGGGCCGCAGCTTCTGAAAGCACCTGGAAACAGGCAGGAGCAGAAGGAGGAGAAGCAAAGGGTGAACTCCTGCGGTGCTGGAGGAGTTGGGGGGGCTCTGGGCAGGGCTGGGCTCTGCTGGAGGAGAGCCTGTTGGGGCAGGGAAGGGCAGGAGTTACCTCTGCAGGCACCCTCCGCTGCTGCCTTGGGAATCCTCGGCATGTTTCTTCCTGCAGACCTGGTGGCAGAGAGACAAGAGACTTGGAACATGGAGGTATCCACATGGAATTCTGCAGCATGGGGAGCTGGGAGGTTCTTCCTGCAGCCCAGCCCCTTCTACACACATGCAAGGCTGTGCCAGCAGCCATGCCATTAAGAAGAGCCCCCCATGCCGCCCTGCCCAGCTCCCCACTGCTCCCTGCCTCTGGGATGACCCAGAGTTCTCCTCAGCCTCGTTGGTGTCTGCCTTTCTCCTCTGCACAGAGCATTGCAGGCTCCCCCCCCACCCCTTCAACGGCTGCCTGCAACACGCATAATGCCTTCTAAAGACGTGAAACCTCTTTTGTCTCTTTGGAGGAGAAGGGCCCCAAAGGGAGGTTCAAACTCCACAGCAACGATTGGGCCCCTGCCCTGTGCCAGGACAAGCTGCTCCCAGCAGCTCTGAACATGTCCAAGCTCCAGGGTGGGGGTACCACAATGAGCTCCATGTCTGGGAAAACATCTCTTCTGCTTCCCAGCACATCCACAGGCATGTGCAGCAGCACCCGGGCCCCATGCGCACTGTGGGAGCAACCCCTGCCCCTGTGCTCTCCGTCCCCAGGGTTTGGCTGGCAGAGCTCTGCCAAATGAGTCCTTGGCTCACCTTGTAACAGCAAGGCACCAGGAAAGCAATCGACATGAAAATGAGAGTGGAGAGCAACGGCAGCAGCCACTGGTGGGAGGTGTGATTGGCCATGTCCTGGGAGAAAAGGAGAGTGCATCAGGGAGAAGAGGAGAGGAGGAAATGGAGGCCCCTTCCATACCCCGCTGCCCAGACACACACACGCAGCCATGCCCTGTTCTCTCCTACCGTCTCTGCAGATTCGCTGCCCACGTTCCTGGCCTGGACTTGGGCATGGGGAGCAGAGGTGCTGGCATCCTCCTCCCGCAGACACTGCTCCAGGAGGTCAGAGGGCTCCGGGTCACGCTGCCTCTCACTCAGCAGCTTCAGGAGCAGCCCCGTCCTCGAGACCATCTTGGCGCAGGCCGGCTGGAGCTGGGGCAGGCCACAGTCCTGGCGCAGGGCTCGAGCCACCTGTGCCATGAACCTGCGCAGGGCTCGCTCTGGCACCAGCCAGTGTAGGTGGCGGCTGAGCAGGGTGTCAAAGGGGGCTCCTGGCGTGGCCGCGCCGCCCGGGGCGCTGGAGGTACCCCCTGCCGTTGGGATGGGGGGTTCCTGCTCCTTGCGCCGTCCGGGTGTGCTGGTGCTTGCAGGGGCGCTGGGTGGTCTCCCACCTGGAGAGGAACGCTCGGCTGCAGCCGCATCTTCTGCGGCGCTGCTGGCAGCAGGGGGGCCGTTGTTGGCCAGCAGAGCATAGAAGGAATGCTGGAGAGTGCTCAGTCTCTGCTCTGCATTACCCTCTGCTGCTGCGGGCTCTACTTCTGCACCTTCGTTGCCCACTGTCCCATCACCATCCTCATCTGCCCCAGCAGAGGCCTGTGCTGGGGATGGCGCTTCCTCCTCATCTTCTGCACTACCCTCTGCTGCTGCGGGCTCTACTTCTGCAACTTCGCTGCCCACTGTCCCATCACCATCCTCATCTGCCCCAGCAGAGTCCTGTGCTGGGGATGGCGCTTCCTCCTCATCTTCTGCACTACCCTCCTCCTCCATCCTGTCAGCCTTGTTGGTCTGCTCCATGACGTTGGAATGATCCCAACTCTGGTCAGACCGGGCAAGATGCGGGCCCTCTGTTGGGTATTGTGTAGAGGGCTGTGCTGCATGAGGGGTGGGCGCTCTCGACTGGCTGGAGACTGGGAGGCTGTCGCTGAGCTTGACCTTCCGGAATGCTTCCCAGAGGGTGGACTCTGAGTGGGTCAAGCCGAAGCCAGGCTCCTGTTGCTCCCAGTTTATGTCTCTTCCTCCCTCCAAGGCTGGCACCTCCTGCACCTTGTCCTTCTGCGCTGGCCGGGCTGTGCTGGGGCTTTTCACAGTCAGGATGCTCATGGCCTTGTGCAGCTGGAGATGCAACACGGAGCTGCTGTTCCCTTTCCTGGGTGGCACTGGTCCCATTAGGAGCCCTGGTGTCTCTGCCAGGGGAGCCGTAACACACCAAGAGCACATCAGGGACAAGAAGCTTTCTGCCAGACACAGGCTCAGAGGGTTCACTATAGCTGGGGCACACGGGCAGGGCTGTGGGGCAGTTACCGCAGCGGGGAGCAGTGCTGCTGCACACGCTCATGCAGTCGAAGCTGAGGGTCCTGCACGGGGTCTCAGTGCTGTGCTTGTGCTGGCAGAGGCAGCAGGCCGTGTCGTTGGACAGCTTGCTAAAGAACAGAGGTTGTGCGCAAACACTGAGCATCGCCACCCGGGGCAGCGACTCCAACCCAGCTGTGGCACAGAAACGCGTCAGGGCTCTGCTTCAGTGTCTGCTGCGGCTCTGGGAAACTTCCCCTCAGCCCCAGGTCCCAATGGACACTTTTGGGGTGGTGGGTTTGTTCCCCACGCAGAGCATCAGCACCCTGAGAGCTGAGCTCAGGCCCAGGCTATGGTGCAGGAAGGGCAGAGCCAAAGCCTGCAGGTAGCCCCACAGGGAAGGGGTTCCCTTGGCAAGAACAGCCTCAGCACTGCTCCTCTGTAGGACATGAAAGAGCCACCAAGCACAGACTTGATCCTCAGGGGAACAGCCCCATAAGGAAGGAAGGAAGGAAATAACACTGTCCTCCTGCGGCAGCAGACAAAGCTGTGGAGCCTACATGGAGGGCAGTGGACTGAGCTGAAGGGGCTGGTGTGCTGGGAGGAGGGAGTGATGGCCTGAGGCTCTGAGCTGTCAGTGTTGCCTATTAACAGGGAACACAGACCCCTCTGGGAGGCAAGTCAAAAGACAGCACAGACTTTTCAAGAGAGCTTTGGTTCACAGCCTGATGACCAAAGCTGCCAGACAAGCAAGAAGAAGCAGAAGCAAATGATCTCCTTGCAGCTCTGTATGTCAGCACACTCGGGGTTGGCTTTCCAAAACTGCTGCTGATTTAGGGGCAGATGAAGCACCCATCACCTCTGCCTGGACACAGCAGATCTACCTTACCCCAGCACTACAGTACCGTGCCTGCAGAGAACAGGGAGAAGAGTGGTGTTCTTTATTGAAATGACTCGTGGTGGAAACCTGACATGAGCAGAGGGGATTCCACAATGGAAGGGCCCTGAACATGAAAGCAATGCACATCCTCTGCCTCTGGTCTGCATGCAGAAGTTGATCTTGCTTTCAGAGGGGTGTGTGATGCGGTCGCAGGAGTAGGTTCGTACCCTTTCCATATTTCCACATCCTCCTGCCCACTTATCACTGTCTATGGCTTCACAAGTATCAAAAATTACACTTGTTGGATTATTTAGATTAGTGTTTTCAGTTCGCCCTACTACTATTCCATCTTTTCCCACGGATTGCACTTTCAATCACCATTCCTTTGCCTTCATTTTAGGATCATAATAGATTATCTTGTCTTTAATATTATATCTGGCATACTCCGTATTGTTATGGGTACACATCTCGAGTGGGGTCCCACTGCATTGGTAATGGGTGTGATAGATTAAAGTTTGCATAGTCAAGTGCCCACTCAAAGCAGTCTTTACACATTCCGTGCAATCGGAGGAAGCTCGTACTCGTGATAGGGACAGTAGCCATAAGATGATCAGAGGTCCAGTATGACCTATACCTCCACCCCTCCGGCCTGTGAGGTTGCTGCCCACAGCCGAGGTATGTTTGTGCTTCTTGGTGGCAGGCATAGAGGCCAACCTGGGCTTGCCCTCGGCCATCTTATTTCTTCACATTCCATTCTCACACAAACTTTATTCACAGACCCTTATAGTAAATATCTATTTGTCTTTAGTTACCTCCCACTCCGATGGTACCAACCAGTATTAGTTGTCTATTCTGCTGACTAGTCAGAACAACCCAATTATATAGATTCGCACTTAGCCTTTTGTTTCATATCTTGGTGTAGACTCTCATACCTCAATTACAGAATCATAAGCCTAAGTAAGTTCCCTCTATATATATCTATCTGATTAATTTAATTCAGATCCCCTAACTTGAGGAATATTATCTCCCCAGGAGGAGAATCAGAGTTTCCTCGGGGTATTTCACAAGGGAATTTGAGACTTTGTGTTTGCAAGTTATTACATATATATATATATATATATATATAGCTTACTACATGGTCCTCTTCTTGAGAGTCAGTTTGGTGTCACCTGGCGCAGATATGACAGTCCACTCCGTATGTTCTTCTACTGGTCTTTTAATCCTGCTCGCATGGGTCCATCCTCTTTTTCTGGTCCGGATCGCAGCCTCCGTTGTCAGCAATACCTGAAAGGGACCTTCCCATTTTGGAGGTAAAGATTGCTCACTCCAGGTCTTAACCAATACACACTCCCTGGGATGAATGTTATGAATTTTGAAGTCCAGAGGCGTTGACTGGGGAATCCATCCTTTTAATCTGAAATGTTCCAGAGTCTGAGCTATTGTGGTCATACATCTGATATTCGCCTCTCCTCCCTCATAAGTAGCAGTCTCCTTTTGGGTTGTCAGAAAAGGTAATCCAAACATCACTTCATAAGGAGATAACCCTAACTCCGATCTGGGCTGTGTTCGAACTCGTAACAATACTAAAGGTAGACACTTCACCCAGGACATCTGAGTCTCAATTATTAGCTTAGTTAATGTGTTTTTTTTAGGTTTGATTCATTCTTCCCACTCTTCCCGAGCTTTGAGGATGCCATGGGGTGTGTAATTCCCATTTTATTCCCAAGGCTTGGGTTACTTGTACAGTTTTTGAGGTAAAATGTGTCCCCCTGTCCGAGTCAAGTCTGCTGATCATCCCATATCTAGGGATAACTAGTTCCAAAAGAGTTTTTGATACTACGTTTGTCGTAGCCCTGACAACTGGAATTGCTTCTACCCAATGAGTTAAGTGATCCATTATTGCTAACAGGAACTTCCGCCTCTGCACAGGAGGGAGTTCAGTAAAACCTACTTGGATGCTCTGGAAGGGCCGCGTTGCCAATTCACGTCCCCCTGAGGTAGTTTGGTTTTCTTCTTACAATCTTTTTATTCACTCTTTGACAAGTCATGCATTTATCAGTCATTTGTTTTGCTAACCCAAAAACTCCAATACATCCATACTCCCTTAAAAAGTGGTCACACAAGGTACCCCAGTGAGTCTCTTGGTGTATGTTTTCTAATATCTGTCAATGGCTTATTAAGGAGCTGTCTCCCATCAGGGAGTTTCCATTTCCCATGTTGATCTTGTTCTCCTCCTGTTTTACTTAACTCTTTCTTTTCTGACTCACTGAATTTTGGAATCTCCAATTCCTGTTCCTCAGGTACCAGAACTAACATGACTCTCTCAGTTCCGTTTTCTGCTGCATCTCTAGCTTGTTGGTCGGTTAGATTATTTCCCCTTATTTCAAGTGTCATTCCTCTCTGATGTCCTCTAACATGCACTATAGCTATTTCTTCAGGTAACTTTAATACTTCCAAGACTTCCAGGATAAGTCCTCAATGAATCAATCCCTTCCCTTTCGAATTTAAAAGTCCCCGTTCTTCCCAATTTTTCCAAAGGTGTGCAGTATATCAAATGCTTATTTTGAGTCAGTATAAATAGTTCCCTTCCTATGCACTAGGTATTCTAAAGCTCTTTTCGGAGCATATTGCTCACACATTTGAGCAGACCAATCCGAGGGTAATTTCCCTCTTTCAATGATTTGCATCTTTTCTCCGTTAACTAGTGCATACCTTGACATCCTTTTTCCCTGCAGACATCTAGACAATCCATTCACATAGATTCCTTTGCAATCTGGGAGAGCCTGTACCATTAAATCCTCCCGAATCTTGGTCTGGCATTGTATGACTTCTGAACAGTTATGGGTTAAACCTTCTTTTTGCTTCCCCTATAAGAACTGAGCTGGGTTTAGACTTTTGTCCACCATTAATGTAAAATCATCATTATTCATTAATATCACTTCATACAAATAAAAGGATTTGTCCAGTGAGGGACCAACAACCCCTCAGTCCCGTCCATGAACATGTCTGTTCCCACTTGTTTGCCTGCCCCAGCACCCATCCCACGCTCAAACACAGGAGCTGTGTGAGCTCCCCTCCTTTCCCCCTTGGTTTCCCTTTTTTCCCCTCACAGTTGCTCACCCTGCTCTGCACGGGCTGCAGATGCCTCTGCAACAGCACTGCTGCTTTAACCCTTTCTGAACTGGGAATGTGCATCTGCCGCTTGGTGCCAGTGCCAGGGATCTCTTGCTCCTTATGAATATCAGATAGGACAGATGCAGAGGGTGCTTTCCCTCAGAGATATCCGTGATAGATAATTTTTCAACCTATTTTTCTGATTACTCTGGGTTTGGTTTGGTTGGTTTTTGTGGGTTTTTTTTTTGTTTGTGTTTTTTGGGGTTTTTTTCCAGCTTTAAACATTTTTCCCCAATATCACAGGCTGAACAGCCTCTCTCCAGCTTAGCTTTCTGTTTTTCCCTGTCCTTTTCCACAGCCAAAATTAAGGGATCTGGCTGAGCTATATCAATTTCGTTTTCAATCTGTCATGCTGGGCGGTTTCTTAAAGTGAAAAAAAACCCATATCTGCATACATCACTTCATCCCATTTTCCTTATTGCTTTAAGAACAACATCAGTTGTCATTGAAAGACCACTTTTCCCCATCTTTCCATTTATATAAAAGGCCACCATTGATTACAATATTTGATCATAGTTTTATTCACATTTTCTCCCGGTGGCCCTCCCCTTATATCTTCCCAATGAGCTAAAATGCAACCTGACAGGCTCTTTCTGAGAATTCCCCCACTCTGTTGTCCCCCCATTGTAATCCTTTAAAGATATATGATACAGTTAGCTCTACAACAATAACATTTTACCCAGAGTAAAAGGTATAACATCAAGGAACTAAGAGCTGGGAAATAACAGCGGAGAAAATAACAGCAAGGAAATAGCATCTAAGGATATAGCCGAGAAAGTAACATCAAGGAAACCCTCGGCAGTTCCTACGTGGATCAAGAGCTGAACTTGGCACCAGCATTGCCACCATCGCACTTACGTTGCGCCGATGACCACCTCCTACTCATCATGGGGCTGAGCCAGGGGCACCTCCTGCGGGGCAGGGATTGGAGAGGTGAGAAGCAGGCATGGGGCAGTGACAGGGCAGAGGGACAGAGCTGGTGCCTGCTCCTGCCCTTACCTCGTCCCTATCTCCGTCCTTGTCCTTGCTCCTGCTCCACCACTTGGGCCGCAGCTTCTGAAAGCACCTGGAAACAGGCAGGAGCAGAAGGAGGAGAAGCAAAGGGTGAACTCCTGCGGTGCTGGAGGAGTTGGGGGGGCTCTGGGCAGGGCTGGGCTCTGCTGGAGGAGAGCCTGTTGGGGCAGGGAAGGGCAGGAGTTACCTCTGCAGGCACCCTCCGCTGCTGCCTTGGGAATCCTCGGCATGTTTCTTCCTGCAGACCTGGTGGCAGAGAGACAAGAGACTTGGAACATGGAGGTATCCACATGGAATTCTGCAGCATGGGGAGCTGGGAGGTTCTTCCTGCAGCCCAGCCCCTTCTACACACATGCAAGGCTGTGCCAGCAGCCATGCCATTAAGAAGAGCCCCCCATGCCGCCCTGCCCAGCTCCCCACTGCTCCCTGCCTCTGGGATGACCCAGAGTTCTCCTCAGCCTCGTTGGTGTCTGCCTTTCTCCTCTGCACAGAGCATTGCAGGCTCCCCCCCCACCCCTTCAACGGCTGCCTGCAACACGCATAATGCCTTCTAAAGACGTGAAACCTCTTTTGTCTCTTTGGAGGAGAAGGGCCCCAAAGGGAGGTTCAAACTCCACAGCAACGATTGGGCCCCTGCCCTGTGCCAGGACAAGCTGCTCCCAGCAGCTCTGAACATGTCCAAGCTCCAGGGTGGGGGTACCACAATGAGCTCCATGTCTGGGAAAACATCTCTTCTGCTTCCCAGCACATCCACAGGCATGTGCAGCAGCACCCGGGCCCCATGCGCACTGTGGGAGCAACCCCTGCCCCTGTGCTCTCCGTCCCCAGGGTTTGGCTGGCAGAGCTCTGCCAAATGAGTCCTTGGCTCACCTTGTAACAGCAAGGCACCAGGAAAGCAATCGACATGAAAATGAGAGTGGAGAGCAACGGCAGCAGCCACTGGTGGGAGGTGTGATTGGCCATGTCCTGGGAGAAAAGGAGAGTGCATCAGGGAGAAGAGGAGAGGAGGAAATGGAGGCCCCTTCCATACCCCGCTGCCCAGACACACACACGCAGCCATGCCCTGTTCTCTCCTACCGTCTCTGCAGATTCGCTGCCCACGTTCCTGGCCTGGACTTGGGCATGGGGAGCAGAGGTGCTGGCATCCTCATCCTGCAGACACTGCTCCAGGAGGTCAGAGGGCTCTGGGTCACGCTGCCTCTCACTCAGCAGCTTCAGGAGCAGCCCCGTCCTCGAGACCATCTTGGCGCAGGCCGGCTGGAGCTGGGGCAGGCCACAGTCCTGGCGCAGGGCTCGAGCCACCTGTGCCATGAACCTGCGCAGGGCTCGCTCTGGCACCAGCCAGTGTAGGTGGCGGCTGAGCAGGGTGTCAAAGGGGGCTCCTGGCGTGGCCGCGCCGCCCGGGGCGCTGGAGGTACCCCCTGCCGTTGGGATGGGGGGTTCCTGCTCCTTGCGCCGTCCGGGTGTGCTGGTGCTTGCAGGGGCGCTGGGTGGTCTCCCACCTGGAGAGGAACGCTCGGCTGCAGCCGCATCTTCTGCGGCGCTGCTGGCAGCAGGGGGGCCGTTGTTGGCCAGCAGAGCATAGAAGGAATGCTGGAGAGTGCTCAGTCTCTGCTCTGCATTACCCTCTGCTGCTGCGGGCTCTACTTCTGCACCTTCGTTGCCCACTGTCCCATCACCATCCTCATCTGCCCCAGCAGAGGCCTGTGCTGGGGATGGCGCTTCCTCCTCATCTTCTGCACTACCCTCTGCTGCTGCGGGCTCTACTTCTGCACCTTCGCTGCCCACTGTCCCATCACCATCCTCATCTGCCCCAGCAGAGTCCTGTGCTGGGGATGGCGCTTCCTCCTCATCTTCTGCACTACCCTCCTCCTCCATCCTGTCAGCCTTGTTGGTCTGCTCCATGACGTTGGAATGATCCCAACTCTGGTCAGACCGGGCAAGATGCGGGCCCTCTGTTGGGTATTGTGTAGAGGGCTGTGCTGCATGAGGGGTGGGCGCTCTCGACTGGCTGGAGACTGGGAGGCTGTCGCTGAGCTTGACCTTCCGGAATGCTTCCCAGAGGGTGGACTCTGAGTGGGTCAAGCCGAAGCCAGGCTCCTGTTGCTCCCAGTTTATGTCTCTTCCTCCCTCCAAGGCTGGCACCTCCTGCACCTTGTCCTTCTGCGCTGGCCGGGCTGTGCTGGGGCTTTTCACAGTCAGGATGCTCATGGCCTTGTGCAGCTGGAGATGCAACACGGAGCTGCTGTTCCCTTTCCTGGGTGGCACTGGTCCCATTAGGAGCCCTGGTGTCTCTGCCAGGGGATCTGTAACACACCAAGAGCACATCAGGGACAAGAAGCTTTCTGCCAGACACAGGCTCAGAGGGTTCACTATAGCTGGGGCACACGGGCAGGGCTGTGGGGCAGTTACCGCAGCGGGGAGCAGTGCTGCTGCACACGCTCATGCAGTCGAAGCTGAGGGTCCTGCACGGGGTCTCAGTGCTGTGCTTGTGCTGGCAGAGGCAGCAGGCCGTGTCGTTGGACAGCTTGCTAAAGAACAGAGGTTGTGCGCAAACACTGAGCATCGCCACCCGGGGCAGCGACTCCAACCCAGCTGTGGCACAGAAACGCGTCAGGGCTCTGCTTCAGTGTCTGCTGCGGCTCTGGGAAACTTCCCCTCAGCCCCAGGGTCCCAATGGACACTTTTGGGGTGGTGGGTTTGTTCCCCACGCAGAGCATCAGCACCCTGAGAGCTGAGCTCAGGCCCAGGCTATGGTGCAGGAAGGGCAGAGCCAAAGCCTGCAGGTAGCCCCACAGGGAAGGGGTTCCCTTGGCAAGAACAGCCTCAGCACTGCTCCTCTGTAGGACATGAAAGAGCCACCAAGCACAGACTTGATCCTCAGGGGAACAGCCCCATAAGGAAGGAAGGAAGGAAATAACACTGTCCTCCTGCGGCAGCAGACAAAGCTGTGGAGCCTACATGGAGGGCAGTGGACTGAGCTGAAGGGGCTGGTGTGCTGGGAGGAGGGAGTGATGGCCTGAGGCTCTGAGCTGTCAGTGCTGCCTATTAACAGGGAACACAGACCCCTCTGGGAGGCAAGTCAAAAGACAGCACAGACTTTTCAAGAGAGCTTTGGTTCACAGCCTGATGACCAAAGCTGCCAGACAAGCAAGAAGAAGCAGAAGCAAATGATCTCCTTGCAGCTCTGTATGTCAGCACACTCGGGGTTGGCTTTCCAAAACTGCTGCTGATTTAGGGGCAGATGAAGCACCCATCACCTCTGCCTGGACACAGCAGATCTACCTTACCCCAGCACTACAGTACCGTGCCTGCAGAGAAGAGGGAGAAGAGTGGTGCTCTTTATTGAAATGACTCATAGTGGAAACCTGACATGAGCAGAGGGGATTCCACAATGGAAGGGCCCTGAACATGAAAGCAATGCACATCCTCTGCCTCTGGTCTGCATGCAGAAGTTGATCTTGCTTTCAGAGGGGTGTGTGATGCAGTAGCCACAGAACTCCACATCAGGGCTGCAGGAGGGTGGGGGGAGAAGAGAGCAGTGAAACCCAGGCCAATCCACAGCAAATCTCAGGGAAGTCAGAGGCTTGGGCCACCTCAGACCTGCTGGGGCTCAGGACATCTCTAATATGACTGAGGGTCTTATAGGAGGGATGTGTTCAAAGGACACCCCCTCTAACCTTATTCACACACTTCCATCTATCTCTGAGCTGCAGCTGGAGCTTTGCAGGGGAAAGACCTGCCTGGCCCATGTTCAAACAGGGGATCCTGGCTGCTTGGAAACCTCCCTGCACACAGACCTGGTGCAGTTCTGCTGGGCAAAGGAAGCAGATGGGTCTAGGGCACCACAAGATGTTTGCAGACTGCACAACATCTGCCTTCACGAGCCGAGGTGGTTGGTAGAACATTTGTGCACACAGCAGAAAGCAGAGCTCCTCACAGGAAGGCTGCTCTTTTTCTTGTCATGGTGATCTATCTATCAGAGGAATTCACACGGCATTTGCAATGCGACTGTCATTTGAGATGATGCATTGAACTTCCTGCTGGAATTCTTCTGAGCCTTCCCAGTGAGTCTTCACAAAGCCCCAGTGCCTCCCAGCTCAATAAAATCAGAGTGAAGCCATTTGTATATTTAAATGGGGGTAGGAGGATTATTAATTTCCAGCATCAATTCCTGCATCTTGATGCAACCATTAAAGATGCACCCAAGCAAGGGAGTAAGGTGGGTACAAAGGTGGTAGCCAGGGCCAGCCAAGGGTCCAGGTCACCAGGCAGGTTTGTGGGGGTGAGAGAGGTCCGAGGCCAGGCCAGGAAGACAACCTGCAGGTCAGGTGAGGGTAGAGGGTCAGACAAAACCTGTGACCACCAAGCACATGTACAATGTACAACAATGAGGAGAGGCTGATGTTGAGTGAGGAAATCAGCCCATGGCTCAGCATCCAACAGCTCAGGACAGGCTGAGCTGAAGACCCATATTGATACAACACAGGTCAGGAGGGACTGAAAGCCCTGAGCTGAGCAGCTCCTGAGCCTGGGGGCAGGGTGTGTGTGGAGGCCCCAGGTGAGGCTCTTCAGACTCATCAAGGCCAATTAAGTGCTCTCAGGGCTAACAGCACAAGGAGAAAGTGAATCCTGTTAAGGGAGGGGGTAGGTTAGGAGCCTCTGACACCGTCTCTGATAGAAATACTCCAACAGGCAGGCACAGAGGGAGTTTTGCCTTGAACAAGCAGCAACTGAGATGCAACTTAGTGAGAAGAAGGGCAGAAGAGGAGACAGAGGAACCCCCAGTGGTGCCAGGGGCTGTGGAGACTCCACTTACTTCTTCATGACCATGGAGTGGAGGGCATTGCCAAGCATGTGGTCCTCCTCGGGAAACACAAATGTGACTCAGTTTCCATTTATCCCACCTGCCATGAATGGGGAGAGAAGAGATGCTGTAAGGTTCTCTGAGCACCAGCCCCAGGGTGAAGAATCAAGAGCTGTGCTCAGCTTCAGCACAGCACCTGTAGCTCTGGCGGGCCCATGGCTGTGGCTCATGGCTCCAGTGCTGCAGTGTGACCAAGAGCAACTTGACAGAGGAGGGAAGGTGGCAAAATGATGGAGCTCAGAGAAACCTCCCCCTGGTTATCCAAGTGCCCGTGCACCCTTGCTCCTCACAGGGGAGAAGAGGAGCCCAAAGCAGCTGCAGCTTCGGGACCCAGGGTGGAAAGAAGCTGGGAGTGAGTGTTGAGGACTTTGTGAGTGCAGGTCCTGCCACCAGCCCAGGCTGGACAGGAATGAGAGGGACAGTAAAGAAGTGTCCAGGGAGGCCTGGGGGCTGTCAGCAGGGAAAGCGGATCCCACTTCAACACCAACATCAGCCCAAAGTCCCACCCCTCGGAGGAGCCTGGGAAGGCACCGGCAGCCTCAGGCTGCTGAGCCCACGTGTCATGACCCCCACAATGGCAGCAGCCGCCCCTGCAGTGGCAGAGCCGCTTTCCTGCTGTGCGGCTGCCCTGGAGCTCAGCTCTGCCCCGCTCCCAAAGCCAGAGCCGCGCAGGGAGCACCCGATGCTCCTGGGCAGCTCTCCCGGGCGCTGGCACTCAGGGAAGCGCCAGCGGGAGCCCGCAGCAGTTTTCCTGCAGGGCAGAGCCATCTCCTGCCTCCTGCTGCTGCAGCGGCTCTGGAGCGGGACTCAGAGGGAATGGGGGCAAAGAGAGGAGACGAAGCCGCTGCTGGCAAAGCACCCAAAGGGCGGACGTTCCACAGTGCTGAGCGATCCTGCCCGAGGGGAGACTGAGAGGGGAGCTGAGGCACAAGCTCTGCCCTGGGAGGTGCTGAGGCACAGGGTGCCCAGAGCAGCTGTGGCTGCCCCATCCCTGGCTCTGCACTACCCTCTGCTGCTGCGGGCTCTACTTCTGCACCTTCGCTGCCCACTGTCCCATCACCATCCTCATCTGTCCCAGCAGAGTCCTGTGCTGGGGATGGCGCTTCCTCCTCATCTTCTGCACTACCCTCCTCCTCCATCCTGTCAGCCGTGTTGCTCTGCTCGATGACGTTGGAATAATCCCAACTCTGGTCAGACCGGGCAAGATGCGGGCCCTCTGTTGGGTATTGTGTAGAGGGCTGTGCTGCAGGAGGGGTGGGTGCTCTCTGCTGGCTGGAGACTGGGAGGCTGTCGCTGAGCTTGACCTTCCGGAATGCTTCCCAGAGGATGGAATCTGCCCGGGTCAAGCCGAAGCCAGGCTCCTGTTGCTCCCAGTTTATGTCTCTTCCTCCCTCCAAGGCTGGCACCTCCTGCACCTTGTCCTTCTGCGCTGGCCGGGCTGTGCTGAGGCTTTTCACAGTCAGGATGCTCATGGCCTTGTGCAGCTGGAGATGCAACACGGAGCTGCTGTTCCCTTTCCTGGGTGGCACTGGTCCCATTAGGAGCCCTGGTGTCTCTGCCAGGGGATCTGTAACACACCAAGAGCACATCAGGGACAAGAAGCTTTCTGCCAGACACAGGCTCAGAGGGTTCACTATAGCTGGGGCACACGGGCAGGGCTGTGGGGCAGTTACCGCAGCGGGGAGCAGTGCTGCTGCACACGCTCATGCAGTCGAAGCTGAGGGTCCTGCACGGGGTCTCAGTGCTGTGCTTGTGCTGGCAGAGGCAGCAGGCCGTGTCGTTGGACAGCTTGCTAAAGAACAGAGGTTGTGCGCAAACACTGAGCATCGCCACCCGGGGCAGCGACTCCAACCCAGCTGTGGCACAGAAACGCGTCAGGGCTCTGCTTCAGTGTCTGCTGCGGCTCTGGGAAACTTCCCCTCAGCCCCAGGGTCCCAATGGACACTTTTGGGGTGGTGGGTTTGTTCCCCACGCAGAGCATCAGCACCCTGAGAGCTGAGCTCAGGCCCAGGCTATGGTGCAGGAAGGGCAGAGCCAAAGCCTGCAGGTAGCCCCACAGGGAAGGGGTTCCCTTGGCAAGAACAGCCTCAGCACTGCTCCTCTGTAGGACATGAAAGAGCCACCAAGCACAGACTTGATCCTCAGGGGAACAGCCCCATAAGGAAGGAAGGAAGGAAATAACACTGTCCTCCTGCGGCAGCAGACAAAGCTGTGGAGCCTACATGGAGGGCAGTGGACTGAGCTGAAGGGGCTGGTGTGCTGGGAGGAGGGAGTGATGGCCTGAGGCTCTGAGCTGTCAGTGCTGCCTATTAACAGGGAACACAGACCCCTCTGGGAGGCAAGTCAAAAGACAGCACAGACTTTTCAAGAGAGCTTTGGTTCACAGCCTGATGACCAAAGCTGCCAGACAAGCAAGAAGAAGCAGAAGCAAATGATCTCCTTGCAGCTCTGTATGTCAGCACACTCGGGGTTGGCTTTCCAAAACTGCTGCTGATTTAGGGGCAGATGAAGCACCCATCACCTCTGCCTGGACACAGCAGATCTACCTTACCCCAGCACTACAGTACCGTGCCTGCAGAGAAGAGGGAGAAGAGTGGTGCTCTTTATTGAAATGACTCATAGTGGAAACCTGACATGAGCAGAGGGGATTCCACAATGGAAGGGCCCTGAACATGAAAGCAATGCACATCCTCTGCCTCTGGTCTGCATGCAGAAGTTGATCTTGCTTTCAGAGGGGTGTGTGATGCAGTAGCCACAGAACTCCACATCAGGGCTGCAGGAGGGTGGGGGGAGAAGAGAGCAGTGAAACCCAGGCCAATCCACAGCAAATCTCAGGGAAGTCAGAGGCTTGGGCCACCTCAGACCTGCTGGGGCTCAGGACATCTCTAATATGACTGAGGGTCTTATAGGAGGGATGTGTTCAAAGGACACCCCCTCTAACCTTATTCACACACTTCCATCTATCTCTGAGCTGCAGCTGGAGCTTTGCAGGGGAAAGACCTGCCTGGCCCATGTTCAAACAGGGGATCCTGGCTGCTTGGAAACCTCCCTGCACACAGACCTGGTGCAGTTCTGCTGGGCAAAGGAAGCAGATGGGTCTAGGGCACCACAAGATGTTTGCAGACTGCACAACATCTGCCTTCACGAGCCGAGGTGGTTGGTAGAACATTTGTGCACACAGCAGAAAGCAGAGCTCCTCACAGGAAGGCTGCTCTTTTTCTTGTCATGGTGATCTATCTATCAGAGGAATTCACACGGCATTTGCAATGCGACTGTCATTTGAGATGATGCATTGAACTTCCTGCTGGAATTCTTCTGAGCCTTCCCAGTGAGTCTTCACAAAGCCCCAGTGCCTCCCAGCTCAATAAAATCAGAGTGAAGCCATTTGTATATTTAAATGGGGGTAGGAGGATTATTAATTTCCAGCATCAATTCCTGCATCTTGATGCAACCATTAAAGATGCACCCAAGCAAGGGAGTAAGGTGGGTACAAAGGTGGTAGCCAGGGCCAGCCAAGGGTCCAGGTCACCAGGCAGGTTTGTGGGGGTGAGAGAGGTCCGAGGCCAGGCCAGGAAGACAACCTGCAGGTCAGGTGAGGGTAGAGGGTCAGACAAAACCTGTGACCACCAAGCACATGTACAATGTACAACAATGAGGAGAGGCTGATGTTGAGTGAGGAAATCAGCCCATGGCTCAGCATCCAACAGCTCAGGACAGGCTGAGCTGAAGACCCATATTGATACAACACAGGTCAGGAGGGACTGAAAGCCCTGAGCTGAGCAGCTCCTGAGCCTGGGGGCAGGGTGTGTGTGGAGGCCCCAGGTGAGGCTCTTCAGACTCATCAAGGCCAATTAAGTGCTCTCAGGGCTAACAGCACAAGGAGAAAGTGAATCCTGTTAAGGGAGGGGGTAGGTTAGGAGCCTCTGACACCGTCTCTGATAGAAATACTCCAACAGGCAGGCACAGAGGGAGTTTTGCCTTGAACAAGCAGCAACTGAGATGCAACTTAGTGAGAAGAAGGGCAGAAGAGGAGACAGAGGAACCCCCAGTGGTGCCAGGGGCTGTGGAGACTCCACTTACTTCTTCATGACCATGGAGTGGAGGGCATTGCCAAGCATGTGGTCCTCCTCGGGAAACACAAATGTGACTCAGTTTCCATTTATCCCACCTGCCATGAATGGGGAGAGAAGAGATGCTGTAAGGTTCTCTGAGCACCAGCCCCAGGGTGAAGAATCAAGAGCTGTGCTCAGCTTCAGCACAGCACCTGTAGCTCTGGCGGGCCCATGGCTGTGGCTCATGGCTCCAGTGCTGCAGTGTGACCAAGAGCAACTTGACAGAGGAGGGAAGGTGGCAAAATGATGGAGCTCAGAGAAACCTCCCCCTGGTTATCCAAGTGCCCGTGCACCCTTGCTCCTCACAGGGGAGAAGAGGAGCCCAAAGCAGCTGCAGCTTCGGGACCCAGGGTGGAAAGAAGCTGGGAGTGAGTGTTGAGGACTTTGTGAGTGCAGGTCCTGCCACCAGCCCAGGCTGGACAGGAATGAGAGGGACAGTAAAGAAGTGTCCAGGGAGGCCTGGGGGCTGTCAGCAGGGAAAGCGGATCCCACTTCAACACCAACATCAGCCCAAAGTCCCACCCCTCGGAGGAGCCTGGGAAGGCACCGGCAGCCTCAGGCTGCTGAGCCCACGTGTCATGACCCCCACAATGGCAGCAGCCGCCCCTGCAGTGGCAGAGCCGCTTTCCTGCTGTGCGGCTGCCCTGGAGCTCAGCTCTGCCCCGCTCCCAAAGCCAGAGCCGCGCAGGGAGCACCCGATGCTCCTGGGCAGCTCTCCCGGGCGCTGGCACTCAGGGAAGCGCCAGCGGGAGCCCGCAGCAGTTTTCCTGCAGGGCAGAGCCATCTCCTGCCTCCTGCTGCTGCAGCGGCTCTGGAGCGGGACTCAGAGGGAATGGGGGCAAAGAGAGGAGACGAAGCCGCTGCTGGCAAAGCACCCAAAGGGCGGACGTTCCACAGTGCTGAGCGATCCTGCCCGAGGGGAGACTGAGAGGGGAGCTGAGGCACAAGCTCTGCCCTGGGAGGTGCTGAGGCACAGGGTGCCCAGAGCAGCTGTGGCTGCCCCATCCCTGGCTCTGCACTACCCTCTGCTGCTGCGGGCTCTACTTCTGCACCTTCGCTGCCCACTGTCCCATCACCATCCTCATCTGTCCCAGCAGAGTCCTGTGCTGGGGATGGCGCTTCCTCCTCATCTTCTGCACTACCCTCCTCCTCCATCCTGTCAGCCGTGTTGCTCTGCTCGATGACGTTGGAATAATCCCAACTCTGGTCAGACCGGGCAAGACGCGGGCCCTCTGTTGGGTATTGTGTAGAGGGCTGTGCTGCAGGAGGGGTGGGTGCTCTCTGCTGGCTGGAGACTGGGAGGCTGTCGCTGAGCTTGACCTTCCGGAATGCTTCCCAGAGGATGGAATCTGCCCGGGTCAAGCCGAAGCCAGGCTCCTGTTGCTCCCAGTTTATGTCTCTTCCTCCCTCCAAGGCTGGCACCTCCTGCACCTTGTCCTTCTGCGCTGGCCGGGCTGTGCTGAGGCTTTTCACAGTCAGGATGCTCATGGCCTTGTGCAGCTGGAGATGCAACACGGAGCTGCTGTTCCCTTTCCTGGGTGGCACTGGTCCCATTAGGAGCCCTGGTGTCTCTGCCAGGGGATCTGTAACACACCAAGAGCACATCAGGGACAAGAAGCTTTCTGCCAGACACAGGCTCAGAGGGTTCACTATAGCTGGGGCACACGGGCAGGGCTGTGGGGCAGTTACCGCAGCGGGGAGCAGTGCTGCTGCACACGCTCATGCAGTCGAAGCTGAGGGTCCTGCACGGGGTCTCAGTGCTGTGCTTGTGCTGGCAGAGGCAGCAGGCCGTGTCGTTGGACAGCTTGCTAAAGAACAGAGGTTGTGCGCAAACACTGAGCATCGCCACCCGGGGCAGCGACTCCAACCCAGCTGTGGCACAGAAACGCGTCAGGGCTCTGCTTCAGTGTCTGCTGCGGCTCTGGGAAACTTCCCCTCAGCCCCAGGGTCCCAATGGACACTTTTGGGGTGGTGGGTTTGTTCCCCACGCAGAGCATCAGCACCCTGAGAGCTGAGCTCAGGCCCAGGCTATGGTGCAGGAAGGGCAGAGCCAAAGCCTGCAGGTAGCCCCACAGGGAAGGGGTTCCCTTGGCAAGAACAGCCTCAGCACTGCTCCTCTGTAGGACATGAAAGAGCCACCAAGCACAGACTTGATCCTCAGGGGAACAGCCCCATAAGGAAGGAAGGAAGGAAATAACACTGTCCTCCTGCGGCAGCAGACAAAGCTGTGGAGCCTACATGGAGGGCAGTGGACTGAGCTGAAGGGGCTGGTGTGCTGGGAGGAGGGAGTGATGGCCTGAGGCTCTGAGCTGTCAGTGCTGCCTATTAACAGGGAACACAGACCCCTCTGGGAGGCAAGTCAAAAGACAGCACAGACTTTTCAAGAGAGCTTTGGTTCACAGCCTGATGACCAAAGCTGCCAGACAAGCAAGAAGAAGCAGAAGCAAATGATCTCCTTGCAGCTCTGTATGTCAGCACACTCGGGGTTGGCTTTCCAAAACTGCTGCTGATTTAGGGGCAGATGAAGCACCCATCACCTCTGCCTGGACACAGCAGATCTACCTTACCCCAGCACTACAGTACCGTGCCTGCAGAGAAGAGGGAGAAGAGTGGTGCTCTTTATTGAAATGACTCATAGTGGAAACCTGACATGAGCAGAGGGGATTCCACAATGGAAGGGCCCTGAACATGAAAGCAATGCACATCCTCTGCCTCTGGTCTGCATGCAGAAGTTGATCTTGCTTTCAGAGGGGTGTGTGATGCAGTAGCCACAGAACTCCACATCAGGGCTGCAGGAGGGTGGGGGGAGAAGAGAGCAGTGAAACCCAGGCCAATCCACAGCAAATCTCAGGGAAGTCAGAGGCTTGGGCCACCTCAGACCTGCTGGGGCTCAGGACATCTCTAATATGACTGAGGGTCTTATAGGAGGGATGTGTTCAAAGGACACCCCCTCTAACCTTATTCACACACTTCCATCTATCTCTGAGCTGCAGCTGGAGCTTTGCAGGGGAAAGACCTGCCTGGCCCATGTTCAAACAGGGGATCCTGGCTGCTTGGAAACCTCCCTGCACACAGACCTGGTGCAGTTCTGCTGGGCAAAGGAAGCAGATGGGTCTAGGGCACCACAAGATGTTTGCAGACTGCACAACATCTGCCTTCACGAGCCGAGGTGGTTGGTAGAACATTTGTGCACACAGCAGAAAGCAGAGCTCCTCACAGGAAGGCTGCTCTTTTTCTTGTCATGGTGATCTATCTATCAGAGGAATTCACACGGCATTTGCAATGCGACTGTCATTTGAGATGATGCATTGAACTTCCTGCTGGAATTCTTCTGAGCCTTCCCAGTGAGTCTTCACAAAGCCCCAGTGCCTCCCAGCTCAATAAAATCAGAGTGAAGCCATTTGTATATTTAAATGGGGGTAGGAGGATTATTAATTTCCAGCATCAATTCCTGCATCTTGATGCAACCATTAAAGATGCACCCAAGCAAGGGAGTAAGGTGGGTACAAAGGTGGTAGCCAGGGCCAGCCAAGGGTCCAGGTCACCAGGCAGGTTTGTGGGGGTGAGAGAGGTCCGAGGCCAGGCCAGGAAGACAACCTGCAGGTCAGGTGAGGGTAGAGGGTCAGACAAAACCTGTGACCACCAAGCACATGTACAATGTACAACAATGAGGAGAGGCTGATGTTGAGTGAGGAAATCAGCCCATGGCTCAGCATCCAACAGCTCAGGACAGGCTGAGCTGAAGACCCATATTGATACAACACAGGTCAGGAGGGACTGAAAGCCCTGAGCTGAGCAGCTCCTGAGCCTGGGGGCAGGGTGTGTGTGGAGGCCCCAGGTGAGGCTCTTCAGACTCATCAAGGCCAATTAAGTGCTCTCAGGGCTAACAGCACAAGGAGAAAGTGAATCCTGTTAAGGGAGGGGGTAGGTTAGGAGCCTCTGACACCGTCTCTGATAGAAATACTCCAACAGGCAGGCACAGAGGGAGTTTTGCCTTGAACAAGCAGCAACTGAGATGCAACTTAGTGAGAAGAAGGGCAGAAGAGGAGACAGAGGAACCCCCAGTGGTGCCAGGGGCTGTGGAGACTCCACTTACTTCTTCATGACCATGGAGTGGAGGGCATTGCCAAGCATGTGGTCCTCCTCGGGAAACACAAATGTGACTCAGTTTCCATTTATCCCACCTGCCATGAATGGGGAGAGAAGAGATGCTGTAAGGTTCTCTGAGCACCAGCCCCAGGGTGAAGAATCAAGAGCTGTGCTCAGCTTCAGCACAGCACCTGTAGCTCTGGCGGGCCCATGGCTGTGGCTCATGGCTCCAGTGCTGCAGTGTGACCAAGAGCAACTTGCACAGAGGAGGGAAGGTGGCAAAATGATGGAGCTCAGAGAAACCTCCCCCTGGTTATCCAAGTGCCCGTGCACCCTTGCTCCTCACAGGGGAGAAGAGGAGCCCAAAGCAGCTGCAGCTTCGGGACCCAGGGTGGAAAGAAGCTGGGAGTGAGTGTTGAGGACTTTGTGAGTGCAGGTCCTGCCACCAGCCCAGGCTGGACAGGAATGAGAGGGACAGTAAAGAAGTGTCCAGGGAGGCCTGGGGGCTGTCAGCAGGGAAAGCGGATCCCACTTCAACACCAACATCAGCCCAAAGTCCCACCCCTCGGAGGAGCCTGGGAAGGCACCGGCAGCCTCAGGCTGCTGAGCCCACGTGTCATGACCCCCACAATGGCAGCAGCCGCCCCTGCAGTGGCAGAGCCGCTTTCCTGCTGTGCGGCTGCCCTGGAGCTCAGCTCTGCCCCGCTCCCAAAGCCAGAGCCGCGCAGGGAGCACCCGATGCTCCTGGGCAGCTCTCCCGGGCGCTGGCACTCAGGGAAGCGCCAGCGGGAGCCCGCAGCAGTTTTCCTGCAGGGCAGAGCCATCTCCTGCCTCCTGCTGCTGCAGCGGCTCTGGAGCGGGACTCAGAGGGAATGGGGGCAAAGAGAGGAGACGAAGCCGCTGCTGGCAAAGCACCCAAAGGGCGGACGTTCCACAGTGCTGAGCGATCCTGCCCGAGGGGAGACTGAGAGGGGAGCTGAGGCACAAGCTCTGCCCTGGGAGGTGCTGAGGCACAGGGTGCCCAGAGCAGCTGTGGCTGCCCCATCCCTGGCTCTGCACTACCCTCTGCTGCTGCGGGCTCTACTTCTGCACCTTCGCTGCCCACTGTCCCATCACCATCCTCATCTGTCCCAGCAGAGTCCTGTGCTGGGGATGGCGCTTCCTCCTCATCTTCTGCACTACCCTCCTCCTCCATCCTGTCAGCCGTGTTGCTCTGCTCGATGACGTTGGAATAATCCCAACTCTGGTCAGACCGGGCAAGACGCGGGCCCTCTGTTGGGTATTGTGTAGAGGGCTGTGCTGCAGGAGGGGTGGGTGCTCTCTGCTGGCTGGAGACTGGGAGGCTGTCGCTGAGCTTGACCTTCCGGAATGCTTCCCAGAGGATGGAATCTGCCCGGGTCAAGCCGAAGCCAGGCTCCTGTTGCTCCCAGTTTATGTCTCTTCCTCCCTCCAAGGCTGGCACCTCCTGCACCTTGTCCTTCTGCGCTGGCCGGGCTGTGCTGAGGCTTTTCACAGTCAGGATGCTCATGGCCTTGTGCAGCTGGAGATGCAACACGGAGCTGCTGTTCCCTTTCCTGGGTGGCACTGGTCCCATTAGGAGCCCTGGTGTCTCTGCCAGGGGATCTGTAACACACCAAGAGCACATCAGGGACAAGAAGCTTTCTGCCAGACACAGGCTCAGAGGGTTCACTATAGCTGGGGCACACGGGCAGGGCTGTGGGGCAGTTACCGCAGCGGGGAGCAGTGCTGCTGCACACGCTCATGCAGTCGAAGCTGAGGGTCCTGCACGGGGTCTCAGTGCTGTGCTTGTGCTGGCAGAGGCAGCAGGCCGTGTCGTTGGACAGCTTGCTAAAGAACAGAGGTTGTGCGCAAACACTGAGCATCGCCACCCGGGGCAGCGACTCCAACCCAGCTGTGGCACAGAAACGCGTCAGGGCTCTGCTTCAGTGTCTGCTGCGGCTCTGGGAAACTTCCCCTCAGCCCCAGGGTCCCAATGGACACTTTTGGGGTGGTGGGTTTGTTCCCCACGCAGAGCATCAGCACCCTGAGAGCTGAGCTCAGGCCCAGGCTATGGTGCAGGAAGGGCAGAGCCAAAGCCTGCAGGTAGCCCCACAGGGAAGGGGTTCCCTTGGCAAGAACAGCCTCAGCACTGCTCCTCTGTAGGACATGAAAGAGCCACCAAGCACAGACTTGATCCTCAGGGGAACAGCCCCATAAGGAAGGAAGGAAGGAAATAACACTGTCCTCCTGCGGCAGCAGACAAAGCTGTGGAGCCTACATGGAGGGCAGTGGACTGAGCTGAAGGGGCTGGTGTGCTGGGAGGAGGGAGTGATGGCCTGAGGCTCTGAGCTGTCAGTGCTGCCTATTAACAGGGAACACAGACCCCTCTGGGAGGCAAGTCAAAAGACAGCACAGACTTTTCAAGAGAGCTTTGGTTCACAGCCTGATGACCAAAGCTGCCAGACAAGCAAGAAGAAGCAGAAGCAAATGATCTCCTTGCAGCTCTGTATGTCAGCACACTCGGGGTTGGCTTTCCAAAACTGCTGCTGATTTAGGGGCAGATGAAGCACCCATCACCTCTGCCTGGACACAGCAGATCTACCTTACCCCAGCACTACAGTACCGTGCCTGCAGAGAAGAGGGAGAAGAGTGGTGCTCTTTATTGAAATGACTCATAGTGGAAACCTGACATGAGCAGAGGGGATTCCACAATGGAAGGGCCCTGAACATGAAAGCAATGCACATCCTCTGCCTCTGGTCTGCATGCAGAAGTTGATCTTGCTTTCAGAGGGGTGTGTGATGCAGTAGCCACAGAACTCCACATCAGGGCTGCAGGAGGGTGGGGGGAGAAGAGAGCAGTGAAACCCAGGCCAATCCACAGCAAATCTCAGGGAAGTCAGAGGCTTGGGCCACCTCAGACCTGCTGGGGCTCAGGACATCTCTAATATGACTGAGGGTCTTATAGGAGGGATGTGTTCAAAGGACACCCCCTCTAACCTTATTCACACACTTCCATCTATCTCTGAGCTGCAGCTGGAGCTTTGCAGGGGAAAGACCTGCCTGGCCCATGTTCAAACAGGGGATCCTGGCTGCTTGGAAACCTCCCTGCACACAGACCTGGTGCAGTTCTGCTGGGCAAAGGAAGCAGATGGGTCTAGGGCACCACAAGATGTTTGCAGACTGCACAACATCTGCCTTCACGAGCCGAGGTGGTTGGTAGAACATTTGTGCACACAGCAGAAAGCAGAGCTCCTCACAGGAAGGCTGCTCTTTTTCTTGTCATGGTGATCTATCTATCAGAGGAATTCACACGGCATTTGCAATGCGACTGTCATTTGAGATGATGCATTGAACTTCCTGCTGGAATTCTTCTGAGCCTTCCCAGTGAGTCTTCACAAAGCCCCAGTGCCTCCCAGCTCAATAAAATCAGAGTGAAGCCATTTGTATATTTAAATGGGGGTAGGAGGATTATTAATTTCCAGCATCAATTCCTGCATCTTGATGCAACCATTAAAGATGCACCCAAGCAAGGGAGTAAGGTGGGTACAAAGGTGGTAGCCAGGGCCAGCCAAGGGTCCAGGTCACCAGGCAGGTTTGTGGGGGTGAGAGAGGTCCGAGGCCAGGCCAGGAAGACAACCTGCAGGTCAGGTGAGGGTAGAGGGTCAGACAAAACCTGTGACCACCAAGCACATGTACAATGTACAACAATGAGGAGAGGCTGATGTTGAGTGAGGAAATCAGCCCATGGCTCAGCATCCAACAGCTCAGGACAGGCTGAGCTGAAGACCCATATTGATACAACACAGGTCAGGAGGGACTGAAAGCCCTGAGCTGAGCAGCTCCTGAGCCTGGGGGCAGGGTGTGTGTGGAGGCCCCAGGTGAGGCTCTTCAGACTCATCAAGGCCAATTAAGTGCTCTCAGGGCTAACAGCACAAGGAGAAAGTGAATCCTGTTAAGGGAGGGGGTAGGTTAGGAGCCTCTGACACCGTCTCTGATAGAAATACTCCAACAGGCAGGCACAGAGGGAGTTTTGCCTTGAACAAGCAGCAACTGAGATGCAACTTAGTGAGAAGAAGGGCAGAAGAGGAGACAGAGGAACCCCCAGTGGTGCCAGGGGCTGTGGAGACTCCACTTACTTCTTCATGACCATGGAGTGGAGGGCATTGCCAAGCATGTGGTCCTCCTCGGGAAACACAAATGTGACTCAGTTTCCATTTATCCCACCTGCCATGAATGGGGAGAGAAGAGATGCTGTAAGGTTCTCTGAGCACCAGCCCCAGGGTGAAGAATCAAGAGCTGTGCTCAGCTTCAGCACAGCACCTGTAGCTCTGGCGGGCCCATGGCTGTGGCTCATGGCTCCAGTGCTGCAGTGTGACCAAGAGCAACTTGACAGAGGAGGGAAGGTGGCAAAATGATGGAGCTCAGAGAAACCTCCCCCTGGTTATCCAAGTGCCCGTGCACCCTTGCTCCTCACAGGGGAGAAGAGGAGCCCAAAGCAGCTGCAGCTTCGGGACCCAGGGTGGAAAGAAGCTGGGAGTGAGTGTTGAGGACTTTGTGAGTGCAGGTCCTGCCACCAGCCCAGGCTGGACAGGAATGAGAGGGACAGTAAAGAAGTGTCCAGGGAGGCCTGGGGGCTGTCAGCAGGGAAAGCGGATCCCACTTCAACACCAACATCAGCCCAAAGTCCCACCCCTCGGAGGAGCCTGGGAAGGCACCGGCAGCCTCAGGCTGCTGAGCCCACGTGTCATGACCCCCACAATGGCAGCAGCCGCCCCTGCAGTGGCAGAGCCGCTTTCCTGCTGTGCGGCTGCCCTGGAGCTCAGCTCTGCCCCGCTCCCAAAGCCAGAGCCGCGCAGGGAGCACCCGATGCTCCTGGGCAGCTCTCCCGGGCGCTGGCACTCAGGGAAGCGCCAGCGGGAGCCCGCAGCAGTTTTCCTGCAGGGCAGAGCCATCTCCTGCCTCCTGCTGCTGCAGCGGCTCTGGAGCGGGACTCAGAGGGAATGGGGGCAAAGAGAGGAGACGAAGCCGCTGCTGGCAAAGCACCCAAAGGGCGGACGTTCCACAGTGCTGAGCGATCCTGCCCGAGGGGAGACTGAGAGGGGAGCTGAGGCACAAGCTCTGCCCTGGGAGGTGCTGAGGCACAGGGTGCCCAGAGCAGCTGTGGCTGCCCCATCCCTGGCTCTGCACTACCCTCTGCTGCTGCGGGCTCTACTTCTGCACCTTCGCTGCCCACTGTCCCATCACCATCCTCATCTGTCCCAGCAGAGTCCTGTGCTGGGGATGGCGCTTCCTCCTCATCTTCTGCACTACCCTCCTCCTCCATCCTGTCAGCCGTGTTGCTCTGCTCGATGACGTTGAAATAATCCCAACTCTGGTCAGACCGGGCAAGATGCGGGCCCTCTGTTGGGTATTGTGTAGAGGGCTGTGCTGCAGGAGGGGTGGGTGCTCTCTGCTGGCTGGAGACTGGGAGGCTGTCGCTGAGCTTGACCTTCCGGAATGCTTCCCAGAGGATGGAATCTGCCCGGGTCAAGCCGAAGCCAGGCTCCTGTTGCTCCCAGTTTATGTCTCTTCCTCCCTCCAAGGCTGGCACCTCCTGCACCTTGTCCTTCTGCGCTGGCCGGGCTGTGCTGAGGCTTTTCACAGTCAGGATGCTCATGGCCTTGTGCAGCTGGAGATGCAACACGGAGCTGCTGTTCCCTTTCCTGGGTGGCACTGGTCCCATTAGGAGCCCTGGTGTCTCTGCCAGGGGATCTGTAACACACCAAGAGCACATCAGGGACAAGAAGCTTTCTGCCAGACACAGGCTCAGAGGGTTCACTATAGCTGGGGCACACGGGCAGGGCTGTGGGGCAGTTACCGCAGCGGGGAGCAGTGCTGCTGCACACGCTCATGCAGTCGAAGCTGAGGGTCCTGCACGGGGTCTCAGTGCTGTGCTTGTGCTGGCAGAGGCAGCAGGCCGTGTCGTTGGACAGCTTGCTAAAGAACAGAGGTTGTGCGCAAACACTGAGCATCGCCACCCGGGGCAGCGACTCCAACCCATCTGTGGCACAGAAACGCGTCAGGGCTCTGCTTCAGTGTCTGCTGCGGCTCTGGGAAACTTCCCCTCAGCCCCAGGTCCCAATGGACACTTTTGGGGTGGTGGGTTTGTTCCCCACGCAGAGCATCAGCACCCTGAGAGCTGAGCTCAGGCCCAGGCTATGGTGCAGGAAGGGCAGAGCCAAAGCCTGCAGGTAGCCCCACAGGGAAGGGGTTCCCTTGGCAAGAACAGCCTCAGCACTGCTCCTCTGTAGGACATGAAAGAGCCACCAAGCACAGACTTGATCCTCAGGGGAACAGCCCCATAAGGAAGGAAGGAAGGAAATAACACTGTCCTCCTGCGGCAGCAGACAAAGCTGTGGAGCCTACATGGAGGGCAGTGGACTGAGCTGAAGGGGCTGGTGTGCTGGGAGGAGGGAGTGATGGCCTGAGGCTCTGAGCTGTCAGTGCTGCCTATTAACAGGGAACACAGACCCCTCTGGGAGGCAAGTCAAAAGACAGCACAGACTTTTCAAGAGAGCTTTGGTTCACAGCCTGATGACCAAAGCTGCCAGACAAGCAAGAAGAAGCAGAAGCAAATGATCTCCTTGCAGCTCTGTATGTCAGCACACTCGGGGTTGGCTTTCCAAAACTGCTGCTGATTTAGGGGCAGATGAAGCACCCATCACCTCTGCCTGGACACAGCAGATCTACCTTACCCCAGCACTACAGTACCGTGCCTGCAGAGAACAGGGAGAAGAGTGGTGTTCTTTATTGAAATGACTCGTGGTGGAAACCTGACATGAGCAGAGGGGATTCCACAATGGAAGGGCCCTGAACATGAAAGCAATGCACATCCTCTGCCTCTGGTCTGCATGCAGAAGTTGATCTTGCTTTCAGAGGGGTGTGTGATGCGGTCGCAGGAGTAGGTTCGTACCCTTTCCATATTTCCACATCCTCCTGCCCACTTATCACTGTCTATGGCTTCACAAGTATCAAAAATTACACTTGTTGGATTATTTAGATTAGTGTTTTCAGTTCGCCCTACTACTATTCCATCTTTTCCCACGGATTGCACTTTCATTCACCATTCCTTTGCCTTCATTTTAGGATCATAATAGATTATCTTGTCTTTAATATTATATCTGGCATACTCCGTATTGTTATGGGTACACATCTCGAGTGGGGTCCCACTGCATTGGTAATGGGTGTGATAGATTAAAGTTTGCATAGTCAAGTGCCCACTCAAAGCAGTCTTTACACATTCCGTGCAATCGGAGGAAGCTCGTACTCGTGATAGGGACAGTAGCCATAAGATGATCAGAGGTCCAGTATGACCTATACCTCCACCCCTCCGGCCTGTGAGGTTGCTGCCCACAGCCGAGGTATGTTTGTGCTTCTTGGTGGCAGGCATAGAGGCCAACCTGGGCTTGCCCTCGGCCATCTTATTTCTTCACATTCCATTCTCACACAAACTTTATTCACAGACCCTTATAGTAAATATCTATTTGTCTTTAGTTACCTCCCACTCCGATGGTACCAACCAGTATTAGTTGTCTATTCTGCTGACTAGTCAGAACAACCCAATTATATAGATTCGCACTTAGCCTTTTGTTTCATATCTTGGTGTAGACTCTCATACCTCAATTACAGAATCATAAGCCTAAGTAAGTTCCCTATATATATATCTATCTGATTAATTTAATTCAGATCCCCTAACTTGAGGAATATTATCTCCCCAGGAGGAGAATCAGAGTTTCCTCGGGGTATTTCACAAGGGAATTTGAGACTTTGTGTTTGCAAGTTATTACATATATATATATATATATATATAGCTTACTACATGGTCCTCTTCTTGAGAGTCAGTTTGGTGTCACCTGGCGCAGATATGACAGTCCACTCCGTATGTTCTTCTACTGGTCTTTTAATCCTGCTCGCATGGGTCCATCCTCTTTTTCTGGTCCGGATCGCAGCCTCCGTTGTCAGCAATACCTGAAAGGGACCTTCCCATTTTGGAGGTAAAGATTGCTCACTCCAGGTCTTAACCAATACACACTCCCTGGGATGAATGTTATGAATTTTGAAGTCCAGAGGCGTTGACTGGGGAATCCATCCTTTTAATCTGAAATGTTCCAGAGTCTGAGCTATTGTGGTCATACATCTGATATTCGCCTCTCCTCCCTCATAAGTAGCAGTCTCCTTTTGGGTTGTCAGAAAAGGTAATCCAAACATCACTTCATAAGGAGATAACCCTAACTCCGATCTGGGCTGTGTTCGAACTCGTAACAATACTAAAGGTAGACACTTCACCCAGGACATCTGAGTCTCAATTATTAGCTTAGTTAATGTGTTTTTTTTAGGTTTGATTCATTCTTCCCACTCTTCCCGAGCTTTGAGGATGCCATGGGGTGTGTAATTCCCATTTTATTCCCAAGGCTTGGGTTACTTGTACAGTTTTTGAGGTAAAATGTGTCCCCCTGTCCGAGTCAAGTCTGCTGATCATCCCATATCTAGGGATAACTAGTTCCAAAAGAGTTTTTGATACTACGTTTGTCGTAGCCCTGACAACTGGAATTGCTTCTACCCAATGAGTTAAGTGATCCATTATTGCTAACAGGAACTTCCGCCTCTGCACAGGAGGGAGTTCAGTAAAACCTACTTGGATGCTCTGGAAGGGCCGCGTTGCCAATTCACGTCCCCCTGAGGTAGTTTGGTTTTCTTCTTACAATCTTTTTATTCACTCTTTGACAAGTCATGCATTTATCAGTCATTTGTTTTGCTAACCCAAAAACTCCAATACATCCATACTCCCTTAAAAAGTGGTCACACAAGGTACCCCAGTGAGTCTCTTGGTGTATGTTTTCTAGTATCTGTCAATGGCTTATTAAGGAGCTGTCTCCCATCAGGGGGTTTCCATTTCCCATGTTGATCTTGTTCTCCTCCTGTTTTACTTAACTCTTTCTTTTCTGACTCACTGAATTTTGGAATCTCCAATTCCTGTTCCTCAGGTACCAGAACTAACATGACTCTCTCAGTTCCGTTTTCTGCTGCATCTCTAGCTTGTTGGTCGGTTAGATTATTTCCCCTTATTTCAAGTGTCATTCCTCTCTGATGTCCTCTAACATGCACTATAGCTATTTCTTCAGGTAACTTTAATACTTCCAAGACTTCCAGGATAAGTCCTCAATGAATCAACCCCTTCCCTTTCGAATTTAAAAGTCCCCGTTCTTCCCAATTTTTCCAAAGGTGTGCAGTATATCAAATGCTTATTTTGAGTCAGTATAAATAGTTCCCTTCCTATGCACTAGGTATTCTAAAGCTCTTTTCGGAGCATATTGCTCACACATTTGAGCAGACCAATCCGAGGGTAATTTCCCTCTTTCAATGATTTGCATCTTTTCTCCGTTAACTAGTGCATACCTTGACATCCTTTTTCCCTGCAGACATCTAGACAATCCATTCACATAGATTCCTTTGCAATCTGGGAGAGCCTGTACCATTAAATCCTCCCGAATCTTGGTCTGGCATTGTATGACTTCTGAACAGTTATGGGTTAAACCTTCTTTTTGCTTCCCCTATAAGAACTGAGCTGGGTTTAGACTTTTGTCCACCATTAATGTAAAATCATCATTATTCATTAATATCACTTCATACAAATAAAAGGATTTGTCCAGTGAGGGACCAACAACCCCTCAGTCCCGTCCATGAACATGTCTGTTCCCACTTGTTTGCCTGCCCCAGCACCCATCCCACGCTCAAACACAGGAGCTGTGTGAGCTCCCCTCCTTTCCCCCTTGGTTTCCCTTTTTTCCCCTCACAGTTGCTCACCCTGCTCTGCAGGGGCTGCAGATGCCTCTGCAACAGCACTGCTGCTTTAACCCTTTCTGAACTGGGAATGTGCATCTGCCGCTTGGTGCCAGTGCCAGGGATCTCTTGCTCCTTATGAATATCAGATAGGACAGATGCAGAGGGTGCTTTCCCTCAGAGATATCCGTGATAGATAATTTTTCAACCTATTTTTCTGATTACTCTGGGTTTGGTTTGGTTGGTTTTTGTGGGTTTTTTTTTTGTTTGTGTTTTTTGGGGTTTTTTTCCAGCTTTAAACATTTTTCCCCAATATCACAGGCTGAACAGCCTCTCTCCAGCTTAGCTTTCTGTTTTTCCCTGTCCTTTTCCACAGCCAAAATTAAGGGATCTGGCTGAGCTATATCAATTTCGTTTTCAATCTGTCATGCTGGGCGGTTTCTTAAAGTGAAAAAAAACCCATATCTGCATACATCACTTCATCCCATTTTCCTTATTGCTTTAAGAACAACATCAGTTGTCATTGAAAGACCACTTTTCCCCATCTTTCCATTTATATAAAAGGCCACCATTGATTACAATATTTGATCATAGTTTTATTCACATTTTCTCCCGGTGGCCCTCCCCTTATATCTTCCCAATGAGCTAAAATGCAACCTGACAGGCTCTTTCTGAGAATTCCCCCACTCTGTTGTCCCCCCATTGTAATCCTTTAAAGATATATGATACAGTTAGCTCTACAACAATAACATTTTACCCAGAGTAAAAGGTATAACATCAAGGAACTAAGAGCTGGGAAATAACAGCGGAGAAAATAACAGCAAGGAAATAGCATCTAAGGATATAGCCGAGAAAGTAACATCAAGGAAACCCTCGGCAGTTCCTACGTGGATCAAGAGCTGAACTTGGCACCAGCATTGCCACCATCGCACTTACGTTGCGCCGATGACCACCTCCTACTCATCATGGGGCTGAGCCAGGGGCACCTCCTGCGGGGCAGGGATTGGAGAGGTGAGAAGCAGGCATGGGGCAGTGACAGGGCAGAGGGACAGAGCTGGTGCCTGCTCCTGCCCTTACCTCGTCCCTATCTCCGTCCTTGTCCTTGCTCCTGCTCCACCACTTGGGCCGCAGCTTCTGAAAGCACCTGGAAACAGGCAGGAGCAGAAGGAGGAGAAGCAAAGGGTGAACTCCTGCGGTGCTGGAGGAGTTGGGGGGGCTCTGGGCAGGGCTGGGCTCTGCTGGAGGAGAGCCTGTTGGGGCAGGGAAGGGCAGGAGTTACCTCTGCAGGCACCCTCCGCTGCTGCCTTGGGAATCCTCGGCATGTTTCTTCCTGCAGACCTGGTGGCAGAGAGACAAGAGACTTGGAACATGGAGGTATCCACATGGAATTCTGCAGCATGGGGAGCTGGGAGGTTCTTCCTGCAGCCCAGCCCCTTCTACACACATGCAAGGCTGTGCCAGCAGCCATGCCATTAAGAAGAGCCCCCCATGCCGCCCTGCCCAGCTCCCCACTGCTCCCTGCCTCTGGGATGACCCAGAGTTCTCCTCAGCCTCGTTGGTGTCTGCCTTTCTCCTCTGCACAGAGCATTGCAGGCTCCCCCCCCACCCCTTCAACGGCTGCCTGCAACACGCATAATGCCTTCTAAAGACGTGAAACCTCTTTTGTCTCTTTGGAGGAGAAGGGCCCCAAAGGGAGGTTCAAACTCCACAGCAACGATTGGGCCCCTGCCCTGTGCCAGGACAAGCTGCTCCCAGCAGCTCTGAACATGTCCAAGCTCCAGGGTGGGGGTACCACAATGAGCTCCATGTCTGGGAAAACATCTCTTCTGCTTCCCAGCACATCCACAGGCATGTGCAGCAGCACCCGGGCCCCATGCGCACTGTGGGAGCAACCCCTGCCCCTGTGCTCTCCGTCCCCAGGGTTTGGCTGGCAGAGCTCTGCCAAATGAGTCCTTGGCTCACCTTGTAACAGCAAGGCACCAGGAAAGCAATCGACATGAAAATGAGAGTGGAGAGCAACGGCAGCAGCCACTGGTGGGAGGTGTGATTGGCCATGTCCTGGGAGAAAAGGAGAGTGCATCAGGGAGAAGAGGAGAGGAGGAAATGGAGGCCCCTTCCATACCCCGCTGCCCAGACACACACACGCAGCCATGCCCTGTTCTCTCCTACCGTCTCTGCAGATTCGCTGCCCACGTTCCTGGCCTGGACTTGGGCATGGGGAGCAGAGGTGCTGGCATCCTCCTCCCGCAGACACTGCTCCAGGAGGTCAGAGGGCTCCGGGTCACGCTGCCTCTCACTCAGCAGCTTCAGGAGCAGCCCCGTCCTCGAGACCATCTTGGCGCAGGCCGGCTGGAGCTGGGGCAGGCCACAGTCCTGGCGCAGGGCTCGAGCCACCTGTGCCATGAACCTGCGCAGGGCTCTCTCTGGCACCAGCCAGTGTAGGTGGCGGCTGAGCAGGGTGTCAAAGGGGGCTCCTGGCGTGGCCGCGCCGCCCGGGGCGCTGGAGGTACCCCCTGCCGTTGGGATGGGGGGTTCCTGCTCCTTGCGCCGTCCGGGTGTGCTGGTGCTTGCAGGGGCGCTGGGTGGTCTCCCACCTGGAGAGGAACGCTCGGCTGCAGCCGCATCTTCTGCGGCGCTGCTGGCAGCAGGGGGGCCGTTGTTGGCCAGCAGAGCATAGAAGGAATGCTGGAGAGTGCTCAGTCTCTGCTCTGCATTACCCTCTGCTGCTGCGGGCTCTACTTCTGCACCTTCGTTGCCCACTGTCCCATCACCATCCTCATCTGCCCCAGCAGAGGCCTGTGCTGGGGATGGCGCTTCCTCCTCATCTTCTGCACTACCCTCTGCTGCTGCGGGCTCTACTTCTGCACCTTCGCTGCCCACTGTCCCATCACCATCCTCATCTGCCCCAGCAGAGTCCTGTGCTGGGGATGGCGCTTCCTCCTCATCTTCTGCACTACCCTCCTCCTCCATCCTGTCAGCCTTGTTGGTCTGCTCCATGACGTTGGAATGATCCCAACTCTGGTCAGACCGGGCAAGATGCGGGCCCTCTGTTGGGTATTGTGTAGAGGGCTGTGCTGCATGAGGGGTGGGCGCTCTCGACTGGCTGGAGACTGGGAGGCTGTCGCTGAGCTTGACCTTCCGGAATGCTTCCCAGAGGATGGAATCTGCCCGGGTCAAGCCGAAGCCAGGCTCCTGTTGCTCCCAGTTTATGTCTCTTCCTCCCTCCAAGGCTGGCACCTCCTGCACCTTGTCCTTCTGCGCTGGCCGGGCTGTGCTGAGGCTTTTCACAGTCAGGATGCTCATGGCCTTGTGCAGCTGGAGATGCAACACGGAGCTGCTGTTCCCTTTCCTGGGTGGCACTGGTCCCATTAGGAGCCCTGGTGTCTCTGCCAGGGGATCTGTAACACACCAAGAGCACATCAGGGACAAGAAGCTTTCTGCCAGACACAGGCTCAGAGGGTTCACTATAGCTGGGGCACACGGGCAGGGCTGTGGGGCAGTTACCGCAGCGGGGAGCAGTGCTGCTGCACACGCTCATGCAGTCGAAGCTGAGGGTCCTGCACGGGGTCTCAGTGCTGTGCTTGTGCTGGCAGAGGCAGCAGGCCGTGTCGTTGGACAGCTTGCTAAAGAACAGAGGTTGTGCGCAAACACTGAGCATCGCCACCCGGGGCAGCGACTCCAACCCATCTGTGGCACAGAAACGCGTCAGGGCTCTGCTTCAGTGTCTGCTGCGGCTCTGGGAAACTTCCCCTCAGCCCCAGGTCCCAATGGACACTTTTGGGGTGGTGGGTTTGTTCCCCACGCAGAGCATCAGCACCCTGAGAGCTGAGCTCAGGCCCAGGCTATGGTGCAGGAAGGGCAGAGCCAAAGCCTGCAGGTAGCCCCACAGGGAAGGGGTTCCCTTGGCAAGAACAGCCTCAGCACTGCTCCTCTGTAGGACATGAAAGAGCCACCAAGCACAGACTTGATCCTCAGGGGAACAGCCCCATAAGGAAGGAAGGAAGGAAATAACACTGTCCTCCTGCGGCAGCAGACAAAGCTGTGGAGCCTACATGGAGGGCAGTGGACTGAGCTGAAGGGGCTGGTGTGCTGGGAGGAGGGAGTGATGGCCTGAGGCTCTGAGCTGTCAGTGCTGCCTATTAACAGGGAACACAGACCCCTCTGGGAGGCAAGTCAAAAGACAGCACAGACTTTTCAAGAGAGCTTTGGTTCACAGCCTGATGACCAAAGCTGCCAGACAAGCAAGAAGAAGCAGAAGCAAATGATCTCCTTGCAGCTCTGTATGTCAGCACACTCGGGGTTGGCTTTCCAAAACTGCTGCTGATTTAGGGGCAGATGAAGCACCCATCACCTCTGCCTGGACACAGCAGATCTACCTTACCCCAGCACTACAGTACCGTGCCTGCAGAGAACAGGGAGAAGAGTGGTGTTCTTTATTGAAATGACTCGTGGTGGAAACCTGACATGAGCAGAGGGGATTCCACAATGGAAGGGCCCTGAACATGAAAGCAATGCACATCCTCTGCCTCTGCTCTGCATGCAGAAGTTGATCTTGCTTTCAGAGGGGTGTGTGATGCGGTCGCAGGAGTAGGTTCGTACCCTTTCCATATTTCCACATCCTCCTGCCCACTTATCACTGTCTATGGCTTCACAAGTATCAAAAATTACACTTGTTGGATTATTTAGATTAGTGTTTTCAGTTCGCCCTACTACTATTCCATCTTTTCCCACGGATTGCACTTTCATTCACCATTCCTTTGCCTTCATTTTAGGATCATAATAGATTATCTTGTCTTTAATATTATATCTGGCATACTCCGTATTGTTATGGGTACACATCTCGAGTGGGGTCCCACTGCATTGGTAATGGGTGTGATAGATTAAAGTTTGCATAGTCAAGTGCCCACTCAAAGCAGTCTTTACACATTCCGTGCAATCGGAGGAAGCTCGTACTCGTGATAGGGACAGTAGCCATAAGATGATCAGAGGTCCAGTATGACCTATACCTCCACCCCTCCGGCCTGTGAGGTTGCTGCCCACAGCCGAGGTATGTTTGTGCTTCTTGGTGGCAGGCATAGAGGCCAACCTGGGCTTGCCCTCGGCCATCTTATTTCTTCACATTCCATTCTCACACAAACTTTATTCACAGACCCTTATAGTAAATATCTATTTGTCTTTAGTTACCTCCCACTCCGATGGTACCAACCAGTATTAGTTGTCTATTCTGCTGACTAGTCAGAACAACCCAATTATATAGATTCGCACTTAGCCTTTTGTTTCATATCTTGGTGTAGACTCTCATACCTCAATTACAGAATCATAAGCCTAAGTAAGTTCCCTATATATATATCTATCTGATTAATTTAATTCAGATCCCCTAACTTGAGGAATATTATCTCCCCAGGAGGAGAATCAGAGTTTCCTCGGGGTATTTCACAAGGGAATTTGAGACTTTGTGTTTGCAAGTTATTACATATATATATATATATATATATAGCTTACTACATGGTCCTCTTCTTGAGAGTCAGTTTGGTGTCACCTGGCGCAGATATGACAGTCCACTCCGTATGTTCTTCTACTGGTCTTTTAATCCTGCTCGCATGGGTCCATCCTCTTTTTCTGGTCCGGATCGCAGCCTCCGTTGTCAGCAATACCTGAAAGGGACCTTCCCATTTTGGAGGTAAAGATTGCTCACTCCAGGTCTTAACCAATACACACTCCCTGGGATGAATGTTATGAATTTTGAAGTCCAGAGGCGTTGACTGGGGAATCCATCCTTTTAATCTGAAATGTTCCAGAGTCTGAGCTATTGTGGTCATACATCTGATATTCGCCTCTCCTCCCTCATAAGTAGCAGTCTCCTTTTGGGTTGTCAGAAAAGGTAATCCAAACATCACTTCATAAGGAGATAACCCTAACTCCGATCTGGGCTGTGTTCGAACTCGTAACAATACTAAAGGTAGACACTTCACCCAGGACATCTGAGTCTCAATTATTAGCTTAGTTAATGTGTTTTTTTTAGGTTTGATTCATTCTTCCCACTCTTCCCGAGCTTTGAGGATGCCATGGGGTGTGTAATTCCCATTTTATTCCCAAGGCTTGGGTTACTTGTACAGTTTTTGAGGTAAAATGTGTCCCCCTGTCCGAGTCAAGTCTGCTGATCATCCCATATCTAGGGATAACTAGTTCCAAAAGAGTTTTTGATACTACGTTTGTCGTAGCCCTGACAACTGGAATTGCTTCTACCCAATGAGTTAAGTGATCCATTATTGCTAACAGGAACTTCCGCCTCTGCACAGGAGGGAGTTCAGTAAAACCTACTTGGATGCTCTGGAATGGCTGCGTTGCCAATTCACGGCCCCCTGAGGTAGTTTGGTTTTCTTCTTACAATCTTTTTATTCACTCTTTGACAAGTCATGCATTTATCAGTCATTTGTTTTGCTAACCCAAAAACTCCAATACATCCATACTCCCTTAAAAAGTGGTCACACAAGGTACCCCAGTGAGTCTCTTGGTGTATGTTTTCTAATATCTGTCAATGGCTTATTAAGGAGCTGTCTCCCATCAGGGGGTTTCCATTTCCCATGTTGATCTTGTTCTCCTCCTGTTTTACTTAACTCTTTCTTTTCTGACTCACTGAATTTTGGAATCTCCAATTCCTGTTCCTCAGGTACCAGAACTAACATGACTCTCTCAGTTCCGTTTTCTGCTGCATCTCTAGCTTGTTGGTCGGTTAGATTATTTCCCCTTATTTCAAGTGTCATTCCTCTCTGATGTCCTCTAACATGCACTATAGCTATTTCTTCAGGTAACTTTAATACTTCCAAGACTTCCAGGATAAGTCCTCAATGAATCAACCCCTTCCCTTTCGAATTTAAAAGTCCCCGTTCTTCCCAATTTTTCCAAAGGTGTGCAGTATATCAAATGCTTATTTTGAGTCAGTATAAATAGTTCCCTTCCTATGCACTAGGTATTCTAAAGCTCTTTTCGGAGCATATTGCTCACACATTTGAGCAGACCAATCCGAGGGTAATTTCCCTCTTTCAATGATTTGCATCTTTTCTCCGTTAACTAGTGCATACCTTGACATCCTTTTTCCCTGCAGACATCTAGACAATCCATTCACATAGATTCCTTTGCAATCTGGGAGAGCCTGTACCATTAAATCCTCCCGAATCTTGGTCTGGCATTGTATGACTTCTGAACAGTTATGGGTTAAACCTTCTTTTTGCTTCCCATATAAGAACTGAGCTGGGTTTAGACTTTTGTCCACCATTAATGTAAAATCATCATTATTCATTAATATCACTTCATACAAATAAAAGGATTTGTCCAGTGAGGGACCAACAACCCCTCAGTCCCGTCCATGAACATGTCTGTTCCCACTTGTTTGCCTGCCCCAGCACCCATCCCACGCTCAAACACAGGAGCTGTGTGAGCTCCCCTCCTTTCCCCCTTGGTTTCCCTTTTTTCCCCTCACAGTTGCTCACCCTGCTCTGCAGGGGCTGCAGATGCCTCTGCAACAGCACTGCTGCTTTAACCCTTTCTGAACTGGGAATGTGCATCTGCCGCTTGGTGCCAGTGCCAGGGATCTCTTGCTCCTTATGAATATCAGATAGGACAGATGCAGAGGGTGCTTTCCCTCAGAGATATCTGTGATAGATAATTTTTCAACCTATTTTTCTGATTACTCTGGGTTTGGTTTGGTTGGTTTTTGTGGGTTTTTTTTTTGTTTGTGTTTTTTGGGGTTTTTTTCCAGCTTTAAACATTTTTCCCCAATATCACAGGCTGAACAGCCTCTCTCCAGCTTAGCTTTCTGTTTTTCCCTGTCCTTTTCCACAGCCAAAATTAAGGGATCTGGCTGAGCTATATCAATTTCGTTTTCAATCTGTCATGCTGGGCGGTTTCTTAAAGTGAAAAAAAACCCATATCTGCATACATCACTTCATCCCATTTTCCTTATTGCTTTAAGAACAACATCAGTTGTCATTGAAAGACCACTTTTCCCCATCTTTCCATTTATATAAAAGGCCACCATTGATTACAATATTTGATCATAGTTTTATTCACATTTTCTCCCGGTGGCCCTCCCCTTATATCTTCCCAATGAGCTAAAATGCAACCTGACAGGCTCTTTCTGAGAATTCCCCACTCTGTTGTCCCCCCATTGTAATCCTTTAAAGATATATGATACAGTTAGCTCTACAACAATAACATTTTACCCAGAGTAAAAGGTATAACATCAAGGAACTAAGAGCTGGGAAATAACAGCGGAGAAAATAACAGCAAGGAAATAGCATCTAAGGATATAGCCGAGAAAGTAACATCAAGGAAACCCTCGGCAGTTCCTACGTGGATCAAGAGCTGAACTTGGCACCAGCATTGCCACCATCGCACTTACGTTGCGCCGATGACCACCTCCTACTCATCATGGGGCTGAGCCAGGGGCACCTCCTGCGGGGCAGGGATTGGAGAGGTGAGAAGCAGGCATGGGGCAGTGACAGGGCAGAGGGACAGAGCTGGTGCCTGCTCCTGCCCTTACCTCGTCCCTATCTCCGTCCTTGTCCTTGCTCCTGCTCCACCACTTGGGCCGCAGCTTCTGAAAGCACCTGGAAACAGGCAGGAGCAGAAGGAGGAGAAGCAAAGGGTGAACTCCTGCGGTGCTGGAGGAGTTGGGGGGGCTCTGGGCAGGGCTGGGCTCTGCTGGAGGAGAGCCTGTTGGGGCAGGGAAGGGCAGGAGTTACCTCTGCAGGCACCCTCCGCTGCTGCCTTGGGAATCCTCGGCATGTTTCTTCCTGCAGACCTGGTGGCAGAGAGACAAGAGACTTGGAACATGGAGGTATCCACATGGAATTCTGCAGCATGGGGAGCTGGGAGGTTCTTCCTGCAGCCCAGCCCCTTCTACACACATGCAAGGCTGTGCCAGCAGCCATGCCATTAAGAAGAGCCCCCCATGCCGCCCTGCCCAGCTCCCCACTGCTCCCTGCCTCTGGGATGACCCAGAGTTCTCCTCAGCCTCGTTGGTGTCTGCCTTTCTCCTCTGCACAGAGCATTGCAGGCTCCCCCCCCACCCCTTCAACGGCTGCCTGCAACACGCATAATGCCTTCTAAAGACGTGAAACCTCTTTTGTCTCTTTGGAGGAGAAGGGCCCCAAAGGGAGGTTCAAACTCCACAGCAACGATTGGGCCCCTGCCCTGTGCCAGGACAAGCTGCTCCCAGCAGCTCTGAACATGTCCAAGCTCCAGGGTGGGGGTACCACAATGAGCTCCATGTCTGGGAAAACATCTCTTCTGCTTCCCAGCACATCCACAGGCATGTGCAGCAGCACCCGGGCCCCATGCGCACTGTGGGAGCAACCCCTGCCCCTGTGCTCTCCGTCCCCAGGGTTTGGCTGGCAGAGCTCTGCCAAATGAGTCCTTGGCTCACCTTGTAACAGCAAGGCACCAGGAAAGCAATCGACATGAAAATGAGAGTGGAGAGCAACGGCAGCAGCCACTGGTGGGAGGTGTGATTGGCCATGTCCTGGGAGAAAAGGAGAGTGCATCAGGGAGAAGAGGAGAGGAGGAAATGGAGGCCCCTTCCATACCCCGCTGCCCAGACACACACACGCAGCCATGCCCTGTTCTCTCCTACCGTCTCTGCAGATTCGCTGCCCACGTTCCTGGCCTGGACTTGGGCATGGGGAGCAGAGGTGCTGGCATCCTCCTCCCGCAGACACTGCTCCAGGAGGTCAGAGGGCTCCGGGTCACGCTGCCTCTCACTCAGCAGCTTCAGGAGCAGCCCCGTCCTCGAGACCATCTTGGCGCAGGCCGGCTGGAGCTGGGGCAGGCCACAGTCCTGGCGCAGGGCTCGAGCCACCTGTGCCATGAACCTGCGCAGGGCTCTCTCTGGCACCAGCCAGTGTAGGTGGCGGCTGAGCAGGGTGTCAAAGGGGGCTCCTGGCGTGGCCGCGCCGCCCGGGGCGCTGGAGGTACCCCCTGCCGTTGGGATGGGGGGTTCCTGCTCCTTGCGCCGTCCGGGTGTGCTGGTGCTTGCAGGGGCGCTGGGTGGTCTCCCACCTGGAGAGGAACGCTCGGCTGCAGCCGCATCTTCTGCGGCGCTGCTGGCAGCAGGGGGGCCGTTGTTGGCCAGCAGAGCATAGAAGGAATGCTGGAGAGTGCTCAGTCTCTGCTCTGCATTACCCTCTGCTGCTGCGGGCTCTACTTCTGCACCTTCGTTGCCCACTGTCCCATCACCATCCTCATCTGCCCCAGCAGAGGCCTGTGCTGGGGATGGCGCTTCCTCCTCATCTTCTGCACTACCCTCTGCTGCTGCGGGCTCTACTTCTGCACCTTCGCTGCCCACTGTCCCATCACCATCCTCATCTGCCCCAGCAGAGTCCTGTGCTGGGGATGGCGCTTCCTCCTCATCTTCTGCACTACCCTCCTCCTCCATCCTGTCAGCCTTGTTGGTCTGCTCCATGACGTTGGAATGATCCCAACTCTGGTCAGACCGGGCAAGATGCGGGCCCTCTGTTGGGTATTGTGTAGAGGGCTGTGCTGCATGAGGGGTGGGCGCTCTCGACTGGCTGGAGACTGGGAGGCTGTCGCTGAGCTTGACCTTCCGGAATGCTTCCCAGAGGATGGAATCTGCCCGGGTCAAGCCGAAGCCAGGCTCCTGTTGCTCCCAGTTTATGTCTCTTCCTCCCTCCAAGGCTGGCACCTCCTGCACCTTGTCCTTCTGCGCTGGCCGGGCTGTGCTGAGGCTTTTCACAGTCAGGATGCTCATGGCCTTGTGCAGCTGGAGATGCAACACGGAGCTGCTGTTCCCTTTCCTGGGTGGCACTGGTCCCATTAGGAGCCCTGGTGTCTCTGCCAGGGGATCTGTAACACACCAAGAGCACATCAGGGACAAGAAGCTTTCTGCCAGACACAGGCTCAGAGGGTTCACTATAGCTGGGGCACACGGGCAGGGCTGTGGGGCAGTTACCGCAGCGGGGAGCAGTGCTGCTGCACACGCTCATGCAGTCGAAGCTGAGGGTCCTGCACGGGGTCTCAGTGCTGTGCTTGTGCTGGCAGAGGCAGCAGGCCGTGTCGTTGGACAGCTTGCTAAAGAACAGAGGTTGTGCGCAAACACTGAGCATCGCCACCCGGGGCAGCGACTCCAACCCATCTGTGGCACAGAAACGCGTCAGGGCTCTGCTTCAGTGTCTGCTGCGGCTCTGGGAAACTTCCCCTCAGCCCCAGGTCCCAATGGACACTTTTGGGGTGGTGGGTTTGTTCCCCACGCAGAGCATCAGCACCCTGAGAGCTGAGCTCAGGCCCAGGCTATGGTGCAGGAAGGGCAGAGCCAAAGCCTGCAGGTAGCCCCACAGGGAAGGGGTTCCCTTGGCAAGAACAGCCTCAGCACTGCTCCTCTGTAGGACATGAAAGAGCCACCAAGCACAGACTTGATCCTCAGGGGAACAGCCCCATAAGGAAGGAAGGAAGGAAATAACACTGTCCTCCTGCGGCAGCAGACAAAGCTGTGGAGCCTACATGGAGGGCAGTGGACTGAGCTGAAGGGGCTGGTGTGCTGGGAGGAGGGAGTGATGGCCTGAGGCTCTGAGCTGTCAGTGCTGCCTATTAACAGGGAACACAGACCCCTCTGGGAGGCAAGTCAAAAGACAGCACAGACTTTTCAAGAGAGCTTTGGTTCACAGCCTGATGACCAAAGCTGCCAGACAAGCAAGAAGAAGCAGAAGCAAATGATCTCCTTGCAGCTCTGTATGTCAGCACACTCGGGGTTGGCTTTCCAAAACTGCTGCTGATTTAGGGGCAGATGAAGCACCCATCACCTCTGCCTGGACACAGCAGATCTACCTTACCCCAGCACTACAGTACCGTGCCTGCAGAGAACAGGGAGAAGAGTGGTGTTCTTTATTGAAATGACTCGTGGTGGAAACCTGACATGAGCAGAGGGGATTCCACAATGGAAGGGCCCTGAACATGAAAGCAATGCACATCCTCTGCCTCTGCTCTGCATGCAGAAGTTGATCTTGCTTTCAGAGGGGTGTGTGATGCGGTCGCAGGAGTAGGTTCGTACCCTTTCCATATTTCCACATCCTCCTGCCCACTTATCACTGTCTATGGCTTCACAAGTATCAAAAATTACACTTGTTGGATTATTTAGATTAGTGTTTTCAGTTCGCCCTACTACTATTCCATCTTTTCCCACGGATTGCACTTTCATTCACCATTCCTTTGCCTTCATTTTAGGATCATAATAGATTATCTTGTCTTTAATATTATATCTGGCATACTCCGTATTGTTATGGGTACACATCTCGAGTGGGGTCCCACTGCATTGGTAATGGGTGTGATAGATTAAAGTTTGCATAGTCAAGTGCCCACTCAAAGCAGTCTTTACACATTCCGTGCAATCGGAGGAAGCTCGTACTCGTGATAGGGACAGTAGCCATAAGATGATCAGAGGTCCAGTATGACCTATACCTCCACCCCTCCGGCCTGTGAGGTTGCTGCCCACAGCCGAGGTATGTTTGTGCTTCTTGGTGGCAGGCATAGAGGCCAACCTGGGCTTGCCCTCGGCCATCTTATTTCTTCACATTCCATTCTCACACAAACTTTATTCACAGACCCTTATAGTAAATATCTATTTGTCTTTAGTTACCTCCCACTCCGATGGTACCAACCAGTATTAGTTGTCTATTCTGCTGACTAGTCAGAACAACCCAATTATATAGATTCGCACTTAGCCTTTTGTTTCATATCTTGGTGTAGACTCTCATACCTCAATTACAGAATCATAAGCCTAAGTAAGTTCCCTATATATATATCTATCTGATTAATTTAATTCAGATCCCCTAACTTGAGGAATATTATCTCCCCAGGAGGAGAATCAGAGTTTCCTCGGGGTATTTCACAAGGGAATTTGAGACTTTGTGTTTGCAAGTTATTACATATATATATATATATATATATAGCTTACTACATGGTCCTCTTCTTGAGAGTCAGTTTGGTGTCACCTGGCGCAGATATGACAGTCCACTCCGTATGTTCTTCTACTGGTCTTTTAATCCTGCTCGCATGGGTCCATCCTCTTTTTCTGGTCCGGATCGCAGCCTCCGTTGTCAGCAATACCTGAAAGGGACCTTCCCATTTTGGAGGTAAAGATTGCTCACTCCAGGTCTTAACCAATACACACTCCCTGGGATGAATGTTATGAATTTTGAAGTCCAGAGGCGTTGACTGGGGAATCCATCCTTTTAATCTGAAATGTTCCAGAGTCTGAGCTATTGTGGTCATACATCTGATATTCGCCTCTCCTCCCTCATAAGTAGCAGTCTCCTTTTGGGTTGTCAGAAAAGGTAATCCAAACATCACTTCATAAGGAGATAACCCTAACTCCGATCTGGGCTGTGTTCGAACTCGTAACAATACTAAAGGTAGACACTTCACCCAGGACATCTGAGTCTCAATTATTAGCTTAGTTAATGTGTTTTTTTTAGGTTTGATTCATTCTTCCCACTCTTCCCGAGCTTTGAGGATGCCATGGGGTGTGTAATTCCCATTTTATTCCCAAGGCTTGGGTTACTTGTACAGTTTTTGAGGTAAAATGTGTCCCCCTGTCCGAGTCAAGTCTGCTGATCATCCCATATCTAGGGATAACTAGTTCCAAAAGAGTTTTTGATACTACGTTTGTCGTAGCCCTGACAACTGGAATTGCTTCTACCCAATGAGTTAAGTGATCCATTATTGCTAACAGGAACTTCCGCCTCTGCACAGGAGGGAGTTCAGTAAAACCTACTTGGATGCTCTGGAATGGCTGCGTTGCCAATTCACGGCCCCCTGAGGTAGTTTGGTTTTCTTCTTACAATCTTTTTATTCACTCTTTGACAAGTCATGCATTTATCAGTCATTTGTTTTGCTAACCCAAAAACTCCAATACATCCATACTCCCTTAAAAAGTGGTCACACAAGGTACCCCAGTGAGTCTCTTGGTGTATGTTTTCTAATATCTGTCAATGGCTTATTAAGGAGCTGTCTCCCATCAGGGGGTTTCCATTTCCCATGTTGATCTTGTTCTCCTCCTGTTTTACTTAACTCTTTCTTTTCTGACTCACTGAATTTTGGAATCTCCAATTCCTGTTCCTCAGGTACCAGAACTAACATGACTCTCTCAGTTCCGTTTTCTGCTGCATCTCTAGCTTGTTGGTCGGTTAGATTATTTCCCCTTATTTCAAGTGTCATTCCTCTCTGATGTCCTCTAACATGCACTATAGCTATTTCTTCAGGTAACTTTAATACTTCCAAGACTTCCAGGATAAGTCCTCAATGAATCAACCCCTTCCCTTTCGAATTTAAAAGTCCCCGTTCTTCCCAATTTTTCCAAAGGTGTGCAGTATATCAAATGCTTATTTTGAGTCAGTATAAATAGTTCCCTTCCTATGCACTAGGTATTCTAAAGCTCTTTTCGGAGCATATTGCTCACACATTTGAGCAGACCAATCCGAGGGTAATTTCCCTCTTTCAATGATTTGCATCTTTTCTCCGTTAACTAGTGCATACCTTGACATCCTTTTTCCCTGCAGACATCTAGACAATCCATTCACATAGATTCCTTTGCAATCTGGGAGAGCCTGTACCATTAAATCCTCCCGAATCTTGGTCTGGCATTGTATGACTTCTGAACAGTTATGGGTTAAACCTTCTTTTTGCTTCCCATATAAGAACTGAGCTGGGTTTAGACTTTTGTCCACCATTAATGTAAAATCATCATTATTCATTAATATCACTTCATACAAATAAAAGGATTTGTCCAGTGAGGGACCAACAACCCCTCAGTCCCGTCCATGAACATGTCTGTTCCCACTTGTTTGCCTGCCCCAGCACCCATCCCACGCTCAAACACAGGAGCTGTGTGAGCTCCCCTCCTTTCCCCCTTGGTTTCCCTTTTTTCCCCTCACAGTTGCTCACCCTGCTCTGCAGGGGCTGCAGATGCCTCTGCAACAGCACTGCTGCTTTAACCCTTTCTGAACTGGGAATGTGCATCTGCCGCTTGGTGCCAGTGCCAGGGATCTCTTGCTCCTTATGAATATCAGATAGGACAGATGCAGAGGGTGCTTTCCCTCAGAGATATCTGTGATAGATAATTTTTCAACCTATTTTTCTGATTACTCTGGGTTTGGTTTGGTTGGTTTTTGTGGGTTTTTTTTTTGTTTGTGTTTTTTGGGGTTTTTTTCCAGCTTTAAACATTTTTCCCCAATATCACAGGCTGAACAGCCTCTCTCCAGCTTAGCTTTCTGTTTTTCCCTGTCCTTTTCCACAGCCAAAATTAAGGGATCTGGCTGAGCTATATCAATTTCGTTTTCAATCTGTCATGCTGGGCGGTTTCTTAAAGTGAAAAAAAACCCATATCTGCATACATCACTTCATCCCATTTTCCTTATTGCTTTAAGAACAACATCAGTTGTCATTGAAAGACCACTTTTCCCCATCTTTCCATTTATATAAAAGGCCACCATTGATTACAATATTTGATCATAGTTTTATTCACATTTTCTCCCGGTGGCCCTCCCCTTATATCTTCCCAATGAGCTAAAATGCAACCTGACAGGCTCTTTCTGAGAATTCCCCACTCTGTTGTCCCCCCATTGTAATCCTTTAAAGATATATGATACAGTTAGCTCTACAACAATAACATTTTACCCAGAGTAAAAGGTATAACATCAAGGAACTAAGAGCTGGGAAATAACAGCGGAGAAAATAACAGCAAGGAAATAGCATCTAAGGATATAGCCGAGAAAGTAACATCAAGGAAACCCTCGGCAGTTCCTACGTGGATCAAGAGCTGAACTTGGCACCAGCATTGCCACCATCGCACTTACGTTGCGCCGATGACCACCTCCTACTCATCATGGGGCTGAGCCAGGGGCACCTCCTGCGGGGCAGGGATTGGAGAGGTGAGAAGCAGGCATGGGGCAGTGACAGGGCAGAGGGACAGAGCTGGTGCCTGCTCCTGCCCTTACCTCGTCCCTATCTCCGTCCTTGTCCTTGCTCCTGCTCCACCACTTGGGCCGCAGCTTCTGAAAGCACCTGGAAACAGGCAGGAGCAGAAGGAGGAGAAGCAAAGGGTGAACTCCTGCGGTGCTGGAGGAGTTGGGGGGGCTCTGGGCAGGGCTGGGCTCTGCTGGAGGAGAGCCTGTTGGGGCAGGGAAGGGCAGGAGTTACCTCTGCAGGCACCCTCCGCTGCTGCCTTGGGAATCCTCGGCATGTTTCTTCCTGCAGACCTGGTGGCAGAGAGACAAGAGACTTGGAACATGGAGGTATCCACATGGAATTCTGCAGCATGGGGAGCTGGGAGGTTCTTCCTGCAGCCCAGCCCCTTCTACACACATGCAAGGCTGTGCCAGCAGCCATGCCATTAAGAAGAGCCCCCCATGCCGCCCTGCCCAGCTCCCCACTGCTCCCTGCCTCTGGGATGACCCAGAGTTCTCCTCAGCCTCGTTGGTGTCTGCCTTTCTCCTCTGCACAGAGCATTGCAGGCTCCCCCCCCACCCCTTCAACGGCTGCCTGCAACACGCATAATGCCTTCTAAAGACGTGAAACCTCGTTTGTCTCTTTGGAGGAGAAGGGCCCCAAAGGGAGGTTCAAACTCCACAGCAACGATTGGGCCCCTGCCCTGTGCCAGGACAAGCTGCTCCCAGCAGCTCTGAACATGTCCAAGCTCCAGGGTGGGGGTACCACAATGAGCTCCATGTCTGGGAAAACATCTCTTCTGCTTCCCAGCACATCCACAGGCATGTGCAGCAGCACCCGGGCCCCATGCGCACTGTGGGAGCAACCCCTGCCCCTGTGCTCTCCGTCCCCAGGGTTTGGCTGGCAGAGCTCTGCCAAATGAGTCCTTGGCTCACCTTGTAACAGCAAGGCACCAGGAAAGCAATCGACATGAAAATGAGAGTGGAGAGCAACGGCAGCAGCCACTGGTGGGAGGTGTGATTGGCCATGTCCTGGGAGAAAAGGAGAGTGCATCAGGGAGAAGAGGAGAGGAGGAAATGGAGGCCCCTTCCATACCCCGCTGCCCAGACACACACACGCAGCCATGCCCTGTTCTCTCCTACCGTCTCTGCAGATTCGCTGCCCACGTTCCTGGCCTGGACTTGGGCATGGGGAGCAGAGGTGCTGGCATCCTCATCCCGCAGACACTGCTCCAGGAGGTCAGAGGGCTCTGGGTCACGCTGCCTCTCACTCAGCAGCTTCAGGAGCAGCCCCGTCCTCGAGACCATCTTGGCGCAGGCCGGCTGGAGCTGGGGCAGGCCACAGTCCTGGCGCAGGGCTCGAGCCACCTGTGCCATGAACCTGCGCAGGGCTCGCTCTGGCACCAGCCAGTGTAGGTGGCGGCTGAGCAGGGTGTCAAAGGGGGCTCCTGGCGTGGCCGCGCCGCCCGGGGCGCTGGAGGTACCCCCTGCCGTTGGGATGGGGGGTTCCTGCTCCTTGCGCCGTCCGGGTGTGCTGGTGCTTGCAGGGGCGCTGGGTGGTCTCCCACCTGGAGAGGAACGCTCGGCTGCAGCCGCATCTTCTGCGGCGCTGCTGGCAGCAGGGGGGCCGTTGTTGGCCAGCAGAGCATAGAAGGAATGCTGGAGAGTGCTCAGTCTCTGCTCTGCATTACCCTCTGCTGCTGCGGGCTCTACTTCTGCACCTTCGTTGCCCACTGTCCCATCACCATCCTCATCTGCCCCAGCAGAGGCCTGTGCTGGGGATGGCGCTTCCTCCTCATCTTCTGCACTACCCTCCTCCTCCATCCTGTCAGCCTTGTTGGTCTGCTCCATGACGTTGGAATGATCCCAACTCTGGTCAGACCGGGCAAGATGCGGGCCCTCTGTTGGGTATTGTGTAGAGGGCTGTGCTGCATGAGGGGTGGGCGCTCTCGACTGGCTGGAGACTGGGAGGCTGTCGCTGAGCTTGACCTTCCGGAATGCTTCCCAGAGGGTGGACTCTGAGTGGGTCAAGCCGAAGCCAGGCTCCTGTTGCTCCCAGTTTATGTCTCTTCCTCCCTCCAAGGCTGGCACCTCCTGCACCTTGTCCTTCTGCGCTGGCCGGGCTGTGCTGGGGCTTTTCACAGTCAGGATGCTCATGGCCTTGTGCAGCTTGCTCTTCAGCTGTGCCACGAGCCCCTCTGCTAGAAAATAGAACCTGCTGGTGTCAATAGAGCTGCTCCAGCCCCTGTGCTGAATGCTCTGCAGCATCAGCATCAGCTCCTTGGCGGTGTTCCTCTCCTGCCTCGAAAGCTGCTGAGGAGAAGGTGCTGATGCACTGGGGCTGCTCACGCTCAGGACAACTGAGAGCGTGACAGTTCCCAGCTCCGTGAGTGCAGGCTCCTTAGGCTGGAGATTCAACACGGAGCTGCTGTTCCCTTTCCTGGGTGGCACTGGTCCCATTAGGAGCCCTGGTGTCTCTGCCAGGGGATCTGTAACACACCAAGAGCACATCAGGGACAAGAAGCTTTCTGCCAGACACAGGCTCAGAGGGTTCACTATAGCTGGGGCACACGGGCAGGGCTGTGGGGCAGTTACCGCAGTGGGGAGCAGTGCTGCTGCACACGCTCATGCAGTCGAAGCTGAGGGTCCTGCACGGGGTCTCAGTGCTGTGCTTGTGCTGGCAGAGGCAGCAGGCCGTGTCGTTGGACAGCTTGCTAAAGAACAGAGGTTGGGCGCAAACACTGAGCATCGCCACCCGGGGCAGCGACTCCAACCCAGCTGTGGCACAGAAACGCGTCAGGGCTCTGCTTCAGTGTCTGCTGCGGCTCTGGGAAACTTCCCCTCAGCCCCAGGTCCCAATGGACACTTTTGGGGTGGTGGGTTTGTTCCCCACGCAGACCCTTTGTCCCAGCAGCTGGGATCTGCTGGAGGCGGGAGCCAGCCCCTGCACACTCACAGTGTTTCCAAGCGGGATGTTGTCAGGAGCAGCATGAGCAGCGTCTGCCGAGTCACTCGTGTGCCAGCCAGGTCCCTGCAAGGGGTTCAAGAAACACATTCCATTTCCCGCTGCCTCCAGCAGGAGAAGGGTGGGAGAAGGGTGGGATTTGCTGCTGGATCTCTGCTTTCCTGGGCACGGGACACCCAGAGACACAAAGCAAGATCCAGGGCAAGCTGTGAACAAGGAGTCTGTGCTTACAGGTCAGTGAGTGAAGGCAGCTTGAAGAACCACGTGTCCTCGATAACAGACAGGGGGTTACGGCTCAGGACCCTGCAATGAACCAACACCTCGTGTGAGCAGGGGGTGCAGGATGAGAGCGCTGGCTGGGGCTCCGTGCTACGTGTGTGAGGAAGGGCCTGGGGTGAAGGCTCCAGGCCAGGGCAGATGCTGACGGGCAGGTTCACAACGTACATCAGGTCCTGACTACCTCCAGCCCAGACAGCAAAAGCCCAGAACGGCTGCTTCTGGAAAACACAACATCTCTTTCTTTCCTCCTCAGCTCACACCTTCTGGTGGCTTCCCTCCACCAGGACTGTCCCTATTTTCTCACATTCCCACTGTCCGTGAGCTTTGTCCCTGTTCCTGCACCCAGCCAGGCAAAGCGGTGGCCTGACAGAGCTGTCGTTCAGCATTGATGCTGCTGCCTATCTGGGGTAAGAGGTGAGCAGAACACAGGGACAAGTGCCACTGCCCTGAGCTACCCTTAGCCCTGGGAACACTCACAGTGTCTGGAGGAACTGCATCCCGTGCCATGCCCGGAGGTGTCGCTCCGGATCTCGGTGATGAAATTTCCCTCCAGGCTTCTGGGGAAACGGGAGAGCACAGAAATGAATTGGGTCTGACCCACAGGAAGCTGGAGTGAAGCAGCACTGATCTGTAGGAAACAGCCACATCCAAGGTGGAACTGGGAGGAAAGTGCCATTTGCTCTCCTGCTGTTTGTTAAGCTGTCCAGGAGAGGAGAGGAAGTGCATGTGTGCTGCATCTCTGCCTGCTCCAGGACACAGGAAGACTCAAGACTCAGCTTCTATTCTGGCTGTTTGCACAAGCCATGGCCCCCATCCTGGTGTGGCCACCAGCTACTCCCTGAGCCCCTGAGCTCGGCTGCTCCTTCAGCAGGAGGAACTGGAGCCCCCTTGTTCTGAAAATAACAGGAGCTTTTTCCAGCACCAGAAGGTCCTAAATGCAAACAGGCTTCACCAGGCCCACCAGGAAGAAACTCCCGTAACTCACAGGGTCTTCAGGAAAGGAAGGTTCTCAAAAGCACACGCCTCGATGGACTCGATTCTGTTGTAAGATAAATCCCTGTTAAGAGGAGAACAAAAACCGCTGGTGACATTTGCACTGTGCTGGTTCCTCTCAGGTGCTTTGCCGCTGGCAGCACAGACGTGCCACAGCTCTCATTTCACGTGGGCTTTCTCTCTGGCACTGACTTGCAGTGGTGTAAGCGCAGGAATAAAGCCCTTCCTGGGGCGGGCTGGGCAGCAGGGCCAGGGCAGGGGGAGGCCGTGCCCACCGCCACGGGCAGGGGGGTACCTACAGGTGCCTCAGCAGGAGCAGCCCCTCCAGCGAGCGCCTCTTCACCGCCCACAGCCTGTTGTGCCGCAGGACTCTGCAAGAGACGGACAAACACGAGCAGTGGCACCCGCGGCTCTCAGGGGCAATGGAGCTGTGGGGGCAACGACCCTGCAGCAGCGTCACTGCAGCATCTCGGCCTTGGCTGCCCGTGGCAAGCACCGGTGCGGTGCTCGGCACGGCCCCGGCTCCACAGCTCGGCGCAGGGATGGGGATGCCGCAACCCCTGGGCCACGTCCGACGCTGGTGGATACTCACAGCTTCTCAGCCCACGGGTATCCCTTCCACGCCTGCCGGGGGAGGAGGGCGAGCGCGTTCCCAGTGAAATCCCTGCGGAGAAGCCATTGGCAGCGTCACCCCCAGCACAAACCTTTCCCCTCCCCAGGGCTGCGGGGTGGCCGCGGGGCCGGCCTGGAGCTGCCCCCTCGGCGCTGCCCATCAGCCCTCCACACGCAGCGTGTCCCTGGAGCCGCTCTCGGGGTGCAGGGCACTCACAGCACGGAGAAGGGCTGTTGCTGGGTGGCCAGGGGCACGCGGGCCAGGGCAGCGCTGCTGCAGTCCAGCCGGCGCTGGCGGCAGCGGCAGGGCGCCGGGCAGGGCCCCAGGGGCCGGGCCAGGCCGGGGGCCAGGCCCAGCAGCACCAGCAGCACCAGCACCAGCGTTGCCATAGCGACGCAGGGCCCGAGCGCCTTCGGTAGCACGCGAGGCTCAAGGCTGGGGATCCAAACCAGGAGCTCCTCTCGTCTGCGACCAGCAGCGGATCTGGGGCTGTGCTGGCCCTGCTGGCTCCCAATAGCCTGGAACACCTCACACCTCACAATGGGGCCGCGCCCCATGAGTGGCATCGCCCGGGCCTGTGAGCCTGCGTCCCCATTGTGACATGGGACCATCCCCTGCCGCTGGAGCCGGGCGCTCTGCCCCCCCTGTGCCGTGTTCCAGACCAGCACAGCTACAGCAGGAAAACCGGAGTGCAAGAAAGGAGCCTTGCCCTGTGTGTGTACGCGTGTGTACATGTGTGTACACTTTTACACACGTGTGTACATGTGTGTGGAAAGCGTCAGGCCTCGTGTGTTGGCTTGGAAACACAGGTGTCACTTCCAAGGGACACTTGGAAGTGTCAGGGTCACACACAGACCCTGCGGTGAACTGCTGGCCAATCTCCTTCTCCATTTGGAAGGCAAAGGCCCCGTGCTGGGGCTGCAGTCAGGATGGCAGGTTGTATCTGTTGAACTCAACTGCAGTGGTGCCTGCAACAGAGACTGACACTGGGAGAAGGTGCTGCCTCTCCAAAAGCTGCACTTTACACAGTGCTGAGCCCCTCTGCTCCCTGTGGACGTGGGACAGACCAGTTCTGTGCACAAGGCTACCTGAAAACTGCCAAACCCTGGGCAGGAAACAGCAACGACTCTTGGAAGGAGAAAGAAATAAGACAGAAGAGTGGAAGAACTGCCTTCTATCTTTGTTCATACCCTGCTGAGCTGAACACAGTGTGGCCTCTGCAACATCAGCCTCCATCATCTTTATGATTAGAGAAAAAACTGGTTTGCATCAAAGCAGCCGTAAAACACACAACCAGAAATACTTGGCACAGGCAATTCAACACACAGACCTTACATGTCCATGGAGACTGCCATTCCCAAATGCTGCTGTATCTCTTCCTCCCTCTGGGCCCTGTACTCCTTCACACTCCTCTGCAAGCAAGAGCAAAGAACAAATGTTAACAGCACACACCTGAGCGGCTCGTACACCCCATGCCACCACTCTGCTCTGTGCTGTGGCTCCTCTGTCCAGTGCAGAGGATCCTGAGCTCCAGGTACCTTCAGAAGTGATGGAGCTTTACATTCACTCCAAGGAACAGGAAGCCAGGCCATGCTGCAGGTCAGGCAGAGAAAGGCTGAGATAACTCCAGGTTCTTCATGCCTACAACACAGCTGTCAGCCCTTTCACCTCTGAGACCAAGAGACAGAAAAGCCCTCTAACTCTTCAGGAATAGTCTCACCTCAAAGGTGTTGAGTACGTGTTAGCAAACACCCATATGGTACCAGGAGCTGTGGAGACTCCACTTACTTCTTCATGACCATGGAGTGGAGGGCATTGGCAAGCATGTGGTCCTCCTCGGGAAACACAAACGTGACTCAGTTTCCATTTATCCCACCTGCCATGAATGGGGAGATGTCGTGGTTTAAACCAAGTCCCCCAACTCCCGGAGAGTTAGGAAGGAGAATCCAAAGAATGTAGCCCCCACGGATTGAGATAAGAACGGTTTAATTGCTAAGGCATAACACAAAACCCCTACTGCCATTTACTACTACAAATAATAATGATACAGCAAACAACAAGTGAAGAGAATACAACACCCCACCAGCCTCCGACCCATAACTGACTCCACCCTGCTTGGCCGAGCACCATGTGCACCCTCCTCCATTTTCCTCCAGAGCTCTACCCCTCCAGCCTTCTCTTTCCCAGTATGCATCCTGGGCATTACGTGCTATGGTATGGAATACCTCATTGCCTAGCCTGGGTCAGGTGACCTATCTCTGCTTCTTCCCGGACTCCCCTCCTCCACCTGGCTGGAAAAACCTTGAACAAAAACATCCTCAAAACATGCTCAAACCATGACAGGAGAGAAGAGATGCTGTAAGGTTCTCTGAGCACCAGCCCCAGGGTGAAGAATCAAGAGCTGTGCTCAGCTTCAGCACAGCACCTGTAGCTCTGGCTGGCCCATGGCTGTGGCTCATGGCTCCAGTGCTGCAGTGTGACCAAGAGCAACTTCACAGAGGAGGGAAGGTGGCAAAATGATGGAGCTCAGAGAAACCTCCCCCTGGTTATCCAAGTGCCCGTGCACCCTTGCTCCTCACAGGGGAGAAGAGGAGCCCAAAGCAGCTGCAGCTTCGGGACCCAGGGTGGAAAGAAGCTGGGAGTGAGTGTTGAGGACTTTGTGAGTGCAGGTCCTGCCACCAGCCCAGGCTGGACAGGAATGAGAGGGACAGTAAAGAAGTGTCCAGGGAGGCCTGGGGGCTGTCAGCAGGGAAAGCGGATCCCACTTCAACACCAACATCAGCCCAAAGTCCCACCCCTCGGAGGAGCCTGGGAAGGCACCGGCAGCCTCAGGCTGCTGAGCCCACGTGTCATGACCCCCACAATGGCAGCAGCCGCCCCTGCAGTGGCAGAGCCGCTTTCCTGCTGTGCGGCTGCCCTGGAGCTCAGCTCTGCCCCGCTCCCAAAGCCAGAGCCGCGCAGGGAGCACCCGATGCTCCTGGGCAGCTCTCCCGGGCGCTGGCACTCAGGGAAGCGCCAGCGGGAGCCCGCAGCAGTTTTCCTGCAGGGCAGAGCCATCTCCTGCCTCCTGCTGCTGCAGCGGCTCTGGAGCGGGACTCAGAGGGAATGGGGGCAAAGAGAGGAGACGAAGCCGCTGCTGGCAAAGCACCCAAAGGGCGGACGTTCCACAGTGCTGAGCGATCCTGCCCGAGGGGAGACTGAGAGGGGAGCTGAGGCACAAGCTCTGCCCTGGGAGGTGCTGAGGCACAGGGTGCCCAGAGCAGCTGTGGCTGCCCCATCCCTGGCTCTGCACTACCCTCTGCTGCTGCGGGCTCTACTTCTGCACCTTCGCTGCCCACTGCCCCATCACCGTCCTCATCTGTCCCAGCAGAGTCCTGTGCTGGGGATGGCGCTTCCTCCTCATCTTCTGCACTACCCTCCTCCTCCATCCTGTCAGCCGTGTTGCTCTGCTCCATGACGTTGGAATAATCCCAACTCTGGTCAGACCGGGCAAGATGCGGGCCCTCTGTTGGGTATTGTGTAGAGGGCTGTGCTGCAGGAGGGGTGGGTGCTCTCGGCTGGCTGGAGACTGAGAGGCTGTCGCTGAGCTTCACCCTCCGGAATGCTTCCCAGAGGGTGGACTCTGAGTGGGTCAAGCCGAAGCCAGGCTCCTGTTGCTCCCAGTTTATGTCTCTTCCTCCCTCCAAGGCTGGCACCTCCTGCACCTTGTCCTTCTGCGCTGGCCGGGCTGTGCTGGGGCTTTTCACAGTCAGGATGCTCATGGCCTTGTGCAGCTTGCTCTTCAGCTGTGCCACGAGCCCCTCTGCTAGAATATGGAACCTGCTGGTGTCAATAGAGCTGCTCCAGCCCCTGTGCTGAATGCTCTGCAGCATCAGCATCAGCTCCTTGGCGGTGTTCCTCTCCTGCCTCGAGAGCTGCTGAGGAGAAGGTGCTGATGCACTGGGGCTGCTCTCGCTCAGGGCAACTGCGAGCGTGACAGTTCCCAGCTCCGTGAGTGCAGGCTCCTTAGGCTGGAGATTCAACACGGAGCTGCTGTTCCCTTTCCTGGGTGGCACTGGTCCCATTAGGAGCCCTGGTGTCTCTGCCAGGGGAGCTGTAACACACCAAGAGCACATCAGGGACAAGACGCTTTCTGCCAGACACAGGCTCAGAGGGTTCACTATAGCTGGGGCACACGGGCAGGGCTGTGGGGCACTTACCGCAGTGGGGAGCAGTGCTGCTTCGAAGCTGAGGGTCCTGCACGGGGTCTCAGTGCTGTGCTTGTGCTGGCAGAGGCAGCAGGCCGTGTCGTTGGACAGCTTGCTAAAGAACAGAGGTTGTGCGCAAACACTGAGCATCGCCACCCGGGGCAGCGACTCCAACCCATCTGTGGCACAGAAACGCGTCAGGGCTCTGCTTCAGTGTCTGCTGCGGCTCTGGGAAACTTCCCCTCAGCCCCAGGTCCCAATGGACACTTTTGGGGTGGTGGTTTTATTCCCCACGCAGAGCATCAGCACCCTGAGAGCTGAGCTCAGGCCCAGGCTATGGTGCAGGAAGGGCAGAGCCAAAGCCTGCAGGTAGCCCCACAGGGAAGGGGTTCCCTTGGCAAGAACAGCCTCAGCACTGCTCCTCTGTAGGAAATGAAAGAGCCACCAAGCACAGACTTGATCCTCAGGGGAACAGCCCCATAAGGAAGGAAGGAAGGAAATAACACTGTCCTCCTGCGGCAGCAGACAAAGCTGTGGAGCCTACATGGAGGGCAGTGGACTGAGCTGAAGGGGCTGGTGTGCTGGGAGGAGGGAGTGATGTCCTGAGGCTCTGAGCTGTCAGTGCTGCCTATTAACAGGGAACACAGACCCCTCTGGGAGGCAAGTCAAAAGACAGCACAGAGTTTTCAAGAGAGCTTTGGTTCACAGCCTGATGACCAAAGCTGCCAGACAAGCAAGAAGAAGCAGAAGCAAATGATCTCCTTGCAGCTCTGTATGTCAGCACACTCGGGGTTGGCTTTCCAAAACTGCTGCTGATTTAGGGGCAGATGAAGCACCCATCACCTCTGCCTGGACACAGCAGATCTACCTTACCCCAGCACTACAGTACCGTGCCTGCAGAGAAGAGGGAGAAGAGTGGTGTTCTTGATTGAAATGACTCGTGGTGGAAACCTGACATGAGCAGAGGGGATTCCACAATGGAAGGGCCCTGAACATGAAAGCAATGCACACCCCATACCTCTGGTCTGCATGCAGAAGTTGATCTTGCTTTCAGAGGGGTGTGTGATGCGGTCGCAGGAGTAGGTTCGTACCCATTCCATATTTCCACATCCTCCTGCCCACTTACCACTGTCTATTGCTTCACAAGTATCAAAAATTACACTTGTTGGATTATTTACATTAGTGTTTTCAGTTTGCCCTACTACTATTCCATCTTTTCCCACGGATTGCACTTTCAATCACCATTCCTTCGCCTTCATTTTAGGATCATAATAGATTATCTTGTCTTTAATATTATATCTGGCATACTCCGTATTGTTATGGGTACACATCTCGAGTGGGGTCCCACTCCATTGGTAATGGGTGTGATAGATTAAAGTTTGCATAGTCAAGTGCCCACTCAAAGTGGTCTTTACACATTCCGTGCAATCGGAGGAAGCTCGTACTCGTGATAGGGACAGTAGCCATAAGATGATCAGAGGTCCAGTATGACATATACCTCCACCCCTCCGGCCTGTGAGGTTGCTGCCCACAGCCGAGGTATGTTTGTGCTTCTTGGTGGCAGGCATAGAGGCCAACCTGGGCTTGCCCTCGGCCATCTTATTTCTTCACATTCAATTCTCACACAAACTTTATTCACAGACCCTTATAGTAAATAAATATCTATTTGTCTTTAGTTACCTCCCACTCCGATGGTACCAATAACTCCCATTCACAAAACAGAGTAAGCAGTCAGCACTCAGTATTAGTTGTCTATTCTGCTGACTAGTCAGAGCACCCCAGTTATATAGATTCGCACTTAGCCTTTTGTTTCATATCTTGTTGTAGACTCTCATACCTCAATTACAGAATCATAAGCCTAAGCAAGTTCCCTATATATATATCTATCTGATTAATTTAATTCAGATCCCCTACTTGAGGAATATTATCTCCCCAGGAGGAGAATCAGAGTTTCCTCGGGGTATTTCACAAGGGAATTTGAGACTTTGTGTTTGCAAGTTATTACATATATATATATATATATAGCTTACTACATGGTCCTCTTCTTGAGAGTCAGTTTGGTGTCACCTGGCGCAGATATGACAGTCCACTCTGTATGTTCTTCTACTGGTCTTTTAATCCTGCTCGCATGGGTCCATCCTCTTTTTCTGGTCCGGATCGCAGCCTCCGTTGTCAGCAATACCTGAAAGGGACCTTCCCATTTTGGAGGTAAAGATTGCTCACTCCAGGTCTTAACCAATACACACTCCCTGGGATGAATGTTATGAATTTTGAAGTCCAGAGGCGTTGACTGTGGAATCCATCCTTTTAATCTGAAATGTTCCAGAGTCTGAGCTATTGTGGTCATACATCTTCTGATATTCGCCTCTCCTCCCTCATAAGTAGCAATCTCCTTTTGGGATGTCAGAAAAGGTAATCCAAACATCACTTCATAAGGAGATACCCCTAACTCCGATCTGGGCTGTGTTTGAACTCGTAACAATACTAAAGGTAGACACTTCACCCAGGACATCTGGGTCTCAATTATTAGCTTAGTTAATGTGTTTTTTTTAGGTTTGATTCATTCTTTCCACTCTTCCCGAGCTTTGAGGATGCCATGGGGTGTGTAATTCCCATTTTATTCCCAAGGCTTGGGTTACTTGTACAGTTTTTGAGGTAAAATGTGTCTCCCTGTCCGAGTCAAGTCTGCTGATCATCCCATATCTAGGGATAACTAGTTCCAAAAGAGTTTTTGACACTATGTTTGTCGTAGCCCTGACAACTGGAATTGCTTCTACCCAATGAGTTAAGTGATCCATTATTGCTAACAGGAACTTCCACCTCTGCACAGGAGGGAGTTCAGTAAAACCTACTTGGATGCTCTGGAATGGCTGCGTTGCCAATTCACGGCCCCCTGAGGTAGTTTGGTTTTCTTCTTACAATCTTTTTATTCACTCTTTGACAAGTCATGCATTTATCAGTCATTTGTTTTGCTAACCCAAAAACTCCAATACATCCATACTCCCTTAAAAAGTGGTCACACAAGGTACCCCAGTGAGTCTCTTGGTGTATGTTTTCTAATATCTGTCAATGGCTTATTAAGGAGCTGTCTCCCATCAGGGGGTTTCCATTTCCCATGTTGATCTTGTTCTCCTCCTGTTTTACTTAACTCTTTCTTTTCTGACTCACTGAATTTTGGAATCTCCAATTCCTGTTCCTCAGGTACCAGAACTAACATGACTCTCTCAGTTCCGTTTTCTGCTGCATCTCTAGCTTGTTGGTCGGTTAGATTATTTCCCCTTATTTCAAGTGTCATTCCTCTCTGATGTCCTCTAACATGCACTATAGCTATTTCTTCAGGTAACTTTAATACTTCCAAGACTTCCAGGATAAGTCCTCAATGAATCAACCCCTTCCCTTTCGAATTTAAAAGTCCCCGTTCTTCCCAATTTTTCCAAAGGTGTGCAGTATATCAAATGCTTATTTTGAGTCAGTATAAATAGTTCCCTTCCTATGCACTAGGTATTCTAAAGCTCTTTTCGGAGCATATTGCTCACACATTTGAGCAGACCAATCCGAGGGTAATTTCCCTCTTTCAATGATTTGCATCTTTTCTCCGTTAACTAGTGCATACCTTGACATCCTTTTTCCCTGCAGACATCTAGACAATCCATTCGCATAGATTCCTTTGCAATCTGGGAGAGCCTGTACCATTAAATCCTCCCGAATCTTGGTCTGGCATTGTATGACTTCTGAACAGTTATGGGTTAAACCTTCTTTTTGCTTCCCATATAAGAACTGAGCGGGGTTTAGACTTTTGTCCACCATTAATGTAAAACCATCATTATTAATTAATATCACTTCATACAAATAAAAGGATTTGTCCAGTGAGGGACCAACAACCCCTCAGTCCCATCCGTTAACATGTCTGTTCCCACTTGTTTGCCTGCCCCAGCACCCATCCCACGCTCAAACACAGGAGCTGTGTGAGCTCCCCTCCTTTCCCCCTTGGTTTCCCTTTTTTCCCCTCACAGTTGCTCACCCTGCTCTGCAGGGGCTGCAGATGCCTCTGCAAAAGCACTGCTGCTTTAACCCTTTCTGAACTGGGAATGTGCATCTGCCGCTTGGTGCCAGTGCCAGGGATCTCTTGCTCCTTATGAATATCAGATAGGACAGATGCAGAGGGTGCTTTCCCTCAGAGATATCCGTGATAGAGTTAGGGTGCACTCTTCCCGACATTAGGGTTAGGGTACCCACTTTCCGACATTAGGGTTAGGGTGCACTCTTCCCGACATTAGGGTTAGGGTGCACTCAATCTGACATTATGGCTGGGGTGCACTCTTCCCGACATTAGGGTTAGGGTACCCACTTTCCGACATTAGGGTTAGGGTGCACTCTTCCCGACATTAGGGTTAGGGTACCCACTTTCCGACATTAGGGTTAGGGTGCACTCTTCCCGACATTAGGGTTAGGGTACCCACTTTCCGACATTAGGGTTAGGGTGCACTCTTCCCGACATTAGGGTTAGGGTGCACTCTATCTGACATTATGGCTGGGGTGCACTCTTCCCGACATTAGGGTTAGGGTACCCACTTTCCGACATTAGGGTTTGGGTGCACTCTTCCCGACATTAGGGTTAGGGTACCCACTTTCCAACATTAGGGTTAGGGTGCACTCTTCCCGACATTAGGGTTAGGGTGCACTCAATCTGACATTATGGCTGGGGTGCACTCTTCCCGACATTAGGGTTAGGGTACCCACTTTCCGACATTAGAGTTAGGGTGCACTCTTCCCGACATTAGGGTTAGGGTGCACTCAATCTGACATTATGGCTGGGGTGCACTCTTCCCGACATTAGGGTTAGAGTACCCACTTTCCGACATTAGGGTTAGGGTGCACTCTTCCCGACATTAGGGTTAGGGTACCCACTTTCCGACATTAGGGTTAGGGTGCACTCTTCCCGACATTAGGGTTAGGGTGCACTCAATCTGACATTATGGCTGGGGTGCACTCTTCCCGACATTAGGGTTAGGGTACCCACTTTCCGACATGAGGGTTAGGGTGCACTCTTCCCGACATTAGGGTTAGGGTGCACTCAATCTGACATTATGGCTGGGGTGCACTCTTCCCGACATTAGGGTTAGGGTACCCACTTTCCGACATTAGGGTTAGGGTGCACTCTTCCCGACATTAGGGTTAGGGTGCACTCAATCTGACATTATGGCTGGGGTGCACTCTTCCCGACATTAGGGTTAGGGTACCCACTTTCCGACATTAGGGTTAGGGTGCACTCTTCCCGACATTAGGGTTAGGGTACCCACTTTCCGACATTAGGGTTAGGGTGCACTCTTCCCGACATTAGGGTTAGGGTACCCACTTTCCGACATTAGGGGTAGGGTGCACTCTTCCCGACATTAGGGTTAGGGTGCACTCAATCTGACATTATGGCTGGGGTGCACTCTTCCCGACATTAGGGTTAGTGTACCCACTTTCCGACATTAGGGTTAGGGTGCACTCTTCCAGACATTAGGGTTAGGGTACCCACTTTCCGACATTAGGGTTAGGGTGCACTCTTCCCGACATTAGGGTTAGGGTGCACTCAATCTGACATTATGGCTGGGGTGCACTCTTCCCGACATTAGGGTTAGGGTACCCACTTTCCGACATTAGGGTTAGGGTGCACTCTTCCCGACATTAGGGTTAGGGTACCCACTTTCCGACATTAGGGTTAGGGTACACTCTTCCCGACATTAGGGTTAGGGTGCACTCAATCTGACATTATGGCTGGGGTGCACTCTTCCCGACATTAGGGTTAGGGTACCCACTTTCCGACATTAGGGTTAGGGTGCACTCTTCCCGACATTGGGGTTAGGGTACCCACTTTCCGACATTAGGGTTAGGGTGCACTCTTCCCGACATTAGGGTTAGGGTGCACTCAATCTGACATTATGGCTGGGGTGCACTCTTCCCGACATTAGGGTTAGGGTACCCACTTTCCGACATTAGGGTTAGGGTGCACTCTTCCCGACATTAGGGTTAGGGTACCCACTTTCCGACATTAGGGTTAGGGTGCACTCTTCCCGACATTAGGGTTAGGGTACCCACTTTCCGACATTCGGGTTAGGGTGCACTCTTCCCGACATTAGGGTTAGGGTGCACTCAATCTCACATTATGGCTGGGGTGCACTCTTCCCGACATTAGGGTTAGGGTACCCACTTTCCGACATTAGGGTTAGGGTGCACTCTTCCCGACATTAGGGTTAGGGTGCACTCTATCTGACATTATGGCTGGGGTGCACTCTTCCCGACATTAGGGTTAGGGTACCCACTTTCCGACATTAGGGTTAGGGTGCACTCTTCCCGACATTAGGGTTAGGGTACCCACTTTCCGACATGAGGGTTAGGGTGCACTCTTCCCGACATTAGGGTTAGGGTGCACTCAATCTGACATTATGGCTGGGGTGCACTCTTCCCGACATTAGGGTTAGGGTACCCACTTTCCGACATTAGGGTTAGGGTGCACTCTTCCCGACATTAGGGTTAGGGTACCCACTTTCCGACATTAGGGTTAGGGTACACTCTTCCCGACATTAGGGTTAGGGTGCACTCAATCTGACATTATGGCTGGGGTGCACTCTTCCCGACATTAGGGTTAGGGTACCCACTTTCCGACATTAGGGTTAGGGTGCACTCTTCCCGACATTAGGGTTAGGGTGCACTCAATCTGACATTTTGGCTGGGGTGCACTCTTCCCGACATTAGGGTTAGGGTACCCACTTTCCGACATTAGGGTTAGGGTGCACTCTTCCCGACATTAGGGTTAGGGTACCCACTTTCCGACTTTAGGGTTAGGTTGCACTCTTCCCGACATTAGGGTTAGGGTGCACTCAATCTAACATTATAGCTGGGGTGCACTCTTCCCGACATTAGGGTTAGGGTACCCACTTTCCGACATTAGGGTTAGGGTGCACTCTTCCCGACATTAGGGTTAGGGTACCCACTTTCCGACATTAGGGTTAGGGTGCACTCTTCCCGACATTAGGGTTAGGGTACCCACTTTCCGACATTAGGGTTAGGGTGCACTCTTCCCGACATTAGGGTTAGGGTGCACTCAATCTGACATTATGGCTGGGGTGCACTCTTCCCGACATTAGGGTTAGGGTACCCACTTTCCGACATTAGGGTTAGGGTGCACTCTTCCCGACATTAGGGTTAGGGTGCACTCAATCTGACATTATGGCTGGGGTGCACTCTTCCCGACATTAGGGTTAGGGTACCCACTTTCCGACATTAGGGTTAGGGTGCACTCTTCCCGACATTAGGGTTAGGGTACCCACTTTCCGACATTAGGGTTAGGGTGCACTCTTCCCGACATTAGGGTTAGGGTACCCACTTTCCGACATTAGGGGTAGGGTGCACTCTTCCCGACATTAGGGTTAGGGTGCACTCAATCTGACAGTATGGCTGGGGTGCACTCTTCCCGACATTAGGGTTAGTGTACCCACTTTCCGACATTAGGGTTAGGGTGCACTCTTCCCGACATTAGGGTTAGGGTACCCACTTTCCGACATTAGGGTTAGGGTGCACTCTTCCCGACATTAGGGTTAGGGTGCACTCAATCTGACATTATGGCTGGGGTGCACTCTTCCCGACATTAGGGTTAGGGTACCCACTTTCCGACATTAGGGTTAGGGTGCACTCTTCCCGACATTAGGGTTAGGGTACCCACTTTCCGACATTAGGGTTAGGGTGCACTCTTCCCGACATTAGGGTTAGGGTGCACTCAATCTGACATTATGGCTGGGGTGCACTCTTCCCGACATTAGGGTTAGGGTACCCACTTTCCGACATTAGGGTTAGGGTGCACTCTTCCCGACATTAGGGTTAGGGTACCCACTTTCCGACATTAGGGTTAGGGTGCACTCTTCCCGACATTAGGTTTAGGGTGCACTCAATCTGACATTATGGCTGGGGTGCACTCTTCCCGACATTAGGGTTAGGGTACCCACTTTCCGACATTAGGGTTAGGGTGCACACTTCCCGACATTAGGGTTAGGGTACCCACTTTCCGACATTCGGGTTAGGGTGCACTCTTCCCGACATTAGGGTTAGGGTGCACTCAATCTGACATTATGGCTGGGGTGCACTCTTCCCGACATTAGGGTTAGGGTACCCACTTTCCGACATGAGGGTTAGGGTGCACTCTTCCCGACATTAGGGTTAGGGTGCACTCTATCTGACATTATGGCTGGGGTGCACTCTTCCCGACATTAGGGTTAGGGTACCCACTTTCCGACATTAGGGTTAGGGTGCACTCTTCCCGACATTAGGGTTAGGGTACCCACTTTCCGACATGAGGGTTAGGGTGCACTCTTCCCGACATTAGGGTTAGGGTGCACTCAATCTGACATTATGGCTGGGGTGCACTCTTCCCGACATTAGGGTTAGGGTACCCACTTTCCGACATTAGGGTTAGGGTGCACTCTTCCCGACATTAGGGTTAGGGTACCCACTTTCCGACATTAGGGTTAGGGTACACTCTTCCCGACATTAGGGTTAGGGTGCACTCAATCTGACATTATGGCTGGGGTGCACTCTTCCCGACATTAGGGTTAGGGTACCCACTTTCCGACATTAGGGTTAGGGTGCACTCTTCCCGACATTAGGGTTAGGGTACCCACTTTCCGACATTAGGGTTAGGGTGCACTCTTCCCGACATTAGGGTTAGGGTGCACTCAATCTGACATTATGGCTGGGGTGCACTCTTCCCGACATTAGGGTTAGGGTACCCACTTTCCGACATTAGGGTTAGGGTGCACTCTTCCCGACATTGGGGTTAGGGTACCCACTTTCCGACATTAGGGTTAGGGTGCACTCTTCCCGACATTAGGGTTAGGGTGCACTCAATCTGACATTATGGCTGGGGTGCACTCTTCCCGACATTAGGGTTAGGGTACCCACATTCCGACATTAGGGTTAGGGTGCACTCTTCCCGACATTGGGGTTAGGGTACCCACTTTCCGACATTAGGGTTAGGGTGCACTCTTCCCGACATTAGGGTTAGGGTGCACTCAATCTGACATTATGGCTGGGGTGCACTCTTCCCGACATTAGGGTTAGGGTACCCACTTTCCGACATTAGGGTTAGGGTGCACTCTTCCCGACATTAGGGTTAGGGTACCCACTTTCCGACATTAGGGTTAGGGTGCACTCTTCCCGACATTAGGGTTAGGGTACCCACTTTCCGACATTCGGGTTAGGGTGCACTCTTCCCGACATTAGGGTTAGGGTGCACTCAATCTCACATTATGGCTGGGGTGCACTCTTCCCGACATTAGGGTTAGGGTACCCACTTTCCGACATGAGGGTTAGGGTGCACTCTTCCCGACATTAGGGTTAGGGTGCACTCTATCTGACATTATGGCTGGGGTGCACTCTTCCCGACATTAGGGTTAGGGTACCCACTTTCCGACATTAGGGTTAGGGTGCACTCTTCCCGACATTAGGGTTAGGGTACCCACTTTCCGACATGAGGGTTAGGGTGCACTCTTCCCGACATTAGGGTTAGGGTGCACTCAATCTGACATTATGGCTGGGGTGCACTCTTCCCGACATTAGGGTTAGGGTACCCACTTTCCGACATTAGGGTTAGGGTGCACTCTTCCCGACATTAGGGTTAGGGTACCCACTTTCCGACATTAGGGTTAGGGTACACTCTTCCCGACATTAGGGTTAGGGTGCACTCAATCTGACATTATGGCTGGGGTGCACTCTTCCCGACATTAGGGTTAGGGTACCCACTTTCCGACATTAGGGTTAGGGTGCACTCTTCCCGACATTAGAGTTAGGGTGCACTCAATCTGACATTTTGGCTGGGGTGCACTCTTCCCGACATTAGGGTTAGGGTACCCACTTTCCGACATTAGGGTTAGGGTGCACTCTTCCCGACATTAGGGTTAGGGTACCCACTTTCCGACTTTAGGGTTAGGATGCACTCTTCCCGACATTAGGGTTAGGGTGCACTCAATCTGACATTTTAGCTGGGGTGCACTCTTCCCGACATTAGGGTTAGGGTACCCACTTTCCGACATTAGGGTTAGGGTGCACTCTTCCCGACATTAGGGTTAGGGTACCCACTTTCCGACATTAGGGTTAGGGTGCACTCTTCCCGACATTAGGGTTAGGGTACCCACTTTCCGACATTAGGGTTAGGGTGCACTCTTCCCGACATTAGGGTTAGGGTGCACTCAATCTGACATTATGGCTGGGGTGCACTCTTCCCGACATTAGGGTTAGGGTACCCACTTTCCGACATTAGGGTTAGGGTGCACTCTTCCCGACATTAGGGTTAGGGTGCACTCAATCTGACATTATGGCTGGGGTGCACTCTTCCCGACATTAGGGTTAGGGTACCCACTTTCCGACATTAGGGTTAGGGTGCACTCTTCCCGACATTAGGGTTAGGGTACCCACTTTCCGACATTAGGGTTAGGGTGCACTCTTCCCGACATTAGGGTTAGGGTACCCACTTTCCGACATTAGGGGTAGGGTGCACTCTTCCCGACATTAGGGTTAGGGTGCACTCAATCTGACATTATGGCTGGGGTGCACTCTTCCCGACATTAGGGTTAGTGTACCCACTTTCCGACATTAGGGTTAGGGTGCACTCTTCCCGACATTAGGGTTAGGGTACCCACTTTCCGACATTAGGGTTAGGGTGCACTCTTCCCGACATTAGGGTTAGGGTGCACTCAATCTGACATTATGGCTGGGGTGCACTCTTCCCGACATTAGGGTTAGGGTACCCACTTTCCGACATTAGGGTTAGGGTGCACTCTTCCCGACATTAGGGTTAGGGTACCCACTTTCCGACATTAGGGTTAGGGTGCACTCTTCCCGACATTAGGGTTAGGGTGCACTCAATCTGACATTATGGCTGGGGTGCACTCTTCCCGACATTAGGGTTAGGGTACCCACTTTCCGACATTAGGGTTAGGGTGCACTCTTCCCGAAATTGGGGTTAGGGTACCCACTTTCCGACATTAGGGTTAGGGTGCACTCTTCCCGACATTAGGGTTAGGGTGCACTCAATCTGACATTATGGCTGGGGTGCACTCTTCCCGACATTAGGGTTAGGGTACCCACTTTCCGACATTAGGGTTAGGGTGCACACTTCCCGACATTAGGGTTAGGGTACCCACTTTCCGACATTCGGGTTAGGGTGCACTCTTCCCGACATTAGGGTTAGGGTGCACTCAATCTGACATTATGGCTGGGGTGCACTCTTCCCGACATTAGGGTTAGGGTACCCACTTTCCGACATGAGGGTTAGGGTGCACTCTTCCCGACATTAGGGTTAGGGTGCACTCTATCTGACATTATGGCTGGGGTGCACTCTTCCCGACATTAGGGTTAGGGTACCCACTTTCCGACATTAGGGTTAGGGTGCACTCTTCCCGACATTAGGGTTAGGGTACCCACTTTCCGACATGAGGGTTAGGGTGCACTCTTCCCGACATTAGGGTTAGGGTGCACTCAATCTGACATTATGGCTGGGGTGCACTCTTCCCGACATTAGGGTTAGGGTACCCACTTTCCGACATTAGGGTTAGGGTGCACTCTTCCCGACATTAGGGTTAGGGTACCCACTTTCCGACATTAGGGTTAGGGTACACTCTTCCCGACATTAGGGTTAGGGTGCACTCAATCTGACATTATGGCTGGGGTGCACTCTTCCCGACATTAGGGTTAGGGTACCCACTTTCCGACATGAGGGTTAGGGTGCACTCTTCCCGACATTAGGGTTAGGGTGCACTCAATCTGACATTTTGGCTGGGGTGCACTCTTCCCGACATTAGGGTTAGGGTACCCACTTTCCGACATTAGGGTTAGGGTGCACTCTTCCCGACATTAGGGTTAGGGTACCCACTTTCCGACATTAGGGTTAGGGTGCACTCTTCCCGACATTAGGGTTAGGGTGCACTCAATCTGACATTATGGCTGGGGTGCACTCTTCCCGACATTAGGGTTAGGGTACCCACTTTCCGACATGAGGGTTAGGGTGCACTCTTCCCGACATTAGGGTTAGGGTGCACTCAATCTGACATTATGGCTGGGGTGCACTCTTCCCGACATTAGGGTTAGGGTACCCACTTTCCGACATGAGGGTTAGGGTGCACTCTTCCCGACATTAGGGTTAGGGTGCACTCTATCTGACATTATGGCTGGGGTGCACTCTTCCCGACATTAGGGTTAGGGTACCCACTTTCCGACATTAGGGTTAGGGTGCACTCTTCCCGACATTAGGGTTAGGGTACCCACTTTCCGACATTAGGGTTAGGGTGCACTCTTCCCGACATTAGGGTTAGGGTACCCACTTTCCGACATTCGGGTTAGGGTGCACTCTTCCCGACATTAGGGTTAGGGTGCACTCAATCTCACATTATGGCTGGGGTGCACTCTTCCCGACATTAGGGTTAGGGTACCCACTTTCCGACATGAGGGTTAGGGTGCACTCTTCCCGACATTAGGGTTAGGGTGCACTCTATCTGACATTATGGCTGGGGTGCACTCTTCCCGACATTAGGGTTAGGGTACCCACTTTCCGACATTAGGGTTAGGGTGCACTCTTCCCGACATTAGGGTTAGGGTATCCACTTTCCGACATGAGGGTTAGGGTGCACTCTTCCCGACATTAGGGTTAGGGTGCACTCAATCTGACATTATGGCTGGGGTGCACTCTTCCCGACATTAGGGTTAGGGTACCCACTTTCCGACATTAGGGTTAGGGTGCACTCTTCCCGACATTAGGGTTAGGGTACCCACTTTCCGACATTAGGGTTAGGGTGCACTCTTCCCGACATTAGGGTTAGGGTGCACTCAATCTGACATTTTGGCTGGGGTGCACTCTTCCCGACATTAGGGTTAGGGTACCCACTTTCCGACATTAGGGTTAGGGTGCACTCTTCCCGACATTAGGGTTAGGGTACCCACTTTCCGACTTTAGGGTTAGGATGCACTCTTCCCGACATTAGGGTTAGGGTGCACTCAATCTGACATTTTAGCTGGGGTGCACTCTTCCCGACATTAGGGTGAGGGTACCCACTTTCCGACATTAGGGTTAGGGTGCACTCTTCCCGACATTAGGGTTAGGGTACCCACTTTCCGACATTAGGGTTAGGGTGCACTCTTCCCGACATTAGGGTTAGGGTACCCACTTTCCGACATTAGGGTTAGGGTGCACTCTTCCCGACATTAGGGTTAGGGTGCACTCAATCTGACATTATGGCTGGGGTGCACTCTTCCCGACATTAGGGTTAGGGTACCCACTTTCCGACATTAGGGTTAGGGTGCACTCTTCCCGACATTAGGGTTAGGGTGCACTCAATCTGACATTATGGCTGGGGTGCACTCTTCCCGACATTAGGGTTAGGGTACCCACTTTCCGACATTAGGGTTAGGGTGCACTCTTCCCGACATTAGGGTTAGGGTACCCACTTTCCGACATTAGGGTTAGGGTGCACTCTTCCCGACATTAGGGTTAGGGTACCCACTTTCCGACATTAGGGGTAGGGTGCACTCTTCCCGACATTAGGGTTAGGGTGCACTCAATCTGACAGTATGGCTGGGGTGCACTCTTCCCGACATTAGGGTTAGTGTACCCACTTTCCGACATTAGGGTTAGGGTGCACTCTTCCCGACATTAGGGTTAGGGTACCCACTTTCCGACATTAGGGTTAGGGTGCACTCTTCCCGACATTAGGGTTAGGGTGCACTCAATCTGACATTATGGCTGGGGTGCACTCTTCCCGACATTAGGGTTAGGGTACCCACTTTCCGACATTAGGGTTAGGGTGCACTCTTCCCGACATTAGGGTTAGGGTACCCACTTTCCGACATTAGGGTTAGGGTGCACTCTTCCCGACATTAGGGTTAGGGTGCACTCAATCTGACATTATGGCTGGGGTGCACTCTTCCCGACATTAGGGTTAGGGTACCCACTTTCCGACATTAGGGTTAGGGTGCACTCTTCCCGACATTGGGGTTAGGGTACCCACTTTCCGACATTAGGGTTAGGGTGCACTCTTCCCGACATTAGGTTTAGGGTGCACTCAATCTGACATTATGGCTGGGGTGCACTCTTCCCGACATTAGGGTTAGGGTACCCACTTTCCGACATTAGGGTTAGGGTGCACACTTCCCGACATTAGGGTTAGGGTACCCACTTTCCGACATTCGGGTTAGGGTGCACTCTTCCCGACATTAGGGTTAGGGTGCACTCAATCTGACATTATGGCTGGGGTGCACTCTTCCCGACATTAGGGTTAGGGTACCCACTTTCCGACATGAGGGTTAGGGTGCACTCTTCCCGACATTAGGGTTAGGGTGCACTCTATCTGACATTATGGCTGGGGTGCACTCTTCCCGACATTAGGGTTAGGGTACCCACTTTCCGACATTAGGGTTAGGGTGCACTCTTCCCGACATTAGGGTTAGGGTACCCACTTTCCGACATGAGGGTTAGGGTGCACTCTTCCCGACATTAGGGTTAGGGTGCACTCAATCTGACATTAGGGCTGGGGTGCACTCTTCCCGACATTAGGGTTAGGGTACCCACTTTCCGACATTAGGGTTAGGGTGCACTCTTCCCGACATTAGGGTTAGGGTACCCACTTTCCGACATTAGGGTTAGGGTACACTCTTCCCGACATTAGGGTTAGGGTGCACTCAATCTGACATTATGGCTGGGGTGCACTCTTCCCGACATTAGGGTTAGGGTACCCACTTTCCGACATTAGGGTTAGGGTGCACTCTTCCCGACATTAGGGTTAGGGTACCCACTTTCCGACATTAGGGTTAGGGTGCACTCTTCCCGACATTAGGGTTAGGGTGCACTCAATCTGACATTATGGCTGGGGTGCACTCTTCCCGACATTAGGGTTAGGGTACCCACTTTCCGACATTAGGGTTAGGGTGCACTCTTCCCGACATTGGGGTTAGGGTACCCACTTTCCGACATTAGGGTTAGGGTGCACTCTTCCCGACATTAGGGTTAGGGTGCACTCAATCTGACATTATGGCTGGGGTGCACTCTTCCCGACATTAGGGTTAGGGTACCCACTTTCCGACATTAGGGTTAGGGTGCACTATTCCCGACATTGGGGTTAGGGTACCCACTTTCCGACATTAGGGTTAGGGTGCACTCTTCCCGACATTAGGGTTAGGGTGCACTCAATCTGACATTATGGCTGGGGTGCACTCTTCCCGACATTAGGGTTAGGGTACCCACTTTCCGACATTAGGGTTAGGGTGCACTCTTCCCGACATTAGGGTTAGGGTACCCACTTTCCGACATTAGGGTTAGGGTGCACTCTTCCCGACATTAGGGTTAGGGTACCCACTTTCCGACATTAGGGTTAGGGTGCACTCTTCCCGACATTAGGGTTAGGGTGCACTCAATCTCACATTATGGCTGGGGTGCACTCTTCCCGACATTAGGGTTAGGGTACCCACTTTCCGACATTAGGGTTAGGGTGCACTCTTCCCGACATTAGGGTTAGGGTGCACTCTATCTGACATTATGGCTGGGGTGCACTCTTCCCGACATTAGGGTTAGGGTACCCACTTTCCGACATTAGGGTTAGGGTGCACTCTTCCCGACATTAGGGTTAGGGTACCCACTTTCCGACATGAGGGTTAGGGTGCACTCTTCCCGACATTAGGGTTAGGGTGCACTCAATCTGACATTATGGCTGGGGTGCACTCTTCCCGACATTAGGGTTAGGGTACCCACTTTCCGACATTAGGGTTAGGGTGCACTCTTCCCGACATTAGGGTTAGGGTACCCACTTTCCGACATTAGGGTTAGGGTACACTCTTCCCGACATTAGGGTTAGGGTGCACTCAATCTGACATTATGGCTGGGGTGCACTCTTCCCGACATTAGGGTTAGGGTACCCACTTTCCGACATTAGGGTTAGGGTGCACTCTTCCCGACATTAGGGTTAGGGTGCACTCAATCTGACATTTTGGCTGGGGTGCACTCTTCCCGACATTAGGGTTAGGGTACCCACTTTCCGACATTAGGGTTAGGGTGCACTCTTCCCGACATTAGGGTTAGGGTACCCACTTTCCGACTTTAGGGTTAGGATGCACTCTTCCCGACATTAGGGTTAGGGTGCACTCAATCTGACATTTTAGCTGGGGTGCACTCTTCCCGACATTAGGGTTAGGGTACCCACTTTCCGACATTAGGGTTAGGGTGCACTCTTCCCGACATTAGGGTTAGGGTACCCACTTTCCGACATTAGGGTTAGGGTGCACTCTTCCCGACATTAGGGTTAGGGTACCCACTTTCCGACATTAGGGTTAGGGTGCACTCTTCCCGACATTAGGGTTAGGGTGCACTCAATCTGACATTATGGCTGGGGTGCACTCTTCCCGACATTAGGGTTAGGGTACCCACTTTCCGACATTAGGGTTAGGGTGCACTCTTCCCGACATTAGGGTTAGGGTGCACTCAATCTGACATTATGGCTGGGGTGCACTCTTCCCGACATTAGGGTTAGGGTACCCACTTTCCGACATTAGGGTTAGGGTGCACTCTTCCCGACATTAGGGTTAGGGTACCCACTTTCCGACATTAGGGTTAGGGTGCACTCTTCCCGACATTAGGGTTAGGGTACCCACTTTCCGACATTAGGGGTAGGGTGCACTCTTCCCGACATTAGGGTTAGGGTGCACTCAATCTGACAGTATGGCTGGGGTGCACTCTTCCCGACATTAGGGTTAGTGTACCCACTTTCCGACATTAGGGTTAGGGTGCACTCTTCCCGACATTAGGGTTAGGGTACCCACTTTCCGACATTAGGGTTAGGGTGCACTCTTCCCGACATTAGGGTTAGGGTGCACTCAATCTGACATTATGGCTGGGGTGCACTCTTCCCGACATTAGGGTTAGGGTACCCACTTTCCGACATTAGGGTTAGGGTGCACTCTTCCCGACATTAGGGTTAGGGTACCCACTTTCCGACATTAGGGTTAGGGTGCACTCTTCCCGACATTAGGGTTAGGGTGCACTCAATCTGACATTATGCCTGGGGTGCACTCTTCCCGACATTAGGGTTAGGGTACCCACTTTCCGACATTAGGGTTAGGGTGCACTCTTCCCGATATTAGGGTTAGGGTACCCACTTTCCGACATTAGGGTTAGGGTGCACTCTTCCCGACATTAGGGTTAGGGTGCACTCAATCTGACATTATGGCTGGGGTGCACTCTTCCCGACATTAGGGTTAGGGTACCCACTTTCCGACATTAGGGTTAGGGTGCACACTTCCCGACATTAGGGTTAGGGTACCCACTTTCCGACATTCGGGTTAGGGTGCACTCTTCCCGACATTAGGGTTAGGGTGCACTCAATCTGACATTATGGCTGGGGTGCACTCTTCCCGACATTAGGGTTAGGGTACCCACTTTCCGACATTAGGGTTAGGGTGCACTCTTCCCGACATTAGGGTTAGGGTGCACTCTATCTGACATTATGGCTGGGGTGCACTCTTCCCGACATTAGGGTTAGGGTACCCACTTTCCGACATTAGGGTTAGGGTGCACTCTTCCCGACATTAGGGTTAGGGTACCCACTTTCCGACATTAGGGTTAGGGTGCACTCTTCCCGACATTAGGGTTAGGGTACCCACTTTCCGACATTCGGGTTAGGGTGCACTCTTCCCGACATTAGGGTTAGGGTGCACTCAATCTCACATTATGGCTGGGGTGCACTCTTCCCGACATTAGGGTTAGGGTACCCACTTTCCGACATGAGGGTTAGGGTGCACTCTTCCCGACATTAGGGTTAGGGTGCACTCTATCTGACATTATGGCTGGGGTGCACTCTTCCCGACATTAGGGTTAGGGTACCCACTTTCCGACATTAGGGTTAGGGTGCACTCTTCCCGACATTAGGGTTAGGGTACCCACTTTCCGACATTAGGGTTAGGGTGCACTCTTCCCGACATTAGGGTTAGGGTGCACTCAATCTGACATTATGGCTGGGGTGCACTCTTCCCGACATTAGGGTTAGGGTACCCACTTTCCGACATTAGGGTTAGGGTGCACTCTTCCCGACATTGGGGTTAGGGTACCCACTTTCCGACATTAGGGTTAGGGTGCACTCTTCCCGACATTAGGGTTAGGGTGCACTCAATCTGACATTATGGCTGGGGTGCACTCTTCCCGACATTAGGGTTAGGGTACCCACTTTCCGACATTAGGGTTAGGGTGCACACTTCCCGACATTAGGGTTAGGGTACCCACTTTCCGACATTCGGGTTAGGGTGCACTCTTCCCGACATTAGGGTTAGGGTGCACTCAATCTGACATTATGGCTGGGGTGCACTCTTCCCGACATTAGGGTTAGGGTACCCACTTTCCGACATGAGGGTTAGGGTGCACTCTTCCCGACATTAGGGTTAGGGTGCACTCTATCTGACATTATGGCTGGGGTGCACTCTTCCCGACATTAGGGTTAGGGTACCCACTTTCCGACATTAGGGTTAGGGTGCACTCTTCCCGACATTAGGGTTAGGGTACCCACTTTCCGACATTAGGGTTAGGGTGCACTCTTCCCGACATTAGGGTTAGGGTACCCACTTTCCGACATTCGGGTTAGGGTGCACTCTTCCCGACATTAGGGTTAGGGTGCACTCAATCTCACATTATGGCTGGGGTGCACTCTTCCCGACATTAGGGTTAGGGTACCCACTTTCCGACATGAGGGTTAGGGTGCACTCTTCCCGACATTAGGGTTAGGGTGCACTCTATCTGACATTATGGCTGGGGTGCACTCTTCCCGACATTAGGGTTAGGGTACCCACTTTCCGACATTAGGGTTAGGGTGCACTCTTCCCGACATTAGGGTTAGGGTACCCACTTTCCGACATGAGGGTTAGGGTGCACTCTTCCCGACATTAGGGTTAGGGTGCACTCAATCTGACATTATGGCTGGGGTGCACTCTTCCCGACATTAGGGTTAGGGTACCCACTTTCCGACATTAGGGTTAGGGTGCACTCTTCCCGACATTAGGGTTAGGGTACCCACTTTCCGACATTAGGGTTAGGGTGCACTCTTCCCGACATTAGGGTTAGGGTGCACTCAATCTGACATTTTGGCTGGGGTGCACTCTTCCCGACATTAGGGTTAGGGTACCCACTTTCCGACATTAGGGTTAGGGTGCACTCTTCCCGACATTAGGGTTAGGGTACCCACTTTCCGACTTTAGGGTTAGGATGCACTCTTCCCGACATTAGGGTTAGGGTGCACTCAATCTGACATTTTAGCTGGGGTGCACTCTTCCCGACATTAGGGTTAGGGTACCCACTTTCTGACATTAGGGTTAGGGTGCACTCTTCCCGACATTAGGGTTAGGGTACCCACTTTCCGACATTAGGGTTAGGGTGCACTCTTCCCGACATTAGGGTTAGGGTACCCACTTTCCGACATTAGGGTTAGGGTGCACTCTTCCCGACATTAGGGTTAGGGTGCACTCAATCTGACATTATGGCTGGGGTGCACTCTTCCCGACATTAGGGTTAGGGTACCCACTTTCCGACATTAGGGTTAGGGTGCACTCTTCCCGACATTAGGGTTAGGGTGCACTCAATCTGACATTATGGCTGGGGTGCACTCTTCCCGACATTAGGGTTAGGGTACCCACTTTCCGACATTAGGGTTAGGGTGCACTCTTCCCGACATTAGGGTTAGGGTACCCACTTTCCGACATTAGGGTTAGGGTGCACTCTTCCCGACATTAGGGTTAGGGTACCCACTTTCCGACATTAGGGGTAGGGTGCACTCTTCCCGACATTAGGGTTAGGGTGCACTCAATCTGACAGTATGGCTGGGGTGCACTCTTCCCGACATTAGGGTTAGTGTACCCACTTTCCGACATTAGGGTTAGGGTGCACTCTTCCCGACATTAGGGTTAGGGTACCCACTTTCCGACATTAGGGTTAGGGTGCACTCTTCCCGACATTAGGGTTAGGGTGCACTCAATCTGACATTATGGCTGGGGTGCACTCTTCCCGACATTAGGGTTAGGGTACCCACTTTCCGACATTAGGGTTAGGGTGCACTCTTCCCGACATTAGGGTTAGGGTACCCACTTTCCGACATTAGGGTTAGGGTGCACTCTTCCCGACATTAGGGTTAGGGTGCACTCAATCTGACATTATGGCTGGGGTGCACTCTTCCCGACATTAGGGTTAGGGTACCCACTTTCCGACATTAGGGTTAGGGTGCACTCTTCCCGACATTGGGGTTAGGGTACCCACTTTCCGACATTAGGGTTAGGGTGCACTCTTCCCGACATTAGGTTTAGGGTGCACTCAATCTGACATTATGGCTGGGGTGCACTCTTCCCGACATTAGGGTTAGGGTACCCACTTTCCGACATTAGGGTTAGGGTGCACACTTCCCGACATTAGGGTTAGGGTACCCACTTTCCGACATTAGGGTTAGGGTGCACTCTTCCCGACATTAGGGTTAGGGTGCACTCAATCTGACATTATGGCTGGGGTGCACTCTTCCCGACATTAGGGTTAGGGTACCCACTTTCCGACATGAGGGTTAGGGTGCACTCTTCCCGACATTAGGGTTAGGGTGCACTCTATCTGACATTATGGCTGGGGTGCACTCTTCCCGACATTAGGGTTAGGGTACCCACTTTCCGACATTAGGGTTAGGGTGCACTCTTCCCGACATTAGGGTTAGGGTACCCACTTTCCGACATGAGGGTTAGGGTGCACTCTTCCCGACATTAGGGTTAGGGTGCACTCAATCTGACATTATGGCTGGGGTGCACTCTTCCCGACATTAGGGTTAGGGTACCCACTTTCCGACATTAGGGTTAGGGTGCACTCTTCCCGACATTAGGGTTAGGGTACCCACTTTCCGACATTAGGGTTAGGGTACACTCTCCCCGACATTAGGGTTAGGGTGCACTCAATCTGACATTATGGCTGGGGTGCACTCTTCCCGACATTAGGGTTAGGGTACCCACTTTCCGACATTAGGGTTAGGGTGCACTCTTCCCGACATTAGGGTTAGGGTACCCACTTTCCGACATTAGGGTTAGGGTGCACTCTTCCCGACATTAGGGTTAGGGTGCACTCAATCTGACATTATGGCTGGGGTGCACTCTTCCCGACATTAGGGTTAGGGTACCCACTTTCCGACATTAGGGTTAGGGTGCACTCTTCCCGACATTGGGGTTAGGGTACCCACTTTCCGACATTAGGGTTAGGGTGCACTCTTCCCGACATTAGGGTTAGGGTGCACTCAATCTGACATTATGGCTGGGGTGCACTCTTCCCGACATTAGGGTTAGGGTACCCACTTTCCGACATTAGGGTTAGGGTGCACTCTTCCCGACATTAGGGTTAGGGTACCCACTTTCCGACATTAGGGTTAGGGTGCACTCTTCCCGACATTAGGGTTAGGGTACCCACTTTCCGACATTCGGGTTAGGGTGCACTCTTCCCGACATTAGGGTTAGGGTGCACTCAATCTCACATTATGGCTGGGGTGCACTCTTCCCGACATTAGGGTTAGGGTACCCACTTTCCGACATGAGGGTTAGGGTGCACTCTTCCCGACATTAGGGTTAGGGTTCACTCTATCTGACATTATGGCTTGGGTGCACTCTTCCCGACATTAGGGTTAGGGTACCCACTTTCCGACATTAGGGTTAGGGTGCACTCTTCCCGACATTAGGGTTAGGGTACCCACTTTCCGACATGAGGGTTAGGGTGCACTCTTCCCGACATTAGGGTTAGGGTGCACTCAATCTGACATTATGGCTGGGGTGCACTCTTCCCGACATTAGGGTTAGGGTACCCACTTTCCGACATTAGGGTTAGGGTGCACTCTTCCCGACATTAGGGTTAGGGTACCCACTTTCCGACATTAGGGTTAGGGTACACTCTTCCCGACATTAGGGTTAGGGTGCACTCAATCTGACATTATGGCTGGGGTGCACTCTTCCCGACATTAGGGTTAGGGTACCCACTTTCCGACATTAGGGTTAGGGTGCACTCTTCCCGACATTAGGGTTAGGGTGCACTCAATCTGACATTTTGGCTGGGGTGCACTCTTCCCGACATTAGGGTTAGGGTACCCACTTTCCGACATTAGGGTTAGGGTGCACTCTTCCCGACATTAGGGTTAGGGTACCCACTTTCCGACTTTAGGGTTAGGATGCACTCTTCCCGACATTAGGGTTAGGGTGCACTCAATCTGACATTTTAGCTGGGGTGCACTCTTCCCGACATTAGGGTTAGGGTACCCACTTTCCGACATTAGGGTTAGGGTGCACTCTTCCCGACATTAGGGTTAGGGTACCCACTTTCCGACATTAGGGTTAGGGTGCACTCTTCCCGACATTAGGGTTAGGGTACCCACTTTCCGACATTAGGGTTAGGGTGCACTCTTCCCGACATTAGGGTTAGGGTGCACTCAATCTGACATTATGGCTGGGGTGCACTCTTCCCGACATTAGGGTTAGGGTACCCACTTTCCGACATTAGGGTTAGGGTGCACTCTTCCCGACATTAGGGTTAGGGTGCACTCAATCTGACATTATGGCTGGGGTGCACTCTTCCCGACATTAGGGTTAGGGTACCCACTTTCCGACATTAGGGTTAGGGTGCACTCTTCCCGACATTAGGGTTAGGGTACCCACTTTCCGACATTAGGGTTAGGGTGCACTCTTCCCGACATTGGGGTTAGGGTACCCACTTTCCGACATTAGGGTTAGGGTGCACTCTTCCCGACATTAGGGTTAGGGTGCACTCAATCTGACATTATGGCTGGGGTGCACTCTTCCCGACATTAGGGTTAGGGTACCCACTTTCCGACATTAGGGTTAGGGTGCACACTTCCCGACATTAGGGTTAGGGTACCCACTTTCCGACATTAGGGTTAGGGTGCACTCTTCCCGACATTAGGGTTAGGGTGCACTCAATCTGACATTATGGCTGGGGTGCACTCTTCCCGACATTAGGGTTAGGGTACCCACTTTCCGACATGAGGGTTAGGGTGCACTCTTCCCGACATTAGGGTTAGGGTACCCACTTTCCGACATTAGGGTTAGGGTGCACTCTTCCCGACATTAGGGTTAGGGTGCACTCAATCTGACATTATGGCTGGGGTGCACTCTTCCCGACATTAGGGTTAGGGTACCCACTTTCCGACATTAGGGTTAGGGTGCACTCTTCCCGACATTGGGGTTAGGGTACCCACTTTCCGACATTAGGGTTAGGGTGCACTCTTCCCGACATTAGGGTTAGGGTGCACTCAATCTGACATTATGGCTGGGGTGCACTCTTCCCGACATTAGGGTTAGGGTACCCACTTTCCGACATTAGGGTTAGGGTGCACACTTCCCGACATTAGGGTTAGGGTACCCACTTTCCGACATTCGGGTTAGGGTGCACTCTTCCCGACATTAGGGTTAGGGTGCACTCAATCTGACATTATGGCTGGGGTGCACTCTTCCCGACATTAGGGTTAGGGTACCCACTTTCCGACATGAGGGTTAGGGTGCACTCTTCCCGACATTAGGGTTAGGGTGCACTCTATCTGACATTATGGCTGGGGTGCACTCTTCCCGACATTAGGGTTAGGGTACCCACTTTCCGACATTAGGGTTAGGGTGCACTCTTCCCGACATTAGGGTTAGGGTACCCACTTTCCGACATGAGGGTTAGGGTGCACTCTTCCCGACATTAGGGTTAGGGTGCACTCAATCTGACATTATGGCTGGGGTGCACTCTTCCCGACATTAGGGTTAGGGTACCCACTTTCCGACATTAGGGTTAGGGTGCACTCTTCCCGACATTAGGGTTAGGGTACCCACTTTCCGACATTAGGGTTAGGGTACACTCTTCCCGACATTAGGGTTAGGGTGCACTCAATCTGACATTATGGCTGGGGTGCACTCTTCCCGACATTAGGGTTAGGGTACCCACTTTCCGACATTAGGGTTAGGGTGCACTCTTCCCGACATTAGGGTTAGGGTGCACTCAATCTGACATTTTGGCTGGGGTGCACTCTTCCCGACATTAGGGTTAGGGTACCCACTTTCCGACATTAGGGTTAGGGTGCACTCTTCCCGACATTAGGGTTAGGGTACCCACTTTCCGACATTAGGGTTAGGGTGCACTCTTCCCGACATTAGGGTTAGGGTGCACTCAATCTGACATTATGGCTGGGGTGCACTCTTCCCGACATTAGGGTTAGGGTACCCACTTTCCGACATGAGGGTTAGGGTGCACTCTTCCCGACATTAGGGTTAGGGTGCACTCAATCTGACATTATGGCTGGGGTGCACTCTTCCCGACATTAGGGTTAGGGTACCCACTTTCCGACATTAGGGTTAGGGTGCACTCTTCCCGACATTAGGGTTAGGGTGCACTCAATCTGACATTATGGCTGGGGTGCACTCTTCCCGACATTAGGGTTAGGGTACCCACTTTCCGACATTAGGGTTAGGGTGCACTCTTCCCGACATTAGGGTTAGGGTACCCACTTTCCGACATTAGGGTTAGGGTGCACTCTTCCCGACATTAGGGTTAGGGTACCCACTTTCCGACATTAGGGGTAGGGTGCACTCTTCCCGACATTAGGGTTAGGGTGCACTCAATCTGACATTATGGCTGGGGTGCACTCTTCCCGACATTAGGGTTAGGGTACCCACTTTCCGACATTAGGGTTAGGGTGCACTCTTCCAGACATTAGGGTTAGGGTACCCACTTTCCGACATTAGGGTTAGGGTGCACTCTTCCCGACATTAGGGTTAGGGTGCACTCAATCTGACATTATGGCTGGGGTGCACTCTTCCCGACATTAGGGTTAGGGTACCCACTTTCCGACATTAGGGTTAGGGTGCACTCTTCCCGACATTAGGGTTAGGGTACCCACTTTCCGACATTAGGGTTAGGGTGCACTCTTCCCGACATTAGGGTTAGGGTGCACTCAATCTGACATTATGGCTGGGGTGCACTCTTCCCGACATTAGGGTTAGGGTACCCACTTTCCGACATTAGGGTTAGGGTGCACTCTTCCCGACATTGGGGTTAGGGTACCCACTTTCCGACATTAGGGTTAGGGTGCACTCTTCCCGACATTAGGGTTAGGGTGCACTCAATCTGACATTATGGCTGGGGTGCACTCTTCCCGACATTAGGGTTAGGGTACCCACTTTCCGACATTAGGGTTAGGGTGCACTCTTCCCGACATTAGGGTTAGGGTACCCACTTTCCGACATTAGGGTTAGGGTGCACTCTTCCCGACATTAGGGTTAGGGTACCCACTTTCCGACATTCGGGTTAGGGTGCACTCTTCCCGACATTAGGGTTAGGGTGCCCTCAGTCTCACATTATGGCTGGGGTGCACTCTTCCCGACATTAGGGTTAGGGTACCCACTTTCCGACATTAGGGTTAGGGTGCACTCTTCCCGACATTAGGGTTAGGGTGCACTCTATCTGACATTATGGCTGGGGTGCACTCTTCCCGACATTAGGGTTAGGGTACCCACTTTCCGACATTAGGGTTAGGGTGCACTCTTCCCGACATTAGGGTTAGGGTACCCACTTTCCGACATGAGGGTTAGGGTGCACTCTTCCCGACATTAGGGTTAGGGTGCACTCAATCTGACATTATGGCTGGGGTGCACTCTTCCCGACATTAGGGTTAGGGTACCCACTTTCCGACATTAGGGTTAGGGTGCACTCTTCCCGACATTAGGGTTAGGGTACCCACTTTCCGACATTAGGGTTAGGGTACACTCTTCCCGACATTAGGGTTAGGGTGCACTCAATCTGACATTGTGGCTGGGGTGCACTCTTCCCGACATTAGGGTTAGGGTACCCACTTTCCGACATTAGGGTTAGGGTGCACTCTTCCCGACATTAGGGTTAGGGTGCACTCAATCTGACATTTTGGCTGGGGTGCACTCTTCCCGACATTAGGGTTAGGGTACCCACTTTCCGACATTAGGGTTAGGGTGCACTCTTCCCGACATTAGGGTTAGGGTACCCACTTTCCGACTTTAGGGTTAGGTTGCACTCTTCCCGACATTAGGGTTAGGGTGCACTCAATCTGACATTTTAGCTGGGGTGCACTCTTCCCGACATTAGGGTTAGGGTACCCACTTTCCGACATTAGGGTTAGGGTGCACTCTTCCCGACATTAGGGTTAGGGTACCCACTTTCCGACATTAGGGTTAGGGTGCACTCTTCCCGACATTAGGGTTAGGGTACCCACTTTCCGACATTAGGGTTAGGGTGCACTCTTCCCGACATTAGGGTTAGGGTGCACTCAATCTGACATTATGGCTGGGGTGCACTCTTCCCGACATTAGGGTTAGGGTACCCACTTTCCGACATTAGGGTTAGGGTGCACTCTTCCCGACATTAGGGTTAGGGTGCACTCAATCTGACATTATGGCTGGGGTGCACTCTTCCCGACATTAGGGTTAGGGTACCCACTTTCCGACATTAGGGTTAGGGTGCACTCTTCCCGACATTAGGGTTAGGGTACCCACTTTCCGACATTAGGGTTAGGGTGCACTCTTCCCGACATTAGGGTTAGGGTACCCACTTTCTGACATTAGGGGTAGGGTGCACTCTTCCCGACATTAGGGTTAGGGTGCACTCAATCTGACAGTATGGCTGGGGTGCACTCTTCCCGACATTAGGGTTAGTGTACCCACTTTCCGACATTAGGGTTAGGGTGCACTCTTCCCGACATTAGGGTTAGGGTACCCACTTTCCGACATTAGGGTTAGGGTGCACTCTTCCCGACATTAGGGTTAGGGTGCACTCAATCTGACATTATGGCTGGGGTGCACTCTTCCCGACATTAGGGTTAGGGTACCCACTTTCCGACATTAGGGTTAGGGTGCACTCTTCCCGACATTAGGGTTAGGGTACCCACTTTCCGACATTAGGGTTAGGGTGCACTCTTCCCGACATTAGGGTTAGGGTGCACTCAATCTGACATTATGGCTGGGGTGCACTCTTCCCGACATTAGGGTTAGGGTACCCACTTTCCGACATTAGGGTTAGGGTGCACTCTTCCCGACATTGGGGTTAGGGTACCCACTTTCCGACATTAGGGTTAGGGTGCACTCTTCCCGACATTAGGGTTAGGGTGCACTCAATCTGACATTATGGCTGGGGTGCACTCTTCCCGACATTAGGGTTAGGGTACCCACTTTCCGACATTAGGGTTAGGGTGCACACTTCCCGACATTAGGGTTAGGGTACCCACTTTCCGACATTCGGGTTAGGGTGCACTCTTCCCGACATTAGGGTTAGGGTGCACTCAATCTGACATTATGGCTGGGGTGCACTCTTCCCGACATTAGGGTTAGGGTACCCACTTTCCGACATTAGGGTTAGGGTGCACTCTTCCCGACATTAGGGTTAGGGTGCACTCAATCTGACATTATGGCTGGGGTGCACTCTTCCCGACATTAGGGTTAGGGTACCCACTTTCCGACATTAGGGTTAGGGTGCACTCTTCCCGACATTAGGGTTAGGGTACCCACTTTCCGACATGAGGGTTAGGGTGCACTCTTCCCGACATTAGGGTTAGGGTGCACTCAATCTGACATTATGGCTGGGGTGCACTCTTCCCGACATTAGGGTTAGGGTACCCACTTTCCGACATTAGGGTTAGGGTGCACTCTTCCCGACATTAGGGTTAGGGTACCCACTTTCCGACATTAGGGTTAGGGTACACTCTTCCCGACATTAGGGTTAGGGTGCACTCAATCTGACATTATGGCTGGGGTGCACTCTTCCCGACATTAGGGTTAGGGTACCCACTTTCCGACATTAGGGTTAGGGTGCACTCTTCCCGACATTAGGGTTAGGGTGCACTCAATCTGACATTTTGGCTGGGGTGCACTCTTCCCGACATTAGGGTTAGGGTACCCACTTTCCGACATTAGGGTTAGGGTGCACTCTTCCCGACATTAGGGTTAGGGTACCCACTTTCCGACTTTAGGGTTAGGGTGCACTCTTCCCGACATTAGGGTTAGGGTGCACTCAATCTGACATTTTAGCTGGGGTGCACTCTTCCCGACATTAGGGTTAGGGTACCCACTTTCTGACATTAGGGTTAGGGTGCACTCTTCCCGACATTAGGGTTAGGGTGCACTCAATCTGACATTATGGCTGGGGTGCACTCTTCCCGACATTAGGGTTAGGGTACCCACTTTCCGACATTAGGGTTATGGTGCACTCTTCCCGACATTAGGGTTAGGGTGCACTCTATCTGACATTATGGCTGGGGTGCACTCTTCCCGACATTAGGGTTAGGGTACCCACTTTCCAACATTAGGGTTAGGGTGCACTCTTCCCGACATTAGGGTTAGGGTACCCACTTTCCGACATTAGGGTTAGGGTGCACTCTTCCCGACATTAGGGTTAGGGTGCACTCAATCTGACATTATTGCTGGGGTGCACTCTTCCCGACATTAGGGTTAGGGTACCCACTTTCCGACATT